>NC_081409.1:177647975-177996100 GCF_030272615.1 Cryptomeria japonica
AAGACTTCTAAGGTTGATAGACTATGACTGATGTAAATGATGACTATTTAAGATTTAAGATGATGAGCTTGGTGGCAACCTATTGAAGTGTGCACGACTGATTCTATCCTAGGAGGGACGCAAATTATGACTTTGCAAAGACTATTTGGATGTGAATAGTTGACCTTAATTCCTAAGCATGTGGTGAGGACTTGTGCAAAATGAGGATGCAAAACTAGACTATGCGTGACCAAAATACATGAAACCTATGATCACAAAAGGTATCATTTTCTCCATATCTTTGAATGTGGCAACTTTGTTGATCTTGTTGATTATGGATACTTGGAGTTTTCTTTGAACTTTGAGATTTTTGTTGATGGTTTGACAAAACTTGGTTGATATTCCACTTTGTTTTTGGTAATGTTAGAAAATTGTTTGATCTTGTAGCAAAGACACAATAACAATGCAAGAAAACCAATCTGACATAAAGAGAGCGTTGTTCAAAGGATTTTTTCAACCCCCTATGAATGTTGGAATCTTTTTCAAAACCCCATTTTGTTTTTGATAAATTTTGGTCATTCAATCATACAAGAGTCACACTCTACTAAGGTCAGAAGGTCAGGAATAATACCACAACCCACATCTTGATACTCTGTTAGCACAAACAACCTTGTCACACCCTAAGGTGCACCCATTTTTTTGCCTTTGTTCAGAAAGTAAACCAAAGAGGCTTTCTCCTCAATTGGCTCGTTATCTTGGGAGATATATGGTGAGTTTCTTGGGGACAGATTATTCCCCACCCTTGCACTGTGATATTAGTCAGTGTTCTTTTCGAGTGGTCATAATCAACAACATTTTTCGCTCCATTAAGGAGGTCTCCTAGTTTGTAGAGGTTACACTCTATAGATTTTCTCATACCATGTAAGCACTGAGGGAGGCATGACGTCAATATGACAACATGTAACACTCATTTCTTACAATTTTCATTACAAACACATTTATTTATAGTGGCTTGGATTAATTGGCGTTAACCATTACCACTTAGGTTGTTCCCTCTCACTTGGCCTTATGGGCTACTTGGGAGGTAGGCTTGCTAAGGGTTTTATCCTATTGCAAAAATTGACAAAAAGAATGAAAGGTGGGTTTGGCTTTTTGGTCACCCAATTAAGGGGAGAGCATATGCTTATCACCTTGAAAACATGGAAAACAAGAGATCTTTTTATCCCCTCATTGCAAAATTTTCTAAACTATTTGGAGATGTTGCTCCAAAAAAGCATGGTGTTCATTTTAGCGAATAAAGCAATGATGAGATAAATAAAAGTAGGTTTGTTTTTTCTCTTTTTAAAGAGAACCGAAGTAAGTGTTAGCTAAACTAGGTCCAGTTATTCCTGCAAAAATGCATGAAAGTGTTAGCACATTGTGGGTTCACAAGCCTAATTTTCTCTTTCGGTTACATGATTGACTTCACTATCTATTGGAACAAAACATTATAATGACAGAGAATCGAGAAAAAATAGAACATTAATCCTTTGTTATCCTTTGACAAATTTGAATCAGGATCTACACAAATGTGAGTTAGCATCTGCACAATTGTGAATTTTTATGTAGACAAATGCAAATTTCTATCTACACAAATGCAAACACCCCTCTGCACAAATGCGAACTTATATTTGAACATATGTGAATTAGTTAAACAAAAATAAAAGACAGAAGATAGAAGTTTTTAAATGACATGAGTTTGATCCATTATCATGTTGCCCATAATCTCAATGCCATCAAATACGTCAAATCTTTCTAGATATCTCTACTCAATATGATAATATTGAGATAGGGCAGCCAATTCTTCGAGATCTTGGAATCTCTTCTCTGCTTTTATTAGTCATTGATCAGCTCTCCTGTGTCTTATGTGCTATTTTCTCTCTCTGGAACTTGAAATTTTGAAGGTCATTCTTCCTGCCATAGGGTTAGACACATCTTATGCATTAAAAAAGAATTTTTTCAGAATTGGAAAAGATTTATGGGTTGTCAATGCAAATGAGTCAAAAAGAGAAACGACAATTAAAATTAAAATTTTGAAGAAGCCTTGCAAATGCGAATCAATTTTAACAAATGTGAATTGTTGTCTGCACAAATGCGAACTTTTATGAACAAATGTGAATTATGCACAAACAAATGTGTAGCACATTTTTCTGAGTCTGTACAGAATCTGCAAATCATGAAAAAGACATCAAAAGGTTAGTTCACGTCGGGTTCACCATTTTTTTTAGGGTTAAAATTAAGAATAAATTAAGATAATTAGATATGAAAGAGTGAATCACAAACTCTAAATCCAATTACAATTAACTCCTAAATGAAAATGAAATAAAGATGCAAGAATTGAATGAATAAAGCTAATCAAACTCCTGATTCTACATTGTGGCTTCCATTGCTCTTCTCCAAATCGTGTGGTAGGCGGCTCTCAGGTCTTGCACCGGGATTCCTGCATATGATTGACACAATTGTTTTAAAAATAGTGATTCTAGATTGAAATTGGGAAATAAGCCTTGCTTTTATAGATTTTCAAGTGAGATGGGTTGAGATTTAGAACTGAAGTGTTGATTGATAGTTCAACTAATTTTGATTGATCAGTTAAGTGAATTGATTGATCTGTTAACAGGATAGATTGATTTGTTAACTCATTTAATTGATTAGTGGATGAAATTGATTAGGGAGATGACCAAATTGTTTGATTAGTCAGAAAAATGGATTTGGAGTGAAAAGGGGAGATTGGAGAGTTAACTGATTAGTTAACTTATTTGATGAACTAGTTAAGGTTTTCAACATGTGTTGTAAGAGATTGAATTGAAATTCATTTTCATTTTGATTTGAATTTGACTTTTAATTTTCAAATGTTGAAATGCACATGAGATTAACTGAAATTTATTGAAATTCATATTTGGTGAAATGTGAATTTGGGAAAATGAAAGTAGATGGAATGAGTTGAAATTCGAATTTGGGGAATTGGAGGAATAAGTTAATTAATTAAATAATTTAAATGAAATTATTTAATCATTAAAATAGGATTAATTAAATAATAAAGATGATTTAATCAAGGAATAAATCACAATTACTTAAATAATTAATATTTAATTAACATTTGAAAAGGGGGTTAATGATGAATTAATTAAAAGAAAAAAAATTGAATTATTAGTAATGATTGAAATTGATGATCAAATTAGTTTAGAAGAACAAATTACTTTATTGATTAATTAAAGAATTATTTAACTAATAAGACTATAAATTAGTACATGATTGACAACACATTTTTAGGTGTCTATAGGACAATATTTGAAAAAGTGTCTTAATCTTATGACATGTGACAACAAATATTAAATGACCTAAGAAACATGAAGTAAATGACATAGTATAAGATACGATCTCATGACAAATAAGACTTCTAGAAAGATTCCTAGAACCTAAGTAAACTTAACATGTAAATAAGACCTACTAGTTGAATGAATTAGGTACAAAAACCGCATTCAAATTGGCACTCTCCCTTAAGAGAAACTCAAGGAGAAGGAAACAAATGCAAAAACTCAAAGATTATGCAAAGATGCATGGACGGGTCTTTTTGTTGGGCTTGAATTTCATATATTTGTCGCTTGAGATCTTGAATTTGTTGGGCCAAGGTAGCCATGGAGATTTATGACAGTTTTGATTTGCAAGAATGGATTAGTTTGTAATGAAAAAGGTTGTCCTTACTTTCGTCAGCTTTCTTATGAGAACTTCTAGTTCGAACAGGCATGGGAAAATTGATGTGTCTAATATAGAAGGTGATACAGAAGTCAAGATCAAATCATAGTTAGTTTGTTCAATGTGATGTTCAGATAAAGAGATGAGGTCAAAATCTGGTTTTGAGAAAGATCTATCCCATTTAAGATGTGACCTAAGATGATCGAGAAGATCAAGGTTTGATTTGATGATTGATTGATGAACTAGCTAGGATGTGACCAACAAATCACACAACACTACCACATTGGTGCCTTATTAAGAAGTGCTTTGCTCGAGATCCAAGTTTTCTCAATTTAATTCTATGTTCGATGTTGAAGAATGAAGATCAATGAGCTTAACAGAGACTAAGATTGGACAAACAAAGTTTTGACACAAAAGTGGACAAGGTAGTTATCTTAGTAGAATTATTGTCCTACAAAGGGAGAATCGACTTCTTGCTCTCTCTCAAGGGTTGGAGGTTCAGGTTGAGCCTCATTGTAAGTGATGCAAACTTCTGGAAATAGAGCGGGATTGATCTTCCCTCCCTTGTTTAAGCGATAGTTGAATGCAGATTTTTGAGCGAAAGCCCTACTTCTCAGGGGTTCTTCGTCAAATTTGTTAGATTTCCTTTGAAGGTATAACCGCACATGTCTCAATAAAACCCTATGTGACAAGAAGAGCTAATAGTTGATGTATTAAAACTTTCTCCTCTTATAGATTGGCCTCAGACTAGGACGCTTCTTTTTTAGTTTAGCCTCTGGATTGAGGCTTCTTCTTCTCAACACTTAAGGATTAGACATACAAAATATTGACGTTGGATTAGACACGAATACTAACTATGGTAGACAAGAGGATGTTCAGACAACAAGGACAACAAAGGTCTGGTTTAGGATACTAACTGCTTTCAGGACTTAAGGACAAATTTTCGTACAACAGAGTATGAGACCATAATGAGTAACTTTCAGGGTCAGACGATGGAGACATAGATTCGTATGAGCTACTGCTCTGACTTATACGAGGACCTTTCTAATTAGAATGACAAATTGGCAGTAGTGATGTTTGTCCGTATGAGTTTAAATTTGACTAGAACGACAAAGCACTGGCTTGTTGTTGGCTCGTACAACCTAGGACTGACCCAAGATGAGTTTTGACAAAGTTTTGATCATTGACTTGGTTTTCAGTTTGATGTTTGATTGTCTTGAAGTTTTGTTTCAATTGTTTTGAGGGATGAAAAGCACATCAAATAGTAGGTGTAAAATGATAACAAGCACAACACGCTAACCCTATGGAAGTTGGCTGAGAAGGAAAACCTTTGCCCTCAACTTAGGTACACACCCAATAGCTAATCAGAATATGGTTGTTGAGTCTCACGCAATGGATTCTCAATGCCATATTAGCCGACTCCAAACACTAATGGGGGCACGATATGGCGAGTAATCTTGGGGGGAAAACCAGTTATCCCCTTGCACAAAGATTATCCTCCTTTTGGAGGTGAGTCAGGTAGCTTCTAACCTAAAGTTTGTAGTAAGGGTTCCGTTCAGAAGGACCGCCTGATTGTCGCGCAAACGCGATTTAGATTATAAAACCCAGTAGGATGTTGAAACCATGCAGTCACACAAGCGTGATTTAGACTGCAAGGCCCTACACGATGCTCAACATGAGACACTCCTCATAAATGAAGTAGTGCCATCGATTATTCTGTCTCCTAGGACTTTCACCTCAGAAGCGTTTTATTATAGTGAGTTGGATTCCTGGCTTTGGTTGAACTCACTTGGGTCATTCCCTCTCACCGAGCCTTAGGGGCTTCTTGGGAGGTAGGCCCTCTAAAGGTATCAACAGATCTCAAACTCTAATAGAAAAAAAAATCACAAGGTCTATATTTCTGATTGTTCGAATGGACAAGAGCATACTCTCCTACTCTAGATTTTTCCCCAAAACACGTAAAACAAAATTCTTTCCCTTATACAAATTGAAGTGTTCCTAAAAATATTAAGAAGATAGAATGTTTGTTTCTATCTCTCGAGGCAACCTGCAAAACAAAATATCAGTAGTTCGAGTTTATAATCTTTGGCAAGCGTATGTTTAATGATTGAATTATTTGCCAAGCGAACGTGTAAACATGAAAAGCCCAAAATTAGTTGCCAAAATAACATAAAAAATCATCAAAAGAAAATTATAGCATGAAAACTATAAATTAAGCTAATCTAACAAGAATTTCCATTCTTTATGACTATCATAGTTATGATAGTTTTGATAGTACTGCACTCTGTCATTCATAACTTGCAAAAAAGATGAAATAATGCCAATCTATTCAGTGAAAATGTAGAAAACTTGGTTTAAAATAACATATCAAAAATGTGTTTAGATCCAACAGTTCAATAAAAAGATATGCCCTCTGAACAAAGACCATTTTTTATTGTCACAAAAGAACAAGCAAAATGGAAGTACTGCACTTTGTCATTCATAAATTTTAAAAAATAAAAAATTAGACAAATCTCTCTGGTGAAAATACAGAAAACTTGGTTTGAAACAACATATCCAAAATTTGTTTAGATCCAACGATTCGATTAAAAGTTATGCCCTCCGAATAGAGACTATTTTTTACTGTCACAAAAGAACAAGCAAAATGATAGTATTGCACTTTGTCATTCATAACTTTCAAACCAATCAAACTTAGGCAACTCACTACAGTGAAAATATAGAAAACTTGGTTTGAAACAACATATCAAAAATTTGTTTAGATCCAACGGTTCAATAAAAAGTCATGCCCTTGGAACAAAGACCATTTTTGACTGTCATGGAAGAACAAACAAAATGATAGTACTGCACTCTATCATTCATAATTTTCAAACCAAAAAAATTAGGCAAATCGCTCCGGTGAAAATACAAAAATCATGGTTTGAAACAAGCTCTCCAAAATTCAATAAAAAATTATGCCCTCCGAACAAAGACCATTTTTTACTATCAAGAAAGAACAAGCAAAAATAAAGATTTTTATTTGCAAATTTAACACATGTTTATTAGTTATAAAAACCAAACATCAAATCTATTCAAGAAACATTAGAAATCTTGTAGTTGTGGGTTCGAGCCCCACGGTGGGTGCCAGAAATGTGTGTGTAAAATTTGGGGAACCTGTAAGGGCACAAACACTTCAATAAACCATTATTTGCATGGGTTAGTTAATCAAAAACAACAAATTGAAATCCATTGCAAGTCGTCTTATTGCCTCCTAGTAAGTACGAGTGTGGATTGCTCTCAGATTGGTAAGCTGTCCAGTAACTAGACTACACTCAAACGAAGGATTTTTAAATGCATGCAACTAGGCGAATGCAAGATTAATGATTGAATGCAAGATTAATTGATTGAGAGAAATGAGATTATCAAGCTAAATGATCAAAGCTCTAAATGAAGCTAAGCTAGATTATATGCAAGAAATTGAATCTAGACAAGAGAAGTGAATCTAAGATAATGAACTAGAAGTCTAAATGATTCTAAGATTAAATGAAAGCTAAATGAAAACTAAGTTGATTGATGAACTAAATATGCAAAGCTTCTTCAAAATTTCCTTGATAAACTGCAACACAATATTAGCATAATAACGATGTAAAATTCTCGGATGTTGATTGAAGAATGAGAGCATGAGTTTATAGGAAAATCAAGAGGGAGACCAAAGGTCAGGATTGATCTTAAATGAATGGTCGAGATTGATTTGAAGGAAGCACAATCCAAGTGAAATGATTTGATTGGACAATTTAATTCCATTTTGGAGAGATGAGATTGAGTTCAAATTAGCAACTCAGATTCTTTCCATTTTTCTTGAGTTCAGTCGATTTGTTTCCTTTTTTGAATTTTTGTGCTCATAATTTCTAATTTATTTTTCAAATTAATTCCTCTTTCTTGATTTGTTTCCTTTTTTTGAAAATTTATGGCAATTTTTATTTGTTTATTAAATATGCACAAGATAATTAATTAAATAAATGAGATATTTAATTTTAAAAAGATTTTCTATTTTGAATTTTGAATTTGATCAATTAATTAAATGAGAATTTAATTAATTGTAATTGCCATGTTGCTTTTTTATACCTTAAGAATTAATTAATCAGGCTCTCATAATTGATTTAAATTGATAATTTGGTTCAGGACCTTGATGAATTTTATTGAATTTAAGCACATTAGTCGATATTAGGGGCCCATGGTTTTGGATGACCATTTTTAGGGTATTACAAGTATGACAAGAGAATAGCTCTCTTGATAATTGATACACTAATGCACAATGATCAATAATAGATCAATATATTACATACCCTTATATCTATATACATGTACATAGGGCCTTGCTTATGTAGGCAAGGTGAGAGATATGATTAGTTGAGATTTGGACAAGTGTCATAACCTATGGCATGAAACAACAAACATTAAACAACCTATGACACAATAATTAAAACCAACTAATCCAAACCTTAACAAGATCCTAAAAATAAAATATGTAAAGTAAGGTAAAAATGAAACCCTAATAAAAAAAAGCCCTAAGGCCAAAAGCCTAGGTCTTGTGGGAAAGCCAAGTTCATCATTTTAATGAATTAAAAGTAACAACTTTTACTGCAATTTAACTATAAAAATAATTAAATAGTCAAATATATGCTAAGATATCAATGTCGGGTTTGAAATAATAAATACATAATTAAATTTTATACTTAGCATGAGATCCAAATCAAAACTCATGCTACTAAAGACATTCAGAATTGATTCACCATTATATGTAAAAAGGACCTTATCTAATGAATTCCTAAGAATCATAAAATACTCTATAAATTATTAGGTACAAGGTTACACCTATGGAAGTGATATTCCATTGCACAAATTTAAACTTCACTCACACGAATGATTTGGATTAAAAAACATGACTATATTGTGGATGTGCCTTATGTTTAAAGTGGGGTGTTGTCAAGGGAAATTTTTGGAGAGCTTGTTGTGCAAGAAAAAAATCTTCTTTGATCAAGCAAAAATACAACATAATTTAATGACAATGAATGAAAATTTAAGACGAGAAGTAGACATGTAGTATTATTAAGATGATGATTCAAGTTAGTATTGTAATTGAAATGCTCTTTGATATTACAATAAATCTCTCATATGAATGTTCTTTTCTTTTAAGGCACACCACATCTCTAGGGCATTATTTTTAAAATCAATAAGGAAAACTCTTAAATATGACAACATAACACACAAACTTGTACTAGGTTCACAATTGTTAGAAGGAAGATGGTGACAATGATAAATTTAGGACTTAGAGTTTTAAAAGTTCAAGGTAAGATCCACACAAATCTGAAAGTACTAAGTCAATTTCTACACTTGTAAATCTAAATTGGGATGACAAATCTTAAAACCAGTTCTTAAGAATAAGTGGCAATGAAGTCAAACTAAAATTGTGAGAAAATTCAACATAAAACATACCACTTATAAACATTATTATATTAAAAAATGTCGGAAACACGGTTGTCGTTGCACCAAAAGATCGACCTGTTAATGCCCGATACAACTACGAGACTTAATGAATCCATGGGAGGCAGTTAAGCCATGTCACAAACCCGAGCATTGCATTGCACAACACAAGAAGACTAAGGACACACACCTTGCAACAATTCCCCTCCAACGTAAGTGAGGGGTTTGAACCTGTGACCTAGGCTCTGACACCACTTGTTGGAAACATGGCTGCCATTGCACCAAAATATTGACCTATTAATGCCTGATACAACCGTGAGACTTAATGAATCCACAAGAGGCAGTTACTCCATGTCACAAATCCGAGCGTTGTGTTGCACAACACAAGGAGACCAAGGGTGCACACCTTGCAACAAAATAATCTAATGGAATGAATAAATGTACAAAATATATTTTTCTTCTCAACAAGTTTACTAAACATTTACATAGTGGGAAAATAAAACATCTTTCAAATCTTACATAAACCTTATTTATATCTATCTTGATTTTTTCTTTTAAAATTAATCTAAATCTAGAAGGCAACTACTAAAAAAAGGTTCAAAGTTCAAGATGTTCAAATTAGAAACTTGTAAGTGTCATTTGCCAAGGTCCATGGAGGGTCCTCAAACCTTCCACAAAAATATGACTTGACCGTAGTTATGATTTCATTTTTTTTAATGGGAAGTACCTTAACCAACATAAATTCACACATAGTTGAATCGATAATAAAAAAATGCATATGCTTTAATAGATTTCCAAACCAAAGTTGTAAATGGTTAAAAACCTATGTAAAAACCCCTCCAAAAGAAAGAATGCAAGAAAAAAACATGTATAAGTGATGGAAAAAATTATGAATGGATGAAACATGACCCTCCAAAGATTAAATCTATCGTAAATATATAATCCTCCAAATAGGAGATAATGAGTGAGACTATAGAACTTCCATAGAAAAGTAGCTCATATGCTAATGGTGAATCATTGAAGAAAAAATATAATCTAATGCTTGTATACAACATTCCTCCCCTTGGGAAGAAATAATTCCAATGATGGATGTAGAATAAACTTAAACTCTAAGAAGAGATATGAGGGATGATGTATCACAATGTGTGTCTCCAAAAACTATTGAAATATCTCCATGCTAGATTATTCCACAACAAAATCAAGTGCTACCCCAATTAAATAAGATAAAAAAAATCAAGACTATGTGGAAACACATGAAGAACATACTTTAATGACAATGATGGTTTGACATCATTAGTGCAATAACTATCATCAAAGAGTAGATGAATATCATCAAATAGTAGATGAATATCATCAAGTAGTATTCCAAATCCATAATATGAGAAAAAAATTGATATACATGTCAAGAAAGCATCCCAAAAGGATAAATCCAAAAGACTATGATGATCTTGTTGAACTAAAGTGAACTATGAAGAAGCAAGAATAAGGGGATTCTCAATCAATGATTCTACACAAGTCTAATGAATGAAGGTAAAGGATTAACAAATGTGATTGTGGGAGGAGAAGAAGAATCTAGAGAAACCTCATCATCCTCATCACCCAAATATGCAAAGTGCTCCAGAAAATAAACTCCTTGATAGTATCAAATTCGTATGGTATATTATCAAAATCATCAAGAGGCACAAGATAGCTAAACTAGGATCATTCGAGAATGGTTATGTATCATTATCTTCATATGGCTCCCAAAGAACAGAGGACACTCAATGTGTGCAATGACATTCCAAGTATCATCTTTACATGTAGACCAATCAATCCCAAAATGTGTTTGTCTTAAGCTATCCAAATAAATTTCTTGCAAGAAGTTTTTGGTTGAGGAACAAGAGCATACAAATGTGGCAAAATATGAAGCAAATGAAGATGTTTCAATATACAATCTCTTTATTTCTTATAGTTTCCTCTTTTCAAGATGATCAAAGAAGGATGAAATGAAAAACCCACAATGAACTATGATATATCTCCAAATTACAAAGATGAGAACCCTTAACAATAATTATAATCTCTCTAATATATTTAGTACTATAAATGAATCCCCCATAGAATAATTCAATGTTAGGATGTTCAAGTTATCAATCATAATGTGATATATGTAGTAAAATGAATAAAAGATACCTGAGATTGAATATAGAAAAAGTGCATGATAAATTTGACGAGCTCCTCAATATCTCTTTAATGCCATGTTGCAAGAATCACAAAAAATAGATAAACAAGAAGAAAGTTATAAGCTGGAAGATTAATTAATATGATTTAGATTTCAACCAACAATAAAATATACTAGTTAAAAAGTTCTAATAATTAGGCCTACACCACTAAAAAGTACACATAATTATCTTTTTGACAACTATAAGAAGTTAAAGATCTAATACTTGGTCAAGAAGTTTACCAATTTTTTAAATCTAATTAAATCATTAAATTTGGGTTTAGTGGCCCTCTAGCAATGGATGGGTACCACCTAGGCTATGCTACTGGTTGAGCAATGGATTTGGCACTAGTTTTTTAGAGAAAGTTGATAGCAAGAGGAGTTGACTTGGAAATTTTGGGCGGCAAGGTTAAGCATCACTTAGGCATTTAGGCCCCTTAGGTTGGTTGCGACTAGAAGTTGAAACCCCCAAGGACCAACTACTAAGCAACTATCCTCTAAAATGATGCAAAAACCTATAAAAAAATCATTGAAATATTTACCTCTTCTCCCAACATGACATGTGACATAGGTAGTGTACACTTTACACAAATTATGAATATTTCCTCCAAAGATGCTAATTCTTTCCAACTAGATTCTTATCAATTGATTGTTGACATCCTCGACACATACAAATCACATAGAATGCACACATGTATACCATATACATTATATAAAGATGTACAAACAATATTTTTTGCCAAACTTGAACCCCTGCCCGAAAAAACAAAAACAAAAAACAAAAAAAAACTATTGCCATCAAAATATGAAGTGCTTTATATGAAAATAAGAGTTTTTGGGCTTTTTGGACTCAATGTTGAGATCCTTTTTGCCCAAAAATGTACCCCAAAAAAGCTCATGCTCAAATCACCCTTATATTTGAAAAGGGTTTGTAGATCGATTGCTTTGTACCATCCAAGAGCTAATAGTGAGCTCTAATACCTAGGATCGTTTGAAAAACCAAAGATAACCTTCCATAAGAGAGAAGAGAAAGAGGATAATTTGCTTGATTATGGATGAAATAATGGTACAATGATCAATAACGGATTAATGATACTAATTACATAATGTACACGGGGCCTTGCTTGTATAGGCAAGATTGAGAGATTTGACAAGACAAGATTGTGACAAGTGTATTAATTGTATGTCATGAGACAACTAAAGATTAAAAAAAAAAGATTGCATGTGTACTAGTGACTTCTAAAAAGATTCCTAGAGCCTTGGGAAAACTTAATATGTGAACATGTTGCGAATAGGACCTACTAGGTAAACTAGTTAGGTAATACACCATATTCACCCAACAAATGTAGACCATAAGGAACGAGTTTGTACTATTATATCCATGGTCTACTAAGAAAAATCCCAAATCTATTTAAGATGAAATGTCATGTGACACAACATTAGAAAATTCTTAGGACTAATGTTGAAAGATACAAGGATGCAAGTCATCATCTTGATCAAAATATCATTAGTGAAGTTCAACAAAACTATCTATATGCATGTCCACTTTTTGAGATGATTAAATAATAACTCCTTGCTACATATGCTACATTGACATTTAGGATTAATGAGAAATGACCAGGTGAATGGCCATTGACATGTGAGGTACATACAATAGACCAAAATAGTTATTTTGTGGGAGATCTTGTATTAGAAAATGTAATCAATGAAAAATTATGAGAAGAATAGGGTATATCTCTATGATGTACTATATCCTTGAAATAAAATGTATGTGATTGTGCATTAGAATCAACATAATAGTTATTCATAAAATATTTACCAATATGTGCATGTGATATAGCAAAACGATCAATGCATCAATATTGTTAGAATTGAAGAAAATTGATTAATATAAATTTTTAAAATTTTAATTGGGAGGAGAAATTAAAGGACTTCCCCCATTATTGATACCTTCAACATGAATCATATCATTGTCTACCAAATTTGCACAATATGTTTTAAATCCACGTACCCTTGAGTATGATGACCATTGACTTTACAAAATTTACAAAATGCATTATCATCATAGTTCTTAGGGAGCTCCCTAGTTGGATCTACTAGATAGATATGTTGAATAATAATCAAATCGGAGCTCAATAAATTTAAAAACACATTACCTAAGGGCTCATGTAAGCTAGTAAATTTTATAAGCATGTGTCAAAAGAAAGTGTACTTGAAGTATTAGAAACATGATGCATATTATCCTTTTTGTCTTTATAATCATTTCACTTTGAGAAAGTATTATACTTTGGAATTGAAAAAGAAAAGAAGATGAATAAACATGAGGAGATAAACTGTAATTAAATGCATTAGAGGCAAATAAATTCAATTCAATATTCTTCACATAAGCATATAAGTTCATAAAGAAACAAAATTATTTAGATACACAATGCCTCAAATAGGTGGCAACATTCTCATAATTTTTTTCTCTAGCTCTTCATTAAGAAATTGATGGTATACCTTAGTACATAATAATTAGAATCTAATAATACAATCATGTAAGTACTCACTATGTCCTTGGGTACACTAAAAAAAATGAAATATTAATATTTAGCCTTTTACTTTGAAATGCTATGGTCAACTCTAAAAAAGAATGAATAGATTGATGAATTAAAGAGAAAAGCCACTCAAAAACATGATCCTTAAAGTATGTGGAAATAACATAATCAAAACCTTATCTTCACATACATAAGTTTAAACATGCCACAATGAAGGAACTTAAATGTGTATTAGGATCACCAATTTTATTGTATATTTTAAAAAGAACTGTTGTAAAATTGCTAGACTTGAAGGATGAGTAACAATCTCAAATGCGAGTCAAAATACTAAGCCTAGAAAAAATCATTCATAGATTTCATGCAAACACATTATATATCATGAAGTTCATTTGATATGTCTTTTGCATAAACATACCTAGGGTAGAGGTAGGAATGATACTAATAGGGACATGAGACACATAAGGTGAGGTGTATGTAGATTGAGAAGAGAAACTTGATGCCAATACATAAACACAACATGGTGGGAGGAATAGAATGTGGCTTATGATAAGGTATGGAAAATTGGAATAAGGAATAGAGAAATAAGTAGTGTAATAGGAGTTAATCATGAACATAGGGATATGAATAATGAAAGTAGCACTAGGAACATGAGTAGTTATGGGATGAGATAACATTGAAAGTAGGTGAGACACTCATGGGAGGTGACAAAGGAGTGAGTGTATAAAGCTCAATATGAGAAGTATGCATAATAATGACATCACTTAGCATAAATGAAGAGGGTGCAAGAGAATACATACTAAGTTGAGGAATACAAGTAGGAGAAGGATCAATAAAATATATAGGTAGGGAATACAATATCCATTGAAAATATTTCAAGACTAGATTTGAAAACTCTTTAACTTCTTTATAAAATCTTTGCCAACAACTGGATATATACTTTAAACACTGGCAAGGAATTTGCTTGAATAGTCACACTCAAAATGCAATAAATTCACACAAAATGATATGTAAATGAATGTGCATGAAATACATAATATTTTTAAGCATAAATATCATTTAAATAACAAGATAATTCTACAACAAATTAGCCCAAAATAATGAGCAAATATGAACCTTCAAATGTATTGCTAGATCACAAGTTTTTAGGAAAAACTCCCTAAACTTCAAACCAACTTAATTAATGAAAAAATATCATAAAAATATAAAAAATAACATCAATAGTATGGCCTCAAGGATGCCACAAACTTTTGCAATACTCAACACACTCATAAACACTATGTAGCTTCAAACTCTTACTTGCAATCTATAACCCAAAATATTGAAAAATGTTGATACTGCCAAATCTTAACACAATAACATTCTTTGAATGAGATTATTCTATGGTATTCATTGTCTCTTATCCTTAGAACACTTGGTAATCCTTTGACTCTTGTCCTTAGATCACCTAAAAAATTTCAAGCTCTCTTTCTACAATCTCCTTCTCTGTTGGTTTATCAACTACTAAAAAAACAAGAACAAGCTTTGATAAAAACTACAACATGAATGGATTATAAAAGCCTAATTCTAAATTCATACCAAAATGGGTGCCAAAATCTAGCTTCCAAGGAAAAGGAAACTTTCATTTGCCAAATGTCTACAAATTCCCCATGAGTTGCCAACTTTACCAAACCGCCCATTAACACTACAAGCCAACAAACTATCCAAGTGAATTTTCCCCAAATCCTCATGCCAAAAAGGGGAAATATATTTAAATTAAATATCTTTTGAGAAGGAAACAAATTCAAACTTAACCAAAGATGTCAAGGGAACTTTCTAAAAATCAATGCCACCAAATAGGACATTAATTTAATATTTATTGTTTGATAAACTTATTTTGCATCAATACAAATAATATATTAAATTAATATATATTTTTTCTTCGAATTGTCTTATAGTCTTGACTTACTATTTATAGGTAGTGGGGACTTACTATTCTTTGTAAGTATCTATTTTTGAAAAATGGGACATGCCAAGGAAGTTGCCTCATGTGTAAAACTAGGAGGAGCAAAATCAACACGAATATGTTGGAGGACCTTTAAGCCATTAGTTGATTAATATTTTATGAAATACCTTAATTAAATGTATATGGTTATCAACATTGATCATGTTGGCAATCCCATGAGTAAAGTTAGTCAAGTAAATACAAAATTGTGTTGATCTATGTGTGCCTCATGATCAAAGTCTTCAACTTTAGGCTCAATAATAGTAGTAACAATAATAATAATGATGTTAACATAAAAATACCATTCTTTGTAGATTGGGCCATTTGGGGATTTAAGTGAAGATTTCTTTTTAAGGGAAAGTGAGGATATGGATGAGACCCTAGCATGCATATAACTCATAAAACCTAAAGGATAAACAATACAAAAAGGAAGGAAGATCTAATTAAAAAATAAGTTATTTGATTTATAAATAAATCAATAGGTGAAACCCCACAGGCTAAAATGAAAGTAGGTAGGGTAGGATGAAAACAAGATCACATAATAAAAAGAAGAACCTAAAAGAAAGTATATCAATGAAGCACAAGCAAAAGGATACTTCAAACTCTAATAAGATTTAAAAAATAAAATATGTAAAAAAGGCGAAAAATGAAAACCTAATAAAGAAAAAATTCTTAAGGTCAAAACCTTAGTTTGCTTAGGAAAGTTAGGTTCACCAAATTTTTTAATTAAAAGTGATAGCTTTCATTATAATGTACTTAGAGCAAATAATTAAATAGTCAATCCACACTAGGATTTTAATGTTAGGTTTGGAACAATAAACGCCTAATTAAAAACAAATAATTTTAATAAATTTATATTTATATTTTGCTTGAGATCTAAATCAAGGAATATGCTTTTGAAGATTTTCATAATTGATTTACCAATACGCAGAAATAAGGACTTTATCCTTAAGAATGACAAAATCTTGTATAAATTGTTAGGTTCAAGGTTGTACCTATAGGACCGAACTTGACATCCAGATATAAACTTCACTCACATAAATGATTGTGACAAAAAATGATCAATGTTGTAAATGTGTCTTGTGTCTAAAGTGAGGTGGTCTATAGGGGCATTGTAATGGAGCTTGCTATTAAAGGATAAACTCTTCTTTTTATTAAACCCCTATAGAAGCTAATTTAATGACAATGAATAACAATTGAAGACAAGTAGTCATGTAGTATGCCTAAGACAATGATGCAAGTTGTTGTGGTAGTTAAGATACTCTTTGAAATTACAATAATTCTTTCATATTAATGTTCTTGCTTTTAAGACATAACACATCTCAAAGGTATTCATTTTCAAATGATTAAGGAATTCTCTTACATATAACCACATAACACAAATTCACACAAACTTGTACTAGGTTGACTCACAAAAATTAGAAGGAAAAGGGTGACAATAATCAATTTAAAACTTTGAATTTTAAAAGTTCAAGGTTGGATCCACATATATGAAAGTCTCTAATCAATTCTACAAATGTAAATCTAAATTGAGATGACAAATTCTAAAATGTAAAACCAATTCTTTAAAAAATGACAATGAAATCAAACTAAAATAAAATTGTGTATAAAAGTCACCATAAGAACATACCACTTTGAACTTATTATTGTATTAAAACAATCTAATCAAATAAATAAGGACAAAATAGAAATCTCTCCTTCAAACATTTTCATAACTAAACCTTCACAATTGAAAAAACTAAATACCTTTTATAACTAAACTTTTACTGAACCTTATTTAGATTGACCATGATTTTCCCTTTTAAACTTAACCTAAATCTAGAAAAAAGTGGGAGTATGAAAAAAAGGTTTAGAGTCTGCTAATGTTCAAATTAGAACCCTGTAAGTGCCGTTTTGAATGATTCATGGAGGGTCCTCGCACTCTCCTTCCTAATTTTTTGTATTTTTTACGGCTTCCTAAATCTGACTTGACCGTAGTATTAATTCGTTTATTTTGACTAGAAAGTATCTTAACCAACGAAAATTCCCACATTGCCGAATCAATGATAAACTTGCTTGCGCTTTAACAGATTTCCAAATCAATGCTGCAATCGGTTAAATTTCCTATTTCTTCCGTCTAAAACGCTGCTGCTTGAATTCATACTGCATTGCGTGTAAAACAGACAGCAATTGAAAATTGACTCCCAAATTTTAGTTTTAACACAGATCGGGCATATTAAAACCCTTATTCATTGTACCGTTTTCTCCAGTGGATATTTCCGAATCAATTTTGTGGTGATTTTGGAATAATTTTGTGGGGTGAATTTGAGCAGCAACCATGATCTCAGGGAGTAAGATCAAGGCTCTAGACTTTTACAGGTAAATATAATTTTGAACTTTGCTTTTATTTATTCAATTTTTTAAAGTTCTGAAGCAGAATGTTTCAAGCAATTTATATTCGAGTGGACCTATTTATACATGCAAACACGGAATATGGTTCTTGTTGTGGTTTAATTTATTTCTTGACATTAATTTTTTATATACTTAATGTAAGGATTAAGAATGTTTTTTTGATTCCCGGTATGCCGTGAGGTTTGGTTTAGAAAGCGTGCGAAATTGACGTTCGATGTGGCTAGTTGATCGATCTTTTTGGAGATCATTGGTTAGGCGGACGAGTTTTTGGTACTAGACTGCTTCTGGGAGAAACTTGTAATCGAAATTTTAACCATAGACGTTGTGAGATCTACTGTCACGAGTAGAATGTGTATTGGATTCCACATATGAGCTTTATATATAGAGACCCCTTATATTTTTCAGCAATGGTTAAATTTTTTCCCTGAAGCATTGGAGAACGTGATGATAAATAGTTCTTGTGGATTTTAGCTATTCTTGTTTAGAGTTTGCATTCATTGATCTTGGGTCTAAGTTTTAAGGATTGAGTCTGATGGATGGGGTCTCAGCTTCTTCTTTCTTTTCTATAGCGGGAGCGCTTGCTTCCAGCATCCGAACTTAGTATCATTATTAACCTTTAAATGCAGAATCCCTGGAGTCGAAATTGCAACGGACTGCTACAATGCAAGGCTTAAAGTTTGCAGTATCCACACAGGAATTTTACGTTTTTCCGGGGGATAGCAGCTTTCATTTGGTCAATTGTCTAGTGGTTCTATGGTAGGGGATTCTGAGAAACAGTCATTCCGAGAAAGATTTTGGGCCAGACGGCAGCTTCCATTTAATAAATTATCCAGTCTCTGAAGGGTATTCGGAACAGTAGTCACTGGTTACTGCTGAGAGAATTTCAGAGATCTTGTAGATTACATGGTCCCTTTCTACTAAGTTTCTGCCATCGTACAGAGAGTTTGGAATAAATATGAAGCAATGCCAATGCCAGTAGAGATAAACATTAAACATCAAAGAAGTGACGTTTGGCAACAAATTTTTTCACAAGCATATGCTGCAAAGCTCTAGCCGTTGACTGAAACCGTACCCATAAACTTTCCTGCTAGAACATGTCCTCTTAATTTTTTAAGGAGAAGATTCCATTTCTTTCTGTGGTCCCGACGAATCTTTTATAGGGTTGCCTACGCCATGAAAATAGGAGCTAAATCCCGTGTATATTGAGCAAGCGCCATCTGCTTTTGCAGCTAGAAAGCCAAGTCCAACTTGTTCCATTGGCTATTTTAGAGTTTGATTTCGAATGAGTACAAGTTTTGTACCATATAAACAAGATCAGCCAATCATACTTGATTAATTGTTAAAGGTCCATTGGATAACACTTGGCCGGTCAGCAAACACAACAGCAATCAGCGGACAAATCTGAATGCACCATATCAATAGTTTTGAGTCCCATAGAAGCAATTATCTTTCTTAGGAGTCTCTCAGCATACCAAGAGATAAAGATATTATATGGAAGAAACCGGGAACCCAAAACATGCATTAAAAGTCAAATAAAAGAAAGAAGAGAAATAATTAATGTTTTTTAAATTGAAAGACATCCTAATTGCATAGAGGGTAAGAGATTGAAAGTAAATGAAAGTGTACACCATGAATTTTGAACTATGCATTGTTCTTGTTAATTTTGAGATTGCTGATTACAGATAATTGCCAAATAATCTCTTTTAACAATGTTAAATAATTTTGGCAGAATGGTAATGAACCCTTCATGCAATAAAACACAACTAAGATAAATACAGCCTGTTAACCCTACTGTTCTCGTTAACTATAAAGTCCAAGAGACTAATTTATACACAAATTGGTAACTACGGTTGACAAGAACATTCTCCCCAACCTCTTCAAACACCTTTTAAATTTACAGCAGTGGCAACAATCATACCTTGCATTTCAGGATGGCAATGTCCTGATTTATCAATGTATTATATTAATCATTTTAATCAGCAACATTTCCTATCATGTTTACAGCAGTATTGATGCCCCTATTAATTGATCACTGTACTAATAATGATGCTACTGAACACTATACTGATCAAGAATGATACAGATCACAATAATGACATAATGCTACTAATCAGTGATCATAAGAAGATAACAACTCAGAGAAGGATAGTTATGTCAAAAGACAATAAGGATCACAGCAATCACAACGTAAAATATTATTAACAGCTGATATGTAACAACGAAAATTCCCAAACAATCACCTTAATAATGCATTTATATTTACAAATTTGGTAATGACAACAATATCCATTGATAAATAGAAAGGACAGCAAGTCAACCGCAGCACTAACATGTGTCATGTAATAATAATGACATTGATAAGTAGAAAACACAGCTGATAGCACAGAAATTAATGAGGACAAGTCAAATGATGACATAATCATTTGTTAGTTTTGTAGTGTTCCATGGAGGTTCAGGACGGGGGGACGCGGGCATGGGTTTTTGGGGACGAGGGGACAAAGGGCCTAAGTTTGGGGACGGGGGGAGAGGGGGGTGGTGGGGTGGCGGTGCTGATATACATATAGTACTTGAAAAACTAGCTATGAAAAGATGTATAAGAATTACATTTCAAATGAAACTTTGGCAAATTAGTAAAATAGAAAAATTGCAAATGCTAAATACTAAGATTTCTTGAATACTAAATAAAATTTGACAAATGAAATTATCAAATTGGAGATTTCTGTTATATCGAAAATATCATAAAGATGATTACAATGAGTAGCATGATATCAAAATAAGTACAAAATGTCAAAACTCCTCATCACTGGAACTACTGGACTCCTCAGTGTCAAGATCTGGCGAACTAACACCAACCAGTCCTGCATCTAAAGTTATAGCATCGTCATCAACCTATGATTGCTCCTCTGGCTCTACATCCCATCTTGTTGTTGGACTCTCTTTGTACACAAGTGTCTTGCGATGATGCAAAGCACTATGTATAGCCACAAGCTTCTTTGCTCTCCTAGAGGTAAGTTTGTTCCTTTTAAGAGAGTGGATGAAGCTATTTGTAGACTAGTTCCTCTCAGCAGCTGAAGAACTAGAAACTGAGATAGCAAATGAATGGGGTCCTCCTGTGCCATAGTTCCTATATCCATCTTAGCTGCGCTTGAATAACCCCTAAGAGTAGCAAATTGGTCCACTCAGTGCAAATCGTACCGACATTATTAGGATCATGCATCTTACCAATGCACCTAAAGAACCGTTCCTACATCTCATCATCCTGAATTGGTGTAACTCTACCTTACCTAGCCTTGTACCACATAGGATTCAATGCATAGGCAGCCATATGCAAGGGAATGTTGAGCTTGTCCCATTTGTGTTGAATGATCGACTGAATATGCTCATTGTAGAATGCTAAAGTGGAGTACTTCACTCGCACGACCACCTTCATATGGTCAAGCATAGAATTGATGCACTCATACACCTCTCCAAGGGTAAGTGCATCCCTATCCCCATATTTGATGACTTGGAAAACTGGAGCAATGATAGAGATTGTATTTTGCATCAATCCAAGACACATCCCTCTTCTCTATCTCCTTCACTCTCCTCCCTTGCTCTATCTTGGCCTCGGCCCACCTATTCCAATTTGCTATCATAACCATGAGTTGTAGTGGTTCTTGCAACTCAATAATTCTCTCCAAGAGAATGAAATAGGATGCATATCAGGGCCCAACAAGTTTCAAGAACTCCTTTGTCGAGAAGCTCTTGAAGAGTGCATGTGAAGTGTGGTGGTTGTAGATAAACATTTGCACATCTCTCGCTTCGTTGATCACTCCTCTAATCCACTAGATCTTCCCCATGTCCTTGAGTGCATTGTTCACGGCATGCACACAACATGGAGTCCACCAAATATATCTGTAAGCTGCCTTAATAAGTTTCCCCGCATCTCTGCACACATGTGCTACATTTGTCACTATTTGGACCACTTTTTGTGGCCCAGCCTCCTCAATAGCCTCCCTGAGGACCTCAAATTGAAAGTCAACATCTTTGTGATGCCTTGTAAAATCAACAGCCCTGAGAAAGTATTGGCCCTTTGCACATGTAACCATGATTTTGATGAGGGGATGATGGCTAATGTTTGTCCACCCATCCATAACTATGCTGCATCCAGACTCCACCCAACATGCCCTCATCTTCTCCATCAAAGCATTGATCTTGGAATAGTTCTTATCCAAGACCGTGGTCCTCAATTTGGTCTCACTCGGTGGCACATATGATGTTCCTCCCCTCACCACCATCAATATCATCTTCTTATATAAGGAGATTGAGCTACATGAAATGGGATGCCATTGGCAAAGAAGAACTTACCAATGGCATCATCTATGTCATCCTTCAGCTGCACTTTGGATGATTCAGCTACGGGGTTACTTTGCATCTCGTGTTTCCCCTTACTCTCTTGTGATTGGGCCACAAAATTGTAAGTGGACGAAGGTCCAGACATCATTCCTTTCGGTTGCAATGTATGTCTAGAAGCAGCTGGTTGGCTCTGCTGAAGTTGCGACCTACCAGAATAGTAGTAGGCATTGCAACTACACTGTCATTAGGAACATCCCAAAGCTTGTTGATCTCAATTCTATATTTGATATTTGTAGGGTCTTCCAAAAAAGGACATGGGTCCACACCTTTTCCTCAAATAAAAAGTAAGTGTGCATTAACTCTACTAATGTTGCCAAACCATTGTACACCACAAATGTTGCATTTCCACTTCCTTGGGCCATCACCTGTCCCCAATGTGCTTGGTATTTTTGATGCAAACTATTTGAAAGGAGACTTAGGATCAAAAGGACCCTTAGCATACTATGCCAGTAATTCGGAAGGGCACTCTATACTAGCAGCTGCACTAGCCATGGAACTAGATTGTGCTCCATAATCAGCTCCATGGTCACCCCCCTTAGCCTCAGGTTCATATTTGGATTCATTTCCACTATGAGAATGAATTCCTATCTCATCCTCACTCATGTCATGAGAGCTCATTGTGACATTGCATTTTCACAAATCAAAATGAAACTAAATTCAATGAGCACTTAGTTTCAGCCTAGTTTAACAAATTTGAAAACAAAATTTAAAATTTGATGTTGAATCTTGAGGACAAAATGAAGAATGATTCCAATGTTACATTGAAATGAATGTATGAATTTGAATTTGCAGCCATAATCTTGAGGGTAAAATGAAGAATGATTCCAATGTTACATTGAAATGAATTCATGAAATGGCTGCAAATTCATATTCATACATTCATTTCAATGTAACATTGGAATCATTCTTCATTTTTCCCTCAAGATTCAACATCAAATTAGATTTTGAAAATGAAACAAATAAAAAACAACAAAAATCCTACCTTGGGCTTGAAAAATCTCTCCAAGTTGGTGTAGAATCCTCTTCCTCTTCTTCTTGCTCCTTGTCACTCTCTTACACTTGCACTCACTCAATCTATCCCTTTTCACTCCTGCAATCACTCTTTTCTCTCCTTTTCACTTAGCTGTTGAAAAAATCAATAAACCAAATGTGAGAGAAAGAGAGGATTTGAGGGGGTTTTGTAAAGGATAGAGGGCATGAATGTGGCCCACATCCAATTAGGAAATTAGGGCACATAAAACCCCCCAAAAAATTGAAATTTAAAAAAAAGAACATTTTTTTTGGCTCCCAGTGATGGGAGACTTCCAGCCATCCTCGAGATGATTGAGGGACGCCTGGGCATCCCCAAGACGTCTAGATGTCTCCGGTGTCTTTGGACGTCTCAGTGGTGGCGGCGGGGGGATGCCCCGTCCCCATCCCCATGTCCCAGAGATGTTCTTGTCTTGGAAACGTGGGAGCTGGGGGGGAAACGCGTCCCCGTGTTTCACTGCAGTTTTGTCTAGAAACGACTATGCACATGAATCTTAAAGAATGATAGTGGTGTTCATTGTCATCAAATTCAACAACTTGATAATCACTAATCACAATAACATGTATGCTCCCTATTCACAATATTTTCAAACTTAATTATACCAAGTGTCTTCACAATTGTAGATGACTATGTTCATTTTGGAAATAAAAAGCTAAAACAGTAATAACTGCTATTGACCCTTGGCAACAGATCTAACTGGCATTCAATAATGGTAGCTTGAAATCTTAATAGCTACTACATTGTTGAAGGTGTATAACCTGTTTATAAAAGTTTTAGGAAAGCACGATTGAAAAATTGCGGTCTAATGCTTATATAGGAAAAAACAAATAAAAGCTAAGTTATTGTGATATTGCAGATAAGATCACAATAAATTGGTGAAATTTTTGGTCAAAGTTGTGATCAAAGATATTTTGTTTGAAAAAACTGCGATATTTTCAAGAAAATGTTGGGAATTCTGCCAAGAAAAGATATATTGGAATATTGCCATATTTAAATATATCTGCTTGGATGGTTTTGACACCAAATGCCATGTCAATGCAAGTTCCATATCAGCATGCAGATGACATAAGTTTTTGGCCAAGGCTAAATTGGTGCAAATTTACTATTTACAGGCCAAAACTTTCAAAGGCCATAGCCTCACCATGCAAAATCATTTTGAGCTCCTTCTTTTTCATTTCACACATTTTTTTTATCCCCGATTCAATGGTGTAGCTTTTATCAACTCAACCTGCATCAGGAACAATAGATTCAATGGTGTCTAACTTCAATGTAGACAAGCTTCACAGATTGATTTATGCTTCATGGACGATCCAGTTGGAGGATTATCTTAAAAGTCAGGGACTATGGGTGCACATCTCTTGAGATAATCTACTCCCCAAAGACATAGCTAAGCTGAAGATCAGGGAAAGACAATACAAGGAAATAATCCATAAATCATCACACTACTGTGAATGATATATTTCACTGCCACTGCATCATAGAGATTGATCCAACCAAATTATAGGACAAGTTAAAAGAGCTTTCTTTGTATCAACAACACTTCCCAAATAAATTGATTAAAAATAGTAATTTGGACTCTCAGGCTTCTGGATTTTAGTTTTATTGAAAGGGTTTCTTTTGTAATTCAACAGAATGCACAGTGAGATTAGGGTTGTAGGAGGGAAAGACGTGAAGGATTCAGAATATGTGAGTATTCTTCTAAATCTGTCTACATCTCTTCATTGAAAAGTTCAGGGATCTGTTATTTGAGGAAGTATGTCAAACTCTCAACCAGCTTCAGGCCTCCTCGCAAATGATATTTAAAATATCTTTGGCACTTGAATGTCAGAAACATAATATTTGGAGGGAGGAGGAAGGCTCCTTACCTTCTCTGCGAGTGCCATTCAGAGCCATGTTTTCTAATGGTTTTGATTCTTTTTAATCTTTTGAATGTCTACATATTTTGAAAATTTGCTTTTTATAGTATAAATTTCCTGTTTCTAACCTATTCTTTTTAATTTTATTTTAGATTGAATCAACATTTTTTTGGTACTGTAGTTTTGAATTAATTAATATATATTTCTACTTTCAATTATTTGTGTTTTTTGAAAGCTATTATAAAATTAAAAATTGTTTCACAGGCTCCTAAAGAGCATTTAATTATTTTTTAACGCAACTATGTTTGTAAGGACTGTTAGCAGAAGCTGCAATTTCTATTATCAAATTATGTTCAAATTGAAATGTACTACTTGGTTAATGTTGTATTCCTTTCTGTGGTCCAGAAAGAGAAGAGAATGACAAATATAAATATGGAAATCTGTGATTTTATAGTTTTCTTGTATTAGACTTTTTATCAATTGTTTTTGTTTTATGCCTTTAGAAAGTCCATTTGATGATATTGATATCAAATATATTTATGTATTACTGCAGAAAAATTCCTCGAGATCTAACGGAGGCATCTTTATCCGGGGCAGGTTTATCCATAATTGCAGCATTTTGTATGATATTTCTGTTTGGAATGGTAATGTAATCTTGTGGATCATGTTATCGGAGTACTTTCATTACTTAACTTACGTGGCTGATTTTGAGAGTGCATAACTGTTTAGTCATTAGTGGTAATAGTCTGGTAACTATGCCTTTCATAGTTAGGAGATCAATAGGCATGCCACATTTAGTTGTTTTTTGGATTGCTTTATTTGTGTGTGAGATTTTATGCATATTACTGCATGTTTTCATCATATCTTGTACAGCTTTTTTTAGGTTCTGTTTCCAGTAGGCAGTGTATTTATACGTTTGCATGTTGATAGAAAACCATTTGACTTATATTATGATCTGAGAGGCATGGAAAAAGAATGTGTTGCCTATATTTTTACATCAGAAAAATGTTTAATTTAACTTTTTATCTTTTATATTTTCAGGAATTGAACAATTACTTGTCAGTTAGTACTACAACGAATGTTGTTGTTGATAGAAGCCAGGATGGAGAACATTTACGAATTGACTTCAATATAAGGTATATTGAAGCCTAAGAAAACTTGAGATACACTCGAAGTGCATTAATTTATTTATATCTATTGTTGAAATTTTAAGTGTATTAAGGTTTTTCCCCCTCTGCTGTTATTTTTTTTTTGTTTATCTCCTGTGCAAAGCATCTTGGTCTTGTGTACCATGTCATTATCTTCTTAACAAATTTATTCTATTGCCCATATTTTTTTTAATAATTTCTTAAGTAGATTCTCTTAAATAGATCATCTATTTTAGAATTTGCTTATATAGTTTCTTTTTGTTTATTTCCGTTGTATTTAATGTGAATACTTGAAGGTGGATGCTGCAGAAATATATACTGTTTTTATTTCATATCATTATTATGACTGTTATATTGTGTAGAAATAGATAGCTTTCTCTAAAGCAAATATTTTATAACATTTCAGTATCTAAGGATAAACATTCAGTATAATACTGCTTAATAATTTGGGTTGGAATCTTTGTCTTTGTTCTCAAGAGAATGCATTTGTAGATTTCTTGAACCATTGAAACATAGTTTTGATCAATCTCTTTGAACCACACGTTACATTAAAAAGTGAGAAAGATTGAGCCAAGATATATTGTCCTCATGGTAGAATACAATAAGTTAACCATGTTGAAAAGTGAGAAGGGTGACTGTAGATTTTTCTATGGTCTGCCACTTGTGCTTATGATGCATTATGTTCCATATTTGCATGCTGTTTATGTCTTTCTAATCTTCATCTGCACTTTAAAATTTTCAAGAAATAGTTATGTTAATATGTAGAAGTATTTTACCTATTTTCAGCCATCTGATTCATCATTTTTTTATTTGTTTTGGTGACTGTTGTTGCAGTTTTCTAGCTTTGTCGTGTGAGTTTGCTTCAGTTGATGTGAGCGATGTTTTAGGCACGGTAAGTCATTTTCTATTCCATTGTCTGATTATTTAAACCAGGTTAGATTGATACTTTATTTTCTTACATTCCTTCCACACAGTCTTGATTCCTTTTTTCAAAGGTAAATAAGATTTATTTATAACAGGATAGTTCCTATTTGTGGTACCCCCATACATGATAACTACAGGACAGCACAGATCCTGGAGTTGATTCCTTCCAGACAGGCTGCTTTATAAACTAGGATAATCCCCCTTAAAGCTGCTCGAGATCCATCTTGTGAGCAATTAACATTGACTCATGACATAAAGCTGTTCCCTTGGGTTGAACATTTTTTATAATGGGATGGCAAATTCTCTCACAGAGAATACAATCTGTCAATGTTGCTTGGACTAAAACCAACATTAACAAGGAACCTGTTGAGGTGGTT
The DNA here is from genome assembly GCF_030272615.1 of Cryptomeria japonica. Lineage (NCBI taxonomy): Eukaryota > Viridiplantae > Streptophyta > Pinopsida > Cupressales > Cupressaceae > Cryptomeria > Cryptomeria japonica. The sequence continues at coordinate 177,675,983 of NC_081409.1, forward strand.
CTGTTGATGAGGATGAGTTAATATTTATTTAACCGTACATTTTCTTTTAATAAAGTACCCAGCATCAAAACAAGAAAGTCTCTTACCCTAGAGGAGCTTGAGGCCTTGCAACTGGCTGAAGCTCAAAATGTACCTTATGAAAACAGGAAAACTAAAAACTCTCAACAAAACAGTTTGGAGGGCAATAAAAAACATCCTAAGAAGTCCGAGATTTCCATTTCGACCAATAGTCTGAATGATGGTACAGTTTTTGCAACTCTGTTGGAAGCTGAGAGGCTTCAGATATCCTGCAAACCATGTGAAGCTCTTGGAAAAGATCCCTCCCCAAAGCAGATGCTTGACATATTCAAGTATGGAAGTTTCCAATGCAACTCTTATAAATATATATTGTATGCGAGATGGCTGGGGTTGAGAATAAGTGGAATTGAATGCTTCTCAAATTAAAAATTCAAATCCAGTAAAGCAGAGGTAATCCTAATTGAAGAAACCTGAATCAGCAACTTGGAGGAGATCAGCAAGTGTATGCATGTAAGTAAGAAATTGGGCAGGAGGTTTAGTCAGTTTATTGAATCTTGCAAAAGTGTAAGCTTAAATTTTATTAAGTTTCTGTTTTCTTGGGGACTAGCATGAGAATTCACTTCCATAAGATATTATCAGCCTCTGTATACATTCCTGTTGAGTTAAAAAATGAAACCATCTAGGACATTGGTCATTGGATTCTGAACACCAACAACAGTTTATTCATGGGAGGTGATGTGAGTCTACCAGGAAAAATGTCTGCAGGAAAGGAGAATCTGAAAAGAGTACTGCTAGATCAACTGTGTCCTCATTGTGGATGATGACATGAACTAGGATTTATCTAAGGTATACACATAGTATTCCAGGCATAAAGGTAAGATATAAATGGCTGAGAGCAGGTCCAAGACTCCAATTGGTCTATGGTGGATTGGTTTTCAACCCAATGAATGAAATGATGGCAGACATCTTCTCCTTGATGATGAAAAGTTTGACCTTTTCAATTGTATTAAGTAATTGGAGTAAAGGATAATGAACTAGACATTGAGAGGGAGTGATTAGCATAATTATTGTTTTGGGATCTGGATGACCTTGTTAATCATTATTTATTGTAATTAGTAAGGTCACAACTTAATCTTGAGAGTTTTGTGTTTTAAATTACCTTAGTGACTAGATTTGCTCTTGAATGCAATAAGTAGGAATGGGATGCTTGTGTGACAAGTGACCAGGACCTAAGAGAAATTGACATTTTGTTTGAGTTGTGCAATGGTGGTACTTCATGCCATATACTGCCTTCACTACATGCTTCAGAGCCTTCACTAGAATACATGGTCATATTAGAAAGCTCTTAACACCTCTTTGTGTTTGCTGCACAACTGTGACAATGCCAGCTTTGTTCTGTGCAAATATTCAGTAGCATTGTTAGAAAAAGTCGAGAAAAAAAAAATTATCTGATAGAAGGCAACCAATTGTGTTTCTTGTAATTGTCACAACATCCTCTCATTTTCTGCACTGTATGATTATTAATAATATAATATGACAATTCATCAATAGAGAGAAGCGTACTATGGAAGATAGGCACCTTATGGCATACAGTTGACCTCCTGGATTTTGTATAGAACTTTTCCATAATACAATCTTACAATTTGCAATTCTAGCATGGTGTCTTACTGTTTTTGAACTCTCCCTATTGAACAGCACTTGACTAATATTCGTAATGTAATATTCTTTCATTTGCTTTCGTTCATAACACATTTGAATCCTTTTAAGTGTGTATCCAGTGGGCAAACCATGCCCAGTTCAGTATTATAAAGCAATGTTCACATCGTCTTGTAGTGTTATTGGAGCTTCTCATATGAATCCTTCTATGGATTTTGAATGCTCCTCACATAAGGTTTAAGTATAGCATTTTTGGTGTTGAGATTTGCAACTGTTTATCCTACCTTACTTTCTGATCTTAGAAGAAAGCAGAAAAAATTATGCTGAAGACACCGACTCCAGAAATGTTTCATAAGATGATAAGAGTATAAATTCAGCGATACAGGTATGATTTGGAACATAACTATTCACAAGAAAAATCTGGGATCATTAATCATTCATACATTGTAGAGTGCATTCAATCCCTATCACATCCATTTTTATTAACAGATAACCATGTGGAGGCCAAATACCATGTAAGGTACAGGTCAATTTTGATATTCCTTTTTCTTTAAGGAAAAATAGATGTTGATGCTCTAATGATTAAATTAATCCTAAGTTACTGAATCAAAATAGGGGATGGGTATGGTATGCTGGCATGGCAAATTTTTTTAGTGGGGGTGGGTACTTCCTAGATACATTCATACAAAAAGCATATGAAAATTATAAATCATAAATATATATATATTTGCAGCTCAAAATCTGGAGTTAAATTCAAAATACTGCATATTATGCATATGCTAAAGAAAACTACCATAGATATTACAAATTTGAAATACAATATACTAATATATTTAAAATACCTATACATAAAGCTAAAATATTATAATACATATAATATAAAATTGTAAGTGTCTATATGTACAACAAAAGTAAAACATATGTGATAATATATAAAGCTAAAATATCACATAAATTTTAAAATGTTATAAAGAGCATTCTATTTATTATAGTTTAGCTGTAGTTATCTGCAGCTCATTATATTATTCATATTTTAGTTTAGTTGGAGGTTATTGAGCTGTGTAGATTTTAAATTTTTAATCCTTGAACTTTAAAGCATAAATATTAATGATTAGTACCTATTAGGCTGTTTATTGAAGAAATCTGATGGCCATCCCTTGAAAATTCTGTTGCTTATTTTGTTGTCACTTCTTTTTTCATCTGTGGAACATAAAACTCATGAAATCACAAACAATTTTGTTGTTTTGGGCTTTTTGGGGAGTCAAATACACAACATAAGTCAAACAAAAACACCTCAAAAATTGTAATTGGAGTTTTGAATAATGTAAGAATCGTATTTCATGGCCTAGAATTTCTTGGGTTTGATGGATGATGAATCCAACCATTTTGACGGGCAAAAATCCGAACCTTGTTTGAATCCACAAATGATTTGAACCAAGATCTGGTTCTGGGATGAATCACACTTGCTGATTTGGTAAACCTAGGATTAACCACATTAGTTCATATTATGCAGTCAATCAGTTTTTGTGAAGAAAAGATCACCCTTTTTTCCCCCATTAGAGTTTCATTGTCAATAAAAATGGTGTAATAACTATACTATTCATGAGGATGATCTTACACTTGTGGGTACCTAAAGTGGTTTTGTCATAGCCTTGAAAGAAACCGATTAACTATTTGAATCTATGATGACTAGTATGTCAAGTAATCCCTATTTCCTCGAGGTTGGGATGAGTTTTTCAAGAGTATACTGACATATTCCATACTTCTGATTTCCAAGTTGAATATTCAAGAGTCTATAAAATCTCCATTTAAACTAAAGTAGGCTTGAGGCCATATATTCAGACTGATATGGACATTTTCCATTTTTCTTAGGAGAAGCCTACAAGGATACTTGAAAAGCAGAAGCATTAGCCAAGCATAAGTCTAAGGCTGAAGATTCAAAGTCCCAATAATAATCTGATTTCCCATATGTTGGTGGTTCAAGATTGAACTTGCTGATTGTTTTATCTCCAATTTTGAGAAGCACGTTACTTGTTAGTGTCTCTTGGTGTATTAGATTACACCTTTTCAAGATGGAGCCCTTTGTGTTGTAGTGCCATTAGAGGCATGTAATGTTTTACTTGGACAACCATATCATTTCAAGTGCCATGCAATCTATTTAGTCACAAATATTGATAAGGATAGATGTTGGTTATTGGGAGTAGATCATATATTTTCACTCATCAATTCCAAAGTGCAACAACTAATCAACTCTAGTAAGAATTTTGGCTCTTGAGGGTGAGACTTAAATGCAAGAAAGACATTTTTGTAGTACATGCTAATGCCACCTCCCCTTCAACAGAATTGCAATTGAGAAAAATGTTGGAAGATCACAAGAATATTTTTCAATCCACTATTCAAGTGTTTTAACAAACCACCGTACTCTTTCTTTTGATTTTTGCAATATTAAGATGCAATGCACTGTCTTCAACACTTTTTGATCGACGGGGGAGGTGAGAGCATACCGTGCTCCAACCAAACAACTTATCTAGATGAATGCAATTACATATGAAATGGCGACAAGCCGATTGGAAGATGCAGGCAACAAAGCTAGCCTAATCAACGCCTCTTCTGTGGACTGCGCAAAATGACACACAAGTGGCAAAGCTATCCTATCGACACCTCTTTGGAGGATTGCGTGTATGCATGCAACTCCACTGGCAGAATTTCTAACTTGATTCGGACCAAATTGGTCGATATTGCTAGCTTGTTCATACCAAAGTAGGCTGAATGTAAAATACTATAGCTGTTGGCTGTAAACCATCAACTTACAAAATGAAGATGCATTCAAATGAAAGACTTCAGTGGTACTAGCACCCAGGGTTTACACTATTTAGATAAAATGATGCAAAGGTTTGATTACAAATTTGGATTGCTGCAACATCCAAACTGAAACCAAATAAACATAGATAACAATGTATTCAAGTACCCAGCATGAAGTATGATGACACGAGGCTGATGTAAGTCTGATATCGCTCTGTAATTGCTGTCATTTTGTCAAACAGGTCTGATACACACTGAAACATAATACAAACACTACTGTTTGCTGATGCAACACTCCCAAATTGAAGGAAACACACCCAACATTGAAGCAACAACTGAAAGGGCTCTCCAAACTATCGACATCCATATGCACTAGAATGAATCTTTGTAAGTCTGAAGTAGATAGCAGACTAGATATAGGTTTGAAATTGAGGTTAATTGCTGCTGGTACATGTAGTACAAGAGGAACATAGGTCTTAGAAACCCATCAAAACTTCATGGAAACTCACAAGTTCAACGCCAAAGTGATAGGACTGAGGTTAGGATTCCTAGGTGCCATCAAAACACCCAAAAATCAGAAGGAAACTGCAGCGCTTCACCTGGAGACTCACATGCCCCCTTCTTGTATGGTACAACCTCATCAACATGGCATGGCCCCTTAAACTTCACAAATTTCATCACTCAGTAGTGTTGATGTGTTCTTGTGACACCATGCAAAACAGAATACAATACTAAGTATTCTATCCTCTCTTGAACAAAATCTCCTCAAATTCTAAACTTCGTGATCATACGAGGTGACTCCAAGGTTTCAAATGTCAGGTCTTGACGTGTGTATAAGCTCAATGGTTGATGTGATTTGTTGGAATAACAAGGGGACTTACGTTGTACATGAATGTTGCTGGATCATGAAGAATTAACTCAAAAAACAAATAGCAAAAGGAATTGAGGTTTAAGAAAGCTAATCTAATCCTAAGAATGTAGGAACTAATTGTTGATTAGGTGTGACCAAATTGAGCTTTGTTTTGCCATCAAGGAACAACCTCACAAAACTGGTGCAATCTCCTAAGGATAAACGAATGATTTTCACATCACCAATGCACATCAACCGCACAAACAATGAGCATGAAGTAATAGAAGTTAAGCTTTCACACAAATTCAGTCGACTACACATTGCAATTTGCAATCAACAAATTACAAGTATTATGAACATTAGGTACACCATTAATCAACAATGATATCTTCCATTCATCTAACCAATTTTAAAGCAAATGAGAAGTAGAGACCATGCAAATTGTTGAATCAATACATGAAATTCACCATATCTTCAATGAAAATAATATGCTTCTTGCAACGTCGTCTTGGCAACAATCTCCTTTTCTCCTAATCTACTCTAGCTATCTACTATCTTCTTAATAATTAGTAATCTTTACAATTAGAGGTTCAAGCCTTTTATAGTGCTCTCAATACTATTCAATGGCCAAGATTACAAGATAAACCCTAATTAGGGTTAGTTATAACAAATTCCCTCTTGGCCAATGAAGATACTACAATGATTTGGATACACGTCCTCTTCTGAGTGTGCACCAATAGGAATTGAGTTTAGGTACAAAAAATAATATTTGATAGTTTGCCATGTGTCACTATCTCCATCTCTTGAATGAGTCAGGTTCAACGAACTTGGACGTCTTGATGTGGCACAACTTGATTGGCTTGATGATGAGTAGGAGGCCACCTCAACACACACATAGCATGTAGATCTTCACAAGGTGTTTGTAGTTGAGCAATATCTCTTGATACTCAACATTATCCAAGCTCGACATGATGAGTTGATGATGGGGGCATATTCCCAAATTGTTTCATCTAAGTGATCAAGCAAACCTTCTAACTTTGCATAACTCTTCTGAAACTATCTCTCGATCACCTTTTGTATTTCAATCCTCTAACTTGGGAATCTACCTCCTTGATGCACTTCACCCTAATTATGTTTGACTCTGACTTTGTGATACCAATGCTTGATGTAGAACCCATTTGTTCATGGTGTACTCGACCTTGATCTCTTTTGTAGCTTTGACTTGAATACCTTGCCTAGATGCAACTTCTTCCTCAGTCGGGATCATCTCCTTATACTGACAACTATTCTTGGATTTCCGAAGGAAATTCAAGATTGTTCCATATCTTCCTTTGTAAATCCTCATCTCATTGCTATGTTGCTTGATTCACCACCTTCATTTGATGTAAGGCAATGTCGCCATAATGATCTTGCATCCTCGCCATGTTGGTAGAGTAATTAGAATTGCGTTGAAAAGTCTTCCATCCCTTGAAGTCTCCTTCATGTCCCAGCTAATCTTCATCTTTGATCTTGTACATCTGGGTGGAGTCTTTCATCCCTGCTTCTTATCCTGAAAGACAAAACATAAATCAAGAACTATGCAAACAAAAGCTACTCTTCATACCCATAATGCATTGTTAATTATGCTTTCAAAGACAACTCCAATCTGGAAATGACAATCTAATGACGGAATTTGGCTTTGAAATCAGGTCTGGTCCCCAAATTTGTAAGTCTAATCCTCTACTAACAATGCAAATCAGTCTAATCTGCATCCTACTTCTTGTGACTGTAATTGTGACATTTCAATATCTTACTGTTCATTGGAAGAACTGGTACTTGGCTCTCATGTGTTGCCTACACTATTATGAATTCTTCCCTTATATTTACGATTTATTATTCTAGTGTATAATTGTGCTGATAAGACTTATTACCATGACAACATTGAAATAAAAAATAAAAAATAATTTTAGACCAAAATATGCAAGAATCCTATGTGACAATTTGATCACAGGATTACGAGTTTGACACCAAATATAGACTTAAATACAAACATTGATGTTAGTTTTATGATTGTAATTTCTAACAAAAGAAAAAGTGATGGCTATGGCTACACACTGTGAAAATGCATGTGTTGGCTATGTCGAATTTATCTAAGTTTATAATTTTACTTGCATCTAGGTGCTCTGAGAAAGCTGAAGCCTAATCAGAACCACCGTAATTTTAGTATCAGTATTCTCAAGGATCTTGAAAAATCTGTAGTGCTACACAAAGTAAGATCACGGGAATATTTATATAGGGTATAATGGTTGAGAAGTATTTCAGAAAAAGCTGTGTTTGATGGCATTTCCAGGACAAGGATGGTGGGACAGCAACATATATATATATATATATATATATATAGATAGATAGATAGAGAGAGAGAGAGAGAGAGAGAGAGAGAGAGAGAGAGAGAGAGAGATTTTTTCTACAAGTTGATGAACAGCAGGACAACAGTAATATAAGATGATGTCTGCAGAAGCCGGCATGCCAACCATATTCCAAAACTAAATTGTTTATTTGTACTTCTCAACAATACCGCACTGTACCAGACCATGGCAAATGCACCTTTAATCTGTTTTGCATCTGACAATAATAACCGACTCTAATACCATATCAAGAATTTTGAAGTTTGAGATTGATTTGAACAATGAAATCAGAAATCCAAATTATTACTGTTAGTGTTAACTGTTATATCATTAACAATGGATCTGAATCATTACCAGACCATGGCAAATGCACCTTTAATCTGTTTTGCATCTGACAATAATAACCGACTCTAATACCATATCAAGAATTTTGAAGTTTGAGGTTGATTTGAACAATGAAATCAGAAATCCAAATTATTACTGTTAGTGTTAACTGTTATATCATTAACAATGGATCTGAATCATGATATATTTGTTGCTGTTACACTCGAGTTGTTGCTGTCACTGCTATCATGATTAATTTTGCTGTTATTGCTGACATGATTTGTTTATTACTGTTGTTATAATGCTGACATGGTATGTTTATTAATGCTGTTATAATGCTGTCATGATATATTAATAGTCTTTTTGATGTTGTGTGTTGGTTGAAAATTTTGTACACCTGGGGATTTGCAGTGATTTCAGCCACAGTGTGTGAGTATGATACTCTCCTAATTTAGGGAAGACTCCCCCTATCTACAAACTAAACTAATCTAATATGGGTGAGACAACAGTCTTTCTTCTTCTTTCAAGAAAAACTATATTTTTTTCTCTTCATAGAAAAGTAATAGCAATTGGAAATAAATAACAACAGCAACTTATAAAGTAAAATGAGAGAGAGGAAATGAAGTTTTCTGAAAGCACAAAGGCTTCCGTCACCTCCTCCGGGACAGGAAAACAATATCAAGCGCAAAGTCTTGAATATCTGAAATCCTATCTACCCTTTTATAACAATAATTTTCAAGAACAAGTGCAAGTTACAATAGCACAAAGTCTACAAATATAACGCGCTTCTAAGACTAAAATGAAAATTATCACAAGCACAAAGTCTTGTAATACTTCACAACTTCAAATTGAGAACTAAAACTAATTTCACCTTTGATATCTGCAACACAAAGTCTGCAATTATTTGGGGTGAAGCTTTGTCCAATAGCCTTCTACAATCTTAACTAAGCACAAAGATATATCCCTCAATGACACAAGAACACAATGGGAGGTAAGCAAGATTTCAACACACAAGTCTGCAATTATTTGGGGTGAAGCTCTTTCCAATAGCCTTCTACAATATTAAGTAAGCACAAAGATATATGATATATCCCTCAATGACACAAGAACACAATGGGAGCTAAGCATGATTTCAACACAAAGTCTGAAATCTTACGCTTCTTTATATTACTTAGAAAATGACAATTTACAACTATAAAGCTCAAAGTCTTTGAGTATAAAATCTTGCAGAATTTACTTGCTTGCAAAAAGATAAGTAATACAATAGGTCCTCTCTAATATATATAGGAGAGGAGCCTTGAGAAAAGGTGGGAGGATCCTAACTAACTTGTGAAATTCTCTCAACCACCATGACTTATTCCAACTACAGTCCTAATCTAACTCAATTTGTAGTTGCTCTACATGTAATTACATTTTACAAAAGTGCAAGTGAAAAGTTCACTTGCAATTACAAAAAATGTCTTTACATGTAACTTGTCAAAAGCAAAATACATAAAACAAAAACCAAGTGTCATGGGACACTCTTTATTCCTTCTCATTTGTAGACATGAAAGACTGGAAACTGCTGATTGACCTTTGCAATTATTTGGATCGGGCCTTGAAGTATTCTTGGCAACTGCAATAGTCTTGATAATCACATCAAAATACCTCATTGTTGCTTCCTTATGTTCTTCAAGAACAATTTTCATCTTATCAAAAAATACTTGACAACTCACAAACTTATGGATTGAATCCACAACAAACTGTTCTGCTTCTAGTTCCTTGCGGAGTCTTGAAACCATCTCTGCAAGTACCTCATCTACTGCAAGTAACTCTCCATCTGAATTTAGAATCTTACAAGACATTTTATCAAAATTAGAAAGTACGTCTTGTTCAACCTTGCCACTCATCTCAAGTGTTACCAAAACATCTTTGATGAGTTCTTTAACAACCAACGATTTGTTTGTCAAAAGTTCATCAAATTCTATGTACTATTTTCTGTCAGATATAATTAGATTATTGCACAGTACCGCTAACTTAATCTGATCCATTTGATGCTAGATCTTCAAATCTTCTTCAATTGAGCTAAGACTTTGCTAAAAACTTCCAGAATCTCATTCAATTTGGTTCTTGCTGCTCTAATGCTGCTCAAAACATGCAACGCCTTCTTCAGTACTTGGGTACTTTGATCAATCAACTGATCAACCCAGGTATCAATTGCTCTGGCTTTCTGAGCAACCTTTTCCAATTGTTTGATGAATTCTTCAGAAGTAGAGAAGGTCAATGGATCAACTTGCTCTGAAGAATTTGTTATCTTTTGAATTACTGTAATGAGCTGTGAATTCTTCTCTTTAAGCTCATTCTTCTTTGCGAGTAATTCATCATAATTTTGGACCAAGAGGGCTATTGAATCTGTGGCATCACGCCTGACACCTGTATGCGTCTTCTTACCAAGTTCTATCTTGGTGAGCCTATAATCTAACTGTTGCATCTCTTCTGGTGGCTTTGCAACTAGTGGCTCTGCTACTTCTACATACTTTATCTTATTCTTATCCACCACCACCTGCGAAACTGTCTTTGCTTTCTTCATGGCTCTGGGCTTAAGTTTTGCAACTTGCGAAAAATCAAAGATATCTGGAGAAATGTCTTGCTTCTTCCTCTTTGGTGTGATCAAACTCAGCCAAGGAGTTAGTTCTAATGAGCTTGTATTTGAGACAACAACTGTGGTTTCTAAAGGAACAAGCTCTACCTATACCACAACAACAATTTTTTGCTCATGTGGTAACTCACTACTTGCCTCTGTCATGAACTTCTCAAAGTTCAAAGAAGAAGTAGCAACCTCTGGAAGAGAAACACTGGACATGGCCACATAAGAAGGATTTATCTCAAAAACATTCTCAAGGCTGCCATGAGACATTTTAGCAGATAATCCTATGTTAATACCAACAGATATACTTGGTTCCACAGGGTTTACATATACGGTGGAAAATGAATCTACAGCTGTGTCAACCGGAGACATAGGAACATCCAATTACAATTGTGGAATGGCCGTATGAAGAGAATTTGAGCCAACTAAAGGGGGTGATTCTGCAACATTCTCATCATTGGTTTTATCCTCGGCATCAACAACATGGATCTGCACTTGTGGTTTCTCCTTCCCTTTCAATGACACTTCTGGTGGAGGGATAACCAAGGCTCTACTCACTCGCAGCTTGATCCTTGTGCCAGAAGTATAAGCACCTTCCTTAGATTTGATCCTAAGTTCAGATCTTTGCCCAACAGGCCCAGCCAAGTCACTTCCATTCTCCACCTTGATCTTAATAGTCTTGACCTTATTATGCTTCAGCCAAGCATTTGTATTTGCAAGGATGGGTTGAAACCTATCAATGATAGTCACATTCTTTCTTCGAATATTGTGGGGAAGGAAGCGGAGCTTCTGCAACTCTTTGCTCTACATATTCAAGATCGAGGATTTTTCCATCATCTAGCATGCCCTCTGGAATTCTAGTTAAATCAAGATCCACAATTTGCTCCAAAGTCAACCTGCTGTAGTCATTCTCCTGATTTCTTCTTCAGTGCAGAGATCAACCTAGATGTCTTCCAGATGATGGACATGGGTGAAGGCCCTTTTGATCTTGTCTTTCATGCCTTGGGAGTCAAAATCTTTTCTGGCTATAAACTTCCTCAACTTGATTTCTTGAAGTTATGTCTCCATTGCCTTAGCCCTCGTTGAGGTATTCAAAGAATATCGACCAATTTGCAATGGATTATGTGAGGAAATGTTTATACCAAGTTTATGATTGGCGAGTTGTACTACATGAACTGCCATCAATTGTCTTGCCAATTCCATCAGGAGAACTTTATCTGTAGGATACGAGGTAACATGTATGGCTGTCCCTCAAAACATCCAACCCTCATATATGTGAAGGTTGGGAACTGCAAAAGCAAACATCCATACTCATTCACCTTCTTCCATGCAGCCTCAGAAAGCCTCCTGTTCTTGAGCATCTTATCAAAGAGACACATGAAATGATCGAAAAATACGTCTTGCACTCTTCTGTAATGAGAAGCCTATTGGGCCTCAGAGTCAACTGATCATAATATTTCCATAATAGCATTAAAGATCTTTCACCCTTGGTAGAAAGACCAGGAAACTGTTTGAGTGACGCTGCAATATAAACCAAGTAAGAATTCATATAGAAAGTGAGAGTGTTAGGAACTTGTGACAGCTGATCACACAAGTTGTCACTGATAATTTCTCCCCAGAAGATGTGAGATGCATTCTTCCTCATGACCACGATGTACTTGTACATCTAGATCTCAAATACATTAGAATGTTTCAAACCCATGATTATGCTAAGAAGCGTGATCACGTCACCCACTTCTTCAATGAAGTCACATCTATACAATTTAGGCCATCTCGAGAAACAAGTCCGAGGAGTTTTCAGCCATTTTGCATTAATGTGCCTCATACATTCTGATCTCCTCTGATTATAATGATCCAAGGCACTTTTCATGGTTATGTCAGCATACACAGGAGATGCAGGAACTTTGAAGATTTTGTCTATTGTTTTTGGATCTAGTCTTATAATTGCATTCCCGTTCTCATCTCTGATTGTTCTCGTTTCTCAATCAAAGTGAGCAGCACATGCGAGAACGAACTCAAGTTCTAAGGTAGCCACTGGAAATGAAGACATTAGATGGATATGACTGTTCAGGAGCAGCTGCATCCCATGTGTTGGCGAACATTCCGTTCTTTCCAAAAACTCAGACATGTCAACGTGTCCGATCTGTGTATCCCGGATCTCATCAATGAGAGAGACCACTTGTGTGGGAGCAACCTCATTCTAGTACTTGTCATACTTGTATTTCATCTTCTTGTTTGATGGTGAAGATGTCTCTCCCAACATTGAACAACAATCTGCAATACTGTGATGAAAACTCGAAAGGGTAAGAACATCTTTTGCTGCAACTGGAGATTCCATAGTCTTTAAGCCTTGAAAACTAATGCTCATATCACAACTTGGGAAGGGTTTCAATATGAAAAAACTTGGTTTGACTCAAAGATGCTTTATGGATAATCTCAAACAGCGATGGGAAGGCAAATCGGATCTCGTGAGGATGACTGCAAGTGGAAGAACTTAAACAGTTCGCAATTGTAATCAGGTCTCCATGACCCAACTGCAAGTGAAATAATGAAGTTTGAAGGCAAACAGTGATGCATACTTGCAATAAGAGGTGTGAAACTCGACTACAAAGGGATAATACATGGCATGACATTTTGAAAAACATCTTGGCATGAAGGGAAATGACTGCAAGTGATATGGCAAAGGGGAAATGATCATTTTATGCACTTGCAGTTGGGTCTTGGGGACCCGATTGCAAGTGTACAAGGAGGGCAAAGCAATATATTTTACTTGTAGTCGGGTCTCCAAGATTCGACTGCAAGTGGATATGATTTGTATTTCAAAAAATACTTGCCTTTGCCATAAGAAGACCCGATTTTACTTTTGAGGCAACTTGGGGAAGTAAATGTATCAAGAGTTTATTTGTAGTTGGGTCTCAGAGACCTGACTGCAAGGGAAAAGGTATATGCATTTGCAATTCAAAAACTTGCAATAGTATGTAGTAGGTTCGATTCTTTAAGACGTCAAAACACATGGAACACAATAGTTCCTCTTTTCAACAAGAACTCCATGTGGGGGGGAATGATATACAAAGGGCATACTTGTAGTCGGGTCTCAGAGACCCAACTACAAGTATGAGTCTTTTTATGTTATGCCAAAAGACTTGCACTTGAAAATGGAAGACCTGATTGCACTTGATAGAAGAACACTTGTAATCGGGTAAAGTGAACCTGATTACAAGTAACTAAACTTGCATATTTCATAAACACAAAAAGAAGATGCAAAGATGCAGGCTTCATCAACAAAACAAAGCAAAGGGGAAAGATACAAAATCCGCTACAAAGCTAAGCATGAAAATGCACAAGAAAACACAAAAATCATAACACAAACCACCAAAGAAAAGACAAGAAAAATCATACCTGAAAGAGAAAGACGTCTAAACCAAAAACGCGAACTTTGAAGGAAGAGCAATGATTCTTGGATATGTAACTTCCAAGAACTCTTATAACCGATTTAGGAAGGGAGACTCCTTTTAGAAAGCGATTTCCTTGCTCATGAATGCAAAACCAATTCTCCAACAAAATTGGAGTTCGCCATAGAATGAAAAGAGGAAAAAAAGGATTCATTCAAAACCCTTGTGATTGGGTTATGAACGCCTCAATACAAGTGGATGAAGAGTCTTCTTTTCAAAACAATAAGATGAAGCCCACAATCGGGTTATAAGAAGCCCGATACAAGTGCATTCTTCACTTGTTTATTAAAAATGGCTTCAATTGTAGTCGGGTCTCAAGGGCCCGATTACAAGTGAAGTTATTTTTAAAGCCTTTTAAAAGAATCGGGTTTCAAATGACTCATTACAAGTGAATTTTTACTTGTTTTTACCCAAAAGTGACTTAACTTGTTACGTAGAGGAAAAGACCCCCAACTTGCAGTCCAGGCCTCCAAACCCAATTTTGCACTAAGGATGCAAAAAGAAGACTTAAAAACAATTGGGAACTATCCAAAGAAGATTGAAAAGAGGCACACACCCAAAATAGGCAAGATTTGAAACAAATTTCAACCCTGGGAAGCATGCCAAAAGACTCAAAAGGATGAATTTTAACAAAAATTCAAAGGGGTTGCTCTCAATTTTTGATTTACAAAAATGAGGACAACATTGTGAATGATTTTTTTAAAACATTATAAAAAGTCTTGTTTTGCATGAGATGCATGGTCGTCCTTGGGACGGTTGAGGGGCGTCTGAGACGTCCCCAGCTGCCTCAGGGGTGGCTAGGCATCCCCTACGCATTTCCCGCCATCCCTGATTTTGGGGATGTGTTTGGGGATGTTTTGCATTTTCTCAATTCAGGGTGACGGCTAGGGGATGTCCCTAACATCCCCCCTGTCCTTGAAATGCCTTAGGGGATGGGGAGGGTGGTTTGAGGGGTAGGGATGTGTACTGTGTAACACAGAAAGAAAGGGTTCTGTTATCATTTACAAGTAATTATTTGACGGGCCAGTTGATCCTAATACATACTTTGGAAATTTGGAGAATGTCTGGTCATCTTATTGGGGACAAAGATGCCCATGAAACGTTTTAGTTGTGTTAACAAATATGATATGTTTATGTATGCCTACTACCCTGCTCATTAGGAAACAGGGAACGACATTCCCAAAACTGTATGTATCTCAATATTTTGTGGATAGTAAGGAAACCTTGATGAGGGTTATGCCTTTTTGATTGACTATTTCTTTCTAAATATCATTCAGAATTCTAACTTAGGCCATCTATGTTATTAAGGTATGTTGCGTCAGCCTTTCTCTTATTCTTTCCTGTAAACTCACCTTCTCTTCTTGCTAGCTATGAGTTCATACATTGTTCTATTGGTAAACATTAATCTGTTATTGTGTTGTATTTCACTATTATTCTGTACATGATATATTTATTAGCCTTTTATGATTCTCCAATCTTACTTAACTGTCACTTGAAAATTACCTATTGATAGGTTACAAATGGTTTGCATGGTATCCAGTTATTTTGTAGTGGTCTTCTTCCATACATGCCATAAATGAAGGCTGTCAATCTTGTTGCATTAGTACTTTATATATAAAGTTAGCAAAGCACGATTGCTTTAAGTTTTATGATATATTTGTTATTATTTAGGCTTTGAGTCTTTGACTATATTTTTTCCCACTCTGTTATTTGTTGGTCTAATATGGTTTTATTTCACCACTTATCTTTGAGTTGCAGAATAGGCTGAATATTACAAAAACAGTTCGCAAATATTCCATAAGTCCTGACATGAAGGTTACTGGGCCAGAATTTCATCCAGGACCTATTCCAGGTCTTTCAAAACATGAAGATCATGACGATGGAAGTTCTGAGGACCTTGGAGATGGATCTGTTGAGCTGAATGGGAAAAACTTTGATCGATATTCTCATGAGTATGCATATTCTTGATCTAGTAATATTAGTGATCATGATCTTTTGTGTCTAAGTATTTTTTAAAGAACATGAAAAGAGTTTCTTTGATTGCATTTTTAAGTTCATTAAATATTTTACAATTTTGGAGCTTATCTGTTAATTAAGAGAGCAGCATTCAATGGTTGCTGATAGAGATCAGGCTGTTTGCTTGTTTTCAAAATTCTGTATATTCCCTGTTTGTTATGATTTTGATTCTTCTACTAAATAGGAGTCTAATTCATGAATTAGAGTCTAATTGCATATATTATAATTTATTGTGCAATTTTGTAACATTTTGCTGTCACATCCTCTCACTGCAAATACATTTGCATGATTGTACACACACAGACACAGGCAAACATTTAGTTTTGAGTCTCTTTAACACTGGTGGTCATATAAATGTAGAGATTTGCAAGGTGGTTTACAACTTTAATCCCCACATGCTTCATTACATTTGCTTTGTAAGATTGGGCTATAGAGCAGTTGATAATGGTACGTAATCATTGAGTGGTATTTAGTAGGTTCTTAGGTTTTCTCTTGTTAAGTTGTCCTAATAAGGAACTTATGGATTTCTTATACTCAATTATGAATATAGAATCAGGGACTAGGGATTCACTTTGTGATCATCATTGGGGAGTTTTATCTTGGAGTGTTATATGTGGAGGCCACCCCCTTGAGACAGGCCACCTTTCATATTACGTGATATCAATTGTTTCTTATTTCAAATATGTTCTTTTATTGTAATTTTTCTCTCTTAGTCAATTGTTGGGTGGTTTGCATTATAGAAAGATCATTATGAGTGGTATCAAAGCAACAATTTGGACAACAAATCTGCAGTGGAGAGGCAATGATTGAGAGGTGTGACCGAAAAATCAGGTTTTCTTTTTAAATAATGTTTTCCATGATTAAGTTTATTTTTGGGATTATGCCCTTCTCATTCTTTGTACCTTTGTTCTTCTGTCTTTTTGCTCATTTTCAGACCTCTTGAAATCTTGATTATCATTTTCAGGCTCTTGATAGTCAAAACTTTTGGAAAAAAACCTTATTTCAAAGTGGGGTGTATTTTGTTGTTCTAACTTCACTAGTGCACTCCAAGAGTTGCTGAAATTAATGGTCATTAGTTCATGTAATGTCCCCTTTTATAATTAAACAATTAAAATAATGTTTTAATTATTTAGTATGGTCATTAATTCCTAAGTGTTAAGTGACCACTTTTATGTCAATGGGCCACTTTATTATTTCCCAAGTTGAAAGTTTTAAAAATTAAAGGAAGGGAAATGTGAATAAGAGGGATGCTGAAAGGGAGAGTTTCTCAGAAGGTTATAAAAGAGCATTGAGAGGCTCTTTTGGAGGCATGTTGAGTTTTATTCTTTCTTTGCTTCTAACCCTTGTGGTTCCAGACTTTGGATTTGATCCAACTCAGCCTCATGAGGATGCAAACCCTCTTGGAAAGATCAGTTTTGGTGGTGAAACTATCCACCCTAGCTGATGTTGGTGGAGTCACACAGATTTCACAATTGGATTCAAAGTGGAGGTTTGGAAATTTTGTAAAGTCACATTTTGAGACTAAATTTGCTGCAGCATGTTGATTGTTGCAAAACACTAGGCGGGAATACGGAGAAGTATTATCTGGTATTTCTTTTTTTGTATGATCAGGGAGAAAGCTCAGTTCTTAGTTCTCAGATTGTTGAATATGCAGTAGATCATCTGTACGTGCAGTCTTATAATGATATGCCTGTGTTCAGATATAGAGTGGCATTTGCTGTTGTGAAAATGGGAAGAACTGAGCTGTTACTATTAATAAATGCATCTCTTACTTGTTTATGAACATCAGAACCAATCCATTTTTAATCTCTGCAAATTCTGAAACTCAACATTGTCTCCAACAAAGAGTGAAAGGTAAAAATTGGTTCAAATCCTTAAGGGATTTTACAGTTCATCTGAATGAGATGATTAGAAATATACATCACTTGTAACCTCTTGGACGTAACTCAATTTTGGGTCCCAACAATACTGTTGTTGGACACCTATTCCATTGAAATTGTGTTGTGGTGTTGATCACGATACATGTCTCCAGGAACCTTAGATCAATGACAACCAATACCAGCCAACGCAAACAAAGGCACAAGCATCTTGTGTTCATTGAGAACTCAATGGCCAATGGACTAGCAATAGAGAAATTAGAGGAAGAAGCTAATGCACATGAACAATTCATCAAGAACTAGGTCGATCTATTGAAAGGTGAAGTATGTACAGTTTTGGTTAGAGGAAACAAATAGTGAAATCTAAAGTGCTTCGCCCATCTTACATCCAATTTTTTTTATTAAATAGTGAGTGATCTATAGGGGCCTTTGACCAAGAAATGAAACATTTTTACAATGAAAACAAACATAATGGTTGACAAGGAGATCATATTCAAAAAACCAACAATATTACAAAAAGACAACCACCTACTACTTGAAAGCTACACACCAAAGGAAAAGGATGCTGCACCAGCCAATACCCACTAGCCAAAACCCTCTATGCCATCAAGTAAAAATGAACTTGTGAGACTCCTTAGTCATCTATCCCCCAATCAACTTCCATGCCCCAACACTGCAAAATCCTGCATTGTAGTAGAGTCCATGACTTATCTCCTCGCTAAGGAAGAAGTCCCTAGAGCTGAGATGTATAGAGGGGAATTTTATGCCATGGAATATTTCTAGGTGCTTTTGTGCCTTAACTAACTTCTCTATACAATAGAACAAGACTATGAAAGCATTGGACACTTCCAAATGCCCCTTAATGTGAGTAACCATTAAATTTTTGACAACCTTCCTCAAGTCAATGCTATAGGATTTTAGTTCCTATAGCTCCTGAAAAATTGCTTATTGCTTCATGCCTACATCTTGCAAGTCCACCAAAGGAGCCTTCAAAGATACTTCCTGGTTTAAACCTGTAGAAGGTTCTAGTTCTTCCCTCAACATATCAAAATCCTCAAAATGGAAGGAGAAAAATACTCATAGTAGCAATATATAGTTTACAAGGTTAGGCATTAATACTGCCATTTTTTGTAACGAATGCTTCACCCTTAATCCCATAGCATGCATAGGGATATGAGTAGTTGACTTGTGGCTACCATTCCTCTTAATTAAGCTATATGATCATTGAAATAATCTTATATAGTTAAATAAGTCTGCTTGGGTCGCATGCGAGGGATAAGTAGAGTATAAATAAGAGCTAGTGGTTAGTTTATCATCATCATATTGTGAATTGTGTTCTTCTCGGAGAGTTTTAGGAAGTTTTCCCCTCAAAGTGGCTTATTATTCTCAAGTATTATTTAGCATTTGCAGCATATGTCTATTATATTCTCTTGTGTAGGCTATTTCATTACAAGTACACGGGCATTATTTTGGCGCTCAAAAGCAAGATTCAAGGCGATTTGTTTTGACTCAAGAGGTCAAATTTTGAAATCACAATTTAGCAATTTTTTTCTTGGTTTTTGGCAAGTTTTTCAAGGCCATATTGAAGCTATCATTGTCCAGATTTGAGGCCATTTGGAGCAGATTTGATGGGGTTATTGCATCATTAGAGTTTCCACCTAATTCGTTCCCAAAGCTGCAAATCAGCGATTGGTTTCTTGATTTATGGAGGGATGATCAAGGATATATTGAGGGTGCTATAGTCTATATTCGAGGTCGTTTGGAGTAGATTCGAAAAAAATATTATGAAATTAGTCTCTACTAAATTTACTCTCAAGGTTGCAAATCAAGAAATTTCTTGGAGATTATTTCTGCTAACTGAGATCTAGGCCCTAGTAAGTCAAATTAAGTTATTGTGAAAAGTGTTTTGGTGGCATCATGGTGGGGGCTTCAACAAGAGGCAACCCCTAGTTGTCCCCAAAATTGGCAAAAAAATTTGCTGTCCCAGAAACTTGTCCCGTCGTCCCCGCATGCCCTCATCCCGGAAACTCGGGGTAACATATCTCTAGAATCAATACAACATAGGTTTGATTCGCTTTGTATGGAGATCATAGTCAACAATTTGCTGAAGATCAACTTCAATATGCTGAAGATTAACTTCAATATGCTGAAGGAACTTTCGAACTGCTGAAGCTAATCTTAATGGAGATATACACAATATGAATCGCTGAAGGAGAAGTGCAAATCTTCTGATGCTTATGGAGAGAACACGATCTGCTTGATGGTTGATACAAATTGTTGAAGGTGATGGAGAGAATGACACTATATACCAAACACGTCTTGCCAACCAACACGACTTATCTCAAAAGTTGGCTTCTTCATTAATAAACACGTCCTTTTGTTATGGATTAGTTTCATCATAATAAACACGTCTTTATTAGAACTGATTCGATCCCAAGAGACATTGCTTAATCAACGGTTAATTATCATTTGTTAACAAAATTGATTCAATGTAAAGTTAGCAAGGCATATAAATTGATCAGGTTAAATGTGTAAGGCTAATAGGACAATTACACATTTGCATTTGCTATGTCGGCCCTGAAGGAGTCCGACCATAGCTATTATCATCAACAATCCCTCTTAGCTAGGGAGGAATCCTTCTCAATATCTGAGTCACATAGTGACATCCACCATGGCTACTCCCAGAGGGTGGGTCCATCATGGCTACTTCCATGAATGGAAATGCAAATGAACATGTGCTTCATCACGGAGTCACTCAACATGATGACACTCACCATGGCTACTACCAGAGGGTGAATAAACACAAGTGCTGAGTCATGGAGTATCTCACATGATATCAACCATGGCTACTCCCAGAGGGTGGATCAATCATACCTACTCCCAGAGGGTGGACCAAGGGTTTTCACCTCAAACTTCTCTTTCATAGAGAAGAATGCACTAACAAGGGCTTGCACCTCAAACTTCTCTCACAGAGAAGAATGCATTAACAAGGGCTTGCACCTCAAACTTCTCTCACAGAGAAGAATGCATTATAATACATCACAAGAAATCACTGATGCTGAGACTCCCTCTCAGCAAGGGCTTCATTCTCCACAACTCCAAGCTTGTCTCGAAAATGCACAAACTTCACTTTGGCAAGAGGCTTGGTGAGAATGCCAGCTGTCTGCTCCTCAGTACAAATGTATCTCAACCGAACAACATTCCTTTGTACCATATCTCTGATGTAGTGGTATTGGATCTCAACATGCTTTGTTCTGTCATGGAACATTGGATTGACCGAAAGCTTCACACAGCTCTGGTTATCACAATGAATGGTAGTAGGCTCCAACGATTGTCCAAAGAATCTTGCAAGGAGCTTCCGAAGCCATACTGCTTTGCGAGTTGCCACACATGCTGCAATGTATCTTGCCTTTGCGGTGCTCAGTGCCACTGAAGACTGCTTCCTGCTACACCAAGAAATCATAGTAGATCCCAAACTGAAGCAACAACTAAAGGTGCTCTTCCGATCAGTAACACTCCCTGCCCAATCAGAATCAGAATAGCCTTCTAGATTCAGGTCCACACTGGAAGAATATTTCAAGCCATATCCAACTGTGCCACGCAAGTATCTCAAGATATGCTTGGCTGCAACTAGATGTATCTGTCTCGGTTCACACATGAACTGACTAAGTGCACTCACTGCATAGCAAATATCCGGTCTAGTGTTAACTAGATACATCAAGGATCCAATCAACTGCCTGTACATAGTAGGATCCACAAGATCTGAACTAGTTGCAGCTTCCCTCAATTTCTTCAAGTTAGTTTCCATCGGTGTGGACATAGATTTGCAATCTAACATTCCAAATCTCTTCAAGATGTCAATGGTGTATTTTCCTTAACTTAGGATAATCTCATTAAGCCTTTGGCATACTTCCAAACCTAGAAAGAAATGCATGAGTCCTAGGTCCATCTCAAATTCTAAATTCAACTCCTTGCATCTAAGGATGAGATGATCTTCCCCGGTAACAAATAGGTCATCAACATATAGTACCAAAATTAACATTTCACCATTGAATAGCTTGAAGTAAAGATTCGGATCAGCATCATTCTTGCAAAAACCCAAACCTGTTAAGTATATGTCAGTTCTTTCATACCATGCACGAGGAGCCTGCTTAAGATCATATAAGGCTTTCTTCAATTTGCATACATGAGACTATTTCCCATGAATCGCAAAACCCTTAGGTTGCTCAATGTAGACCTCTTCCTCAATCACACCATTGAGAAAAGCTGTCTTCGCATCCATCTGATGTGACTTCCATCCCTTAGCTGCTCCAATGGCAATGATGGTCTTGATGGAAGTATAGTGAGTGACATGAGCAAATGTTTCTTCATAGTCTATTCCCTCTTTTCGAGAGAAACCACGAGCCACAAATCTAGCCTTGTACTTCTCAATGCTTCCATCAGTTGCATGCTTAATCTTGTACAACCACTTGGAAGATACAACGGACTTCCCCTCAGGTCTAGGAACAAAATCTCACACATCATTCTTGATAATGGATTGATACTCTTCATCCATTGCATCTTTCCATACTTGCTGTTTTGAGGCTTCCTCAACACTGGAAGGTTCAGTCTCAATAAGATTACACATCAATGCAACATAGCTAGAGAATCTCTGTGGTCTTTTACTTTCTTTGAATGTGCCTCTAGGAGCTGCAAACTGTTCTGCCTCCTGCATAGTGTTTCTTGCCCAAAGAGGTCTGTTCTCTAGGCCCATCAGTGGGATCCAAAGGTTCAATTGGATCATCATTTGCAACAGGTTCAGTGGACTCACTCTGAATCTCAAGAGTATGATCAATGTCCATGTCTTGAGGAGTCTCATGATTTTCATCATCT
The DNA here is from genome assembly GCF_030272615.1 of Cryptomeria japonica. Lineage (NCBI taxonomy): Eukaryota > Viridiplantae > Streptophyta > Pinopsida > Cupressales > Cupressaceae > Cryptomeria > Cryptomeria japonica. The sequence goes on from NC_081409.1 coordinate 177,698,860, forward strand.
ATCTCCATGCAAGATCCCCTTGATTTTCTGAATGCAACATCTTCCTCAAATGTGACATCTCTGTTCACTGCTATTTGATTCTGTCCAAGAATGTAAATTCGGTAGGCTTTGGAGGTTTCACTATAGCCCACAAATATTCCTCTCTTGCCAGAAGGTTCCAATTTGGTTCTCTTGTCCTTGGGAATATGAACATACACTGGACAACCAAAGATTCTCAGGTGACTGACATCGGGTGTAATCCCTGAAAAGGCTTCTTCTGTAGTCATATTTTGCAATATCCGATGAGGACATCTATTTTGAACATACATTGCCGTTCTAGAAGCTTCTGCCCAAAGAAAAGTCTGAAGGTCTTGATCATGAATCATAGCTTTTGTAGCTTCAACAATGGATCTGTTCTTTCTTTCTGCAACCCCATTTTGTTGAGGGTTGTAAGGGACACAAAACTCCCTCTTGATTCCTGCCTCAATACAGAAATCACAAAAGCTACCAGTGTTGAAATATGGCGACTGATCAACAAAGTACTGTACACTCAGCACGTATCCTCGTCGGGGTCCGGGGGCGGCAGCCCTTGAGAAAAGCGGGGGTTTGGGGGCGGCAGCCCCCGAGAAATTTTTTTTTGCCGTTTTTGTTGATGAAAACTGACATTGTAATAAAACCCTAAAAAAGGCCGACTTTGTTTGTTGCCCGAAAAATGCATGTTATAAGCGGCTGGGATGCTTAAGGCATTGTAAGGTTGATGTACTATTTTTGCTGGATAATAAGAAAGATTGGACGACTGTGTATGGTGGACGTAACCCATTCTGGGTGAACCATGTTAAATCTCTGTGTTATCCGTGTCCTATTTTATTTCTTTATCTTTTGTACTTAAATCTGCATATAATTGTTAGTTCATATTTGCTTCGGATCTGCTTGAAACCCTAACAACCAGAGGTGTACTCACCTCCATTATTAGACCTTAAAACTTTATTTTTCTTTCCAGATAAATTTTCTACTTGAGCCTTAATTTTTAAATCTACCTTAGACTTCATTAGACTCTTTAGACCTTAAGAAATAAATCCAAGTCTTCCTAGAGTAGTCATCTATGAAAGTTGCATAATACAAAAATCCACTTAGGGATGGAATTGACATTGGATCACATAAATCTGAATGTACAAGATCTAGAATTTCTTTACACCTACTTTCACTGCTATGAAATGGACTCTTAATATTTTTACCCATAGCACAACCTTTACAAGTACCATCATGTACATGAATAAGTTTAGGAATACCTTTAACCATCTTCTCCAGTGATGGAAGAGCCCTGAAATGTAGACGCCCAAGTCTTCTATGCCATAGTTCGTTGGAACTAGAAGAATCATGTAGAAGAGCTTGAACAGGATGAGTGGAGAGCTTATACAAACTCTCATGACGATTCCCAATCACACAAGCAATCTTGATGCTAGAGTTCTTTGGCCATGCAAGAACTCTCCCTTCTGAAAATGCAATTTGATAACCCTTATCCTCCAAGGCTGAAATAGACACAAGGTTTCTCTTGATTCCTGGTACGATCACTTAGATGAAGAGAGACTCCAGATTCTAGGTTGAGTGATGTAGCACCAAACCCTCTTACTGAATAGCGTCCATCATCTCCAATGATCACTTGGAGATTAGACTCCTCCACCAAATCTGAAAGATGATCTTGATAGCCGGTGATGTGTCTAGAGGCTCCACTATCAATTAGCCAGGTATCACTATCCGTAGGAACATTTCTTGATAATCTTGATATGAAGAGGAATCCATTTTAGTTGTCTTCAGCTTCCTTCTGAGTTGAGACTTCATTAATGTTTGCCCCTTGTTGCTTAGGCCTTGTCAAACAATCCCTTGCATAGTGACCAAATTTGTCACACCTAAAGCATTGGATGCGAGAGAGATCTTTCTTTTTCTTCTTTGAATTAGGTGCAAAATCTGATCTTTGATTGCTATTCCTTTTGAAGTTGCCCTTCTTCCAATTCCTTCCTTTCTTGGTAGATTAGGTGGCAAGAACATGAGTGTTTTCATTTTGAGAACCTTTGACAATTCCCCTAGCCGCCAACCTTGATTCTTCTTGAATGCAATCCGCTCACAGACGATCAAGTTTAGGTAGTTTGGATCTCCCGCTTATACTTCGAATAAATGGCTCCCATGAATGAGGAAGACCATTCAATGCCAACATAACAACGTCTTTATCAATCACTTGGTCTCCAATAGTGCTTAGTTGATCCCCTAGTTTTGAAATCTTCATGAAGAATGACATAATAGATTCTCCTTTCACCATTTTTACTTGATGAAGTTGTTGCCTCAATGCAAGAGCCCTACTTGTGTTGTTAATCTCATATAGACCTTCCAAGGTCTTGAACATGTCTCTTGCAGTTGTCATCTTGGAGATGAGAGGCACTAAGTGATCCCTCACGGAGTCGATTAATATTTTCTTTGCTTTTATGGCATTCTTCTTGAAGTGAAGCTTCTTCTCTCGATCTTTTGGCTTGGTTAAATCCTTTTCCTCCACAAACTGAAGAAGATCATTTTCTTCAAGTGCAATAAGCACTCTAAACTTCCTTGAGGTGAAGTTTGATGTGCCTTCAAGCCTATCCTCGACTTTAAGACCGTTCACCATTTTCGAGGCTTTAAATTTTCTTCTTGAAAGTGAGAGAGGAGAGAAAACTTCGCAGTTGTAGGGAAATCTGATCACGATCTTTCTTTACCGTGGTTCTGATATCATGTTAAATTTTAGTGATCAGATTAGATAGACAAAAATTCACACAAAGATGCACAGATTTTACCCTGGGAAAACCTTCCTCTTGAAGGTGAAAAACCCAGCAATTAATCTCTAGAAATGTATTGGCAAAATGTCTTTACAAATGCTTCACACTTGAAGCTATAATAAGGAGATTCACTCTAGAATCAATACAACATAGGTTTGATTCGCTTTATATGGAGATCATAGTCAACAATCTGCTGAAGATTAACTTCAATATGCTGAAGGAACTTTCGAACTGCTGAAGATAATCTTGATGGAGATATACACAATATGAATCGCTGAAGGAGAAGTGCAAATCTGCCGATGCTTATGGAGAGAACACGATCTGCTTGATGGTTGATACGAATTGCTGAAGGTGATGGAGAGAATGACACTATATACCAAACACGTCTTACCAACCAACATGATTTATCTCAAAAGTCGGCTTCTTCATTAATAAACATGTCCTTTTGTTATGGATTAGTTTCATCATAATAAACACGTCTTTATTAGAACTGATTCGATCCCAAGAGACATTGCTTAATCAACGGTTAATTATCATTTGCTAACAAAATCGATTCAATGTAAAGTCAGCAAGGCATATAAATCGATCAGGTTAAATGTGTAAGGCCGATAGGCCAATTGCACATTTGCATTTGCTATGTCGGCCCTGAAGGAATCCGACCATAGCTATTATCATCAACACTAAGGGGCATGATGATTTTGGGTTTGAATAGGATCTAAAGATGGATCATTACCTAAATAATTCTATGGCTGGACATTTCACATTTAAGATGGATGGATATGCACAAGTTTGATGGCAAGGACCCAACCAATTGGCTTTGTCAAATGAACATTTCTTTGATCTTCATTATATCGTACATTAATAGAAGGTTGCAATGGTATCCTTATACTTGGAACTAGATCAATTCATTTGGTATCGTTGTCTATATGAACTTGAAGAGAAGAAAAAGAAGGGACTTGCTGTCACATGGTTGGTTTTTCAAGAGGAACTAACTACATATTATAGCAACAATCTTACCAAACTATAGGTAGTAAGGTCAAGGACTGTACACATCAATTCAAAACTTTGTCTTTAAGAGTGGAGCAAGTTGTAGGGGGGAATTTGAAGGAATTATTTCAAAGGGGTTTAAAGGATCACATCAAATATGAGGTATATATATTCCATCCAAATTTTATGCTCCAAGCAATGATATGGTAAGATATGTAGAAAAAATATTCTTGGTTAACTTATGGGAGGATTTACTTAGCTTCATTATTTCTTCAACCTATGAGATTGAGAGCTCAACAAATTGAAGAAGAAAGGGCCAAATGGTTGTGTTTGAAGTGATGAAAAATACAGTAAAGGACATAAATGTGTTGAGAAGAAACTATTCTACATTGAGGGCACCTATAATGAGGAAAAGGATGCAGTAGTGGTGGTAGAAGGCTCAAAAGTTGTCCAAGCATCTCTTGATATGCTTTGTTAGGTATAAATGCCCCACAAACCCACAAGGTACTAGGTTCCATTAAAAAATTGAAGGAAACAATATTGATTGACTTGTGAATACTCACATCTTCATTAGTAGTAATTTGTGAATCAATTGAACTAGTTTGTTTACTTGACCCCAGAACTTTAGGTTATGATTGCAGATGGAGCTAAAATTAGTATTTTAGCGAAATGCCACAAATTAAAATCACTATGGGAGACTACATGCTTGATTGTTCCATGTTTGCCATTCCATGGTTTGAGTAGACATTGTTTTTTGGACTCTAGTGGCTCACTACTTCAAGAAAAATTGAAATGAACTTTTAGGAGTTGTTCGTGTGGTTTCACTTATAGGGTAAAATATTTGAGCTAAAGGGGTTGCAAGCAAAGTATCCATAGATGGTAAGATTACATCCAATGCAAACAATGAGTGACAAAGGGGTGGATAAAGTTTGGTTCAATTATTGTTGTTAGAAATGCAATAGTTAAATATTTCTACATTGCTAAATTTGCAAGCTACTTTGTTGGATGGTTCAAAAGATCGTAAAAAATCCTATCGTCAAAAATATGCTAAGGGATGGGGAACATTTTTGTGTAGAAGCATTGAAAATTGATCAACATAGATGATGATTGTGTGAAGGCGCAGGGGGGGGGGGGACATGCTACAACTTTAATCCTATTGGGTGTATAGGGATATGACTAGTCAATGTGTGGCTACCATTATTCTTAATTAAGTTATATGATCATTAATAGTCTTATATAGGTGGTTAAGTTGGCTTGGGTAACATCCAAGGCATGAGTAGGGTATATATAGGTGCTAATGGTTAGTTTATCATCATCATGTTGTGAATTGTGTTCTTCTTGGAAACCTTGAGAGGTTTGCCCCCTCAAAGTGGCTTGTTATTCTTAAGTATTATCAAGTATATGCAACATATTTTGTATTATATTCTTCACTTGTGTAAGTTATTTCAGTACAATGAAGTCCTTGGAGTAGGGAGGTCCTACAACACCTATCCCAAAATCACTAAAAAATTCTTTCATGAACCCGAGAGATGCTATCTCTTGGTAGTTGGAATGGAACATAAATGCTTGCTTGAAACCTTATCACGAAGGTAAGGGTTTTTTGGGTTTGAGAGCCTTCCTTGTGCTTGTGTTGGTGAAGCACAATGTTGATGTTTTTTTATGGCACTAAGAACACATAATAAAATACTAAGTATTCTATCCCCTCTTGAACAAGGAAACCTTGAATGCTAAGCTTTAAGATCAAACAAGGCAACCCCAAGGTTTACGATGTGAACAATCAACTTTAATGTTGGATAGACTCAGTGTATATGATGTGATTTTGTTGGTAATCACAAAGGGACTTACATTTAACTGGAACGTGGAACACTTAACTAACTCGGAAAGTAAAAGGACAAAAGGATGAAAGGTTAAGGAATCTAAGCTAAAAACTAAGGACAATGAAGATAAGGAATAATGCTTAGATAGATGGATTCCATAAATCAAGCCTTGGTTCGCCATGAGGAAACAACTACACAAAACTGATGCAATCTCCAAAGGTAACGAAGGTTTTTCATATTGTAAGCATTCATCAAATACCCAATATTGGCGCAATCCAAATGAACATCCACAATCAAACTAGTGCTAAGTTAGGTTTAGACTGACCATGCACTACAATTTGCAATCAGCAAACTACAAATGGTGCGAACCGGAATTCCATCGAATATCATCACATTTCTCCATTACAACCATTGAACTTCAACTAACTTTGAGAAGTAACAAGAGACTATTTAAAATGTAGAAACACAACACAAAGATCCACCATAGCTTCAATGAAAGTTAAGCATTGATTTCAACATAGTCTTGGCAACAATCTCTAGCTCCCTCCTCTACTTGTTAACTGCTAACTAGCAATTGCACCTTGGTGTGCAATGGGTACACCAAAAAGGTATGGAAGGTCAATTAGGAAAAAATTGGTATATTTTTTACATACATTTGTGTAATGCATGAGGTCAATTGGTAGGCCATTTAGCAAATATTGTTTGTGCAAAAAAGGTCTTAATGGAAAAGTGATAGTTTGAAATCAACAATGCATACTCTTACATGGATCGAAAAATAATTGAAACAATAGGGCAGTCTTCTTAAAATCACATAATTATAACTAAATTTCATTTTATTAATGTTTTGAAATTTTATGGATTCCAAAATTACTTATATTCAAATTACTAAACTAATGTACCTTCTTACAATCCTATTGACCAATTAAAAACGTAATTTGACAATTGGAATTGCAAGTGTTTAAATATAAATATAATGAATAATTAATAATGTGCATTAAAAAATGTATATACTAACTACTAAGTAAGCTTTAGAACAAAATTACCATGAATGCATATCATCTATATGAATGTCTTTTTATTAAACTTAATCTTAAATTTAATTCTTTTTTTTTTTTGATCGGTAAATGCTTTTGATTGTAGCTACGAACTAGTGGGGCCACATCGGGGACCCCATCCCCAATTACATTATCTTGTATGATGAGGCATTAACACCTCCATATATATTCTATTGAAATCATCCCATCGTCCTTATCACTCCATGCACACCTTATCTCTCCACTCCTTATCTCTCTGCTAGCTCTCCTTATCTCTCCATTCATCTCTCCTTATCACTCCATGCTTACATTTGCTCCACCTTGTACCTTTGGGCCATCACCATCCAACGAGTTCTCTCCCGGTAGTACCACAAATCACCGCAACACCATCAACGGGGTCCACGGTACATCATCTCGACTAACCGTGTATGAGTTTGTTGTAGCCTGTCTCCAACCGACGAAGGTATTAACACCATCGAACCATTATTGCACTCGCTGAATCAACACCAAACAACTGGCATGAACACCACCAACAATGTTGATTGCTCCTGACTAAACAAACCGCACATCACCTACTAGAACACGAGGGAAACCTGCAACTACCGAGAGCTGTCGAGGATGAGATTCGAACAAGGGACTGCCCTATCAACAGGGCTCATGACTACCGTCACACTGTTGGGTGAACCCTCTTAAATCTAATTCTTAAATAAGATATTATTTTAAATTTTTTTATAATATTTATTATTTTAATTAAAAAGTATTTTAATGAAAATAGTTCAAACTTATTTTATTTAAGATTTTTATAAATATTTAATTAATTATAATACTAATCATATAAATATAATTTTTAAATATAAAAAAAAAACAAAAAAACCTAAATTCTAATATAAAACATAAACAATAAAGAATAAACTTAAAAATTAAAAAATAACTTATTTAACCACATTGACTTGAATTGCTGCACTATGCCAAGATTAAACCTAAATTAAATATAAAATAAACATTTCAATATAAAACATAATAAAGAAAACAAAAAAAACTCAAAAAGATTGTTGCACAATATATTTTAAATTTTTTTCCTAAATTTTTCTATATAATTTTTTTTAATTTTTATTATTATTTTCATATTTACAAAATTATAAATTATTTTAATTAATTTTTTATTGGAATTACCACTGTTTAAATATAAATATAACGAATAATTAATAATGTGCATAAAAAAATGTATATACTAAATAAGCTTCAAAACAAATTACCATGAATGCATATAATCTTATATGGGTGCCTTTTTATTAAACTTATTTCTGAACCTATTCTTAAATATGATATTATTGTAAACTTATTATAATATTTATTATTTTAATTAAAAATAATTATAATGAAAATAGTTCTAACTTAAGATTTTTATAAATATTTAATTAATTATAATACTAATAATATAAATATAATTTTTAAATATAAAATAAAAATTTAAAAATAAACTTAAATTCTAATTTAAAATATAAACAATAAACAAAAAAACAAAAATAACTTATTCAACCACATTGACTTGAATTGCTACATTATGCCAAGAATAAATCTAAATTAAATATAAAAGCAACATTTCAATGTGAAACATTAAAAAAAAACTTAAAAAATATTGTTGCACAATATATTTTAATTTTTTTCTTAAATCTTTTTTCTAAATTTTTCTATATAATAATTTTGGTTTTTAGTTTTATTTTCATATATACAAAATTATAAATTATTTTAATTAATTCTATTAGAATAATATTTAAATAATATATTTTTAATTTTTTTCTTTAATATATATTTTTAATAAATTATTCTACACATTAAAAAAAAAAATTCAAAATTATAAATAAGTGCCACCTTATAATATAGGATAATAATTATATTTATAATTTTTCCGACTATTATTAAGTCCAATTCCTTTAAAAAAAATGTGGGCTATCATACTTATCGTGGGAGGAAGAATATAGAATTACAACATTTGCATTAAATGTAACTGTATCCCTTTGATAGAAATTAAAAATTATATTATACAATGAAGTATTAATGTTATTTCAATAATTTATAAGTTTGGTTGTGTGTGTAGAAGAATTCTATCATGTCTGTTAGTGTTAATGTTGGGAAAATGGTGTCTCAACCTTGCATTTACATGAGGTTACTATTTATAGTAAGTTTTCATTTGGGCACGAAATGTTGTGAAATTCTCTTTGAAGCTTCTGGTTGGCTAGATAAACATTTTGGTAAAGTTACGTTGCAAGATCACAACTAGTTTTGAAGATATTAAATTTTCCGTTTTGGAGGGGTGCAATGAAAGGTTTAAATTTAATTTTGAGGACTTTAGAGGCCTCGAAATGCCTTGAAAAGTGGGCATAAGCGGCGTAGCACTTACATGGCAATAGAGCACTTCGCGAGCTTTCCGACGCTTCAAACGGTTCGTCAATAGGACACATGGTTCTCAAGTTATGGCCTTCGAAAGTTTGTACTCCTGAAATAGGAAATATAAAATGTATCAGACACACAAATGAGTTGTAAAAGGGAGGGACACGTGTTGATAAGTGTTTTAACACGTCATAGGGCATCTAGAAGGGAGATAAGGTCGGCTCTACTTTATTGGGTGGTTTTTGCCCATGGTTTTGTAATACTGTTTGACAGTTTTTTGTATTGTATCTCCTATATATGAGGTGCGTGAGATAGAGGTTGTGTAAGAGTCTTATGGTGATTGAGTTACCTCTGAGTCTCTGATTAGTGGTACTCTTGCGAAGAGCTTGCTCTGCAAGTATATTGTAATCTGTTATTGATTGCTGAATAATATATTGAGCTACTTTTGGAGTGTGGGGTTTTTCTCTCGAAAGGGTTTTCCCCACGTAAATCACTGTGTTATGGTATGCATGTTATTGTGTCTATTTCTCTTAAGTTTTTGTAACTGCTGTTTAAGTCACCAGGTTCGGTCGAATTTCAACCTTGAAGTTCGAAATTCGCCGAACTTGAAATGTTTTATAAAATCCCTAAAAAATTCGATTAAATTCAAATAAAAATTTAGGGATGACGTGTTTGCTGAAAAGCGTTTTTTTCCCTTGCGCGTTTTAGGGTTTCGTCGAGTTTTTGTAATAAATACGAGCCACGGCGCCGAACAAGCAAAGTTTATGTTGAGGCTCAATTTGCAGTCGCCAGTTCCAGGCGCCCGACATTGCAGACCAGTTCCAGTCGCCCCTTCGACTGCAAACCGACGTTGTCAACCGCCAAAGCTCGGTTGTTGCTGTAGCTACCCGACGTTGCCCACCAGACCGCCACCATTGCAGACGGACATTGCTTGCCTCTCCTGAGTCCCGACTTGCACAGGTAGGCTTCGACTTCTCCTGTTATTTAAAAAAAAAAAAAAGGTTTAATAATTAAATAATATTAAACAACATTAGAATTAAATTTTTTAGGTTTATTATTATTATATTATATAATATTTTTTTTTTGATCGATAAAAGGCCGAAGCCAAAATTTTATTATTATTTTTATAAAAAATTTACATCTCCATTCAGTGTGGGCACCGGTAGGAAAGAATGGAGATAAGAAAACCTCCGGTCTAGCCCCAGATCCCTTCTGGGATCAGATATTATAACCAACTGTACATTTTTACAAATCCTCATTAGAGGTAGGAGGCTGACATATTAAGACATTTTAGAATCTTTCTGTACATTAAATCTTTCAGCACTTTCCGGTTGAATCCATCTTCCACTCTTTGGCAAATCCACAAAAGCATCGAGTATATACTTCTGACCTGATTCCCGAATCTGCAAAACCTTATTGCAACTTACTTTGCCAGACTGTTAGAAGCATAGTAAACATAATAATTTGCTGCAATCATACAATGAATAGTTACATCTTTCTATTTAAGTAAGAGGATTATAGCCTGGATATCCCTTAGCTTGAAACCATCTTAACCTTTTGGGTTTCAATTTAAGAGATTATCCAGGCTACAATTCTACCTACTAATGGAAAGGATCAATTTCTTTCAGATTCATAATTACTTTTAACTCTGCAGATATCAGATTCTCCCAAACGTAAGTATTTTCATATGCATATGTATGTGTATTTAAATGCCAATATGCAAAAAAACTATCAATGAGTCTGCTAGAATCATTAGAATATGCAGATGTACCCAGAAATCAATATGCCATGAGAAAGGAGTGAAACAACATAAGGGCAGAGGGTCTTTCCAGATATTTACATCAATATAGATTACTAATTAACTGAAACCATGAAAATTCAGAGATAACCACTACCACCCACCACAAAACTTCAACGGAAAACCTGCCATCCATTCATCAATCGATTGAAAGAAACCGACTGAACCCAACACTATATAGACAGGGTATCTCAAATCGAGATAAATCGAATGTTAGGTTGTTCTGTAAGATCCTCTACTGTCCAACAAACCACGATACAGAAACCAGAAATAACTGTCCCAGTTTAACCACAAGGCTTGAATCCAAATATAGGATTATTAGCAACTATAACCGATATGCATAATCTTGAAGACCGAATATCTAAAAACCAGAATCCATAGCTCAAAGACACAAAGCCTGGCAGACCCAGATTGCCATTGAAATATATGATTTACTCCTTAATAAAGACTATACCTTCGCAGCCCAGAACCATCCAAATTCATATTTCATTCATTGGAGGGATGACCTGCACGAACCAAAACATAGAAACCAGACAACTACCAATCACCCCTCTACACGACTGAAACACCCCTGGCACTCACTCACAGACTTGGTAGTCAAGGAAACGGTCAGGAAAAAGAAAATCATATATGAAGGTTCAGATATGTATATATCTAAATATATATATATTTATATATATATATATACTCATATATATATAGATTCTGTATATATATATATGTATATATGCGTGTATGCAATTGTGTAAGATTCACCCATACATACCCACACATATACATATATATATGACAATATGGATATCTGTATATATATATGATTGTATATATATACACATATCTATATATATGAATATATTTATATGTATATATTTATATATGTGAATACTTCATATAACATGAATCAATCCGATGAATATGGGATTGACTATAAATATATACATATCTATATATGTGAGTACATATATATATATATGTATATATATATGTATCTATATATATATCTGAGCCTTAAAATGCCAAAATCCTGATAAAAGGCGGCTGTGGCCTTCCATCCTAGAGCATATAAATGCGAAAATAGGAGAGGACTAGGAGAGGAGAGATATGAAGGGGTGGCACGGCCAAAACTTAATTCGTGAGGCTATCCTTCCTAAAAACATACGAATTACCATCTGCCCCTAAATTGGCTAACTTGTCAGCTATAGAATTGCCTTCCCTATAAATATGTTTAACCGAAGTTTCCTCAAAGTATTTGATCAAATCCAGAATGCTTTTTAATTCCGCCTTCAATTTCCAGTTTGACACTTCCCTAGTCCTGACTGCATTTATGGTTAACGACGAGTCCCCCTCTATTTCTAAATATTTAATCTTGAGTGATTTGGCTATAATCAAACCCTCCCGAAGTGCAGAAAACTCAGCCAAGTTATTCGAAGCCAAGCCAATAGGCTTATTTAAGCTAGCAATCAGTACACCGTTATCTTGATGAATAGCGCATCCTATACCAGCTAAACCAGGATTCCCACGAGAGGCACCATCAAAGTTAAGCTTTGCCCAGCCCTTTCGGGGGGGAACCCATTTTGTTAGCTTCCTATCTATCTCAGCCTGCTTACCTCCTCTCCCAATAAACGGGGGGATTATCAGACCCCTCCACTTAGATCGAAGAACCTCATCCCATCTGGTTAAATTAATAGACTTTTCCTGTACATGTCTAAGTCTATTATTGATTTTTTCCACAATTGTTGCCTCGATCTTATTTAGAAGGGATTCCACCCTCAATTTTGATTCTTTAAAGATCCGCCTGTTTCTCTCCTTCCAAATTTCCCATAAGAGAATTGCCGGCGCTATTTTCCACACTAAGTGATAAATATCCTTTGTGTGGGGAGGTTGCCAACTAATCAGCCATTCTGAAATGTCCCTAGGTCTCGGAGTCGGCCATCCAAGGCATGAGCAAAGCCAATCCCAACATTTCTGACTGAAACTACAATTTAGAAGCAAGTGATCCACATTTTCTTCCTCAGATTCGCAAAGAGGGCATCTCGATGGACCCATGAATCCAAATTTTAAGAACCAATCTGCAGTAAGAATCCTCTTTTGGGAAGCTGCCCATGAGAAGATACCAGCTTTGGGGAGACCCACGTTATTCCAGCAAAGGCTAATCGGAATAATAGGATCGGTTGCAGCTCTTCTGCATTTCAAAAGTGAGTAACCTTCTTTGACTTTATAAATGCCCGATGAACTACCTGCCCAAATTATCCTGTCTTTCCCTCTATGTAATGAAAAATGCCTATGCCTCAAATTATTCCAGAGGATTTCCTTGTCAGCATTTGTTAAGTTCATCTCATCAAGGGGTTTCCACTCCCAACCCAAAGCGGGGTCATTGGAAATAAGCTTGATATAATCCTTAACAAACCTGCCCCTGATCGATTTGCAAAGTTCTATACCTTCTTTGCTTATTCCTGACTTGTCTAGGGCTGAATAACCCCCCCACGAGTCTTCCCAGAACAATGCCTCAGATCCTTCCGCAATATCCCAAGTTAGATAATCTCTGATCACCTCTCTACATTCTAGCATAAAATTCCAAACTTTGGATCCCTTTGGCAATATTTCCGTCCTTAGTATACTATCAGGATTGGAATTAGTGAGATATTTAGCTTTGAGGATCCTTACCCATTTAAGATCATGTTCCGAGAACATTTTCCAGACTAACTTCGCCCCCAGAGCCATGTTTTGAACCCTCAAATCTTTGATGCCAGCTCCCCCTCTATTGATAGGCTGGCTAATTTTATCCCAAGAGATTAACGCAAATTTCTTTTTGTCTGAGTTCATATTCCAAAAGAACTTCCTCATTTTTCTAACCATTTCTAGACGAGCACCTTTGGGTAGTTGCTGACATGACATTTGGAATATCGGGATAGCCGCCATAACAGCTTTTAGTAATGTAATCCTCCCAGCCGAAGACAGACATTTGTTCTTCCAAGAGTCCAACCTAAGATCCATCTTTTCAAGGATTCCTTTCCATAATGAATTTATATTGTTTCCCTTATCCATCGGAATCCCAAGATATTTACAAGGAAGTTTCCCTTTATCAAACCCTAATATATTACAAATATCTGTCTCTATGTTTTGCGAGGTGTTAAAGAAGAAGATTTCCGATTTATTCTTGTTCACTTCCTGACCATAAGCTAATGCATAAATGTCAAGAATCCTTTTGAAAGCCATGGCTTCAGACCTATTCGCACATCCCATCAGCATTGTGTCATCAGCAAACTGCTGGTGGGTTATGGCCTCCATTCCATTAGTAATTTTAATGCCCTTGATAATCTGATTCAACCGAGCACTAGTAATGATTCTCCCAAGGCCCTCAGCCATTATGATAAATAAGAAAGGGGATAAAGGATCTCCTTGTCTTATCCCTCTAGATATCTGGAAGAAGCCAGCAGGGGATCCATTTATAAGTAGCGATACCCTGGGAGATGAGATGCATTCGAAAATTAAATTGATCCATTGTTTAGAAAAACCAAAGGATTCTAAACATTTACACAGAAATCTCCAATCGACTCTATCGTATGCCTTCTTAATGTCTAGTTTGATCATCATAGCAGCTGATCGATTCTGTTGTAACGAGTGCATGACTTCTTGAGCAATAATAATGCCATCAAAGATAGATCTCCCTGGTACGAAACCTGTCTGTTCCTCAGAAATTATGCACGGAAGGATGCCTTTCAGTCTATTCGCTAAAATTTTAGTAAAAAGTTTGTAAATAGTGTTGCATAAGGAGATAGGTCGAAAGTCTTCAAAATTACTTGATTCCTCCTTCTTTGGAATCAAGGTAATGAAAGTGTTGTTGATCTCCCTTAGAATACTCCCAGAGTTTCTAACCGCTTCCAATGCTTCCACAACCTCCTTGCCAATAATGTGCCAGCATTTTTGAAAAAAGCAAGCTGGAAAGCCATCCGGGCCGGGAGCTTTATCAGGATTTAGCTGCCCCAATGCTAATTTGACTTCTGATTCAGTGAATTTGTTGTTAAGCGCTTTGTTTTGGTTTTCATTTATAATCTTAGGAATATTCCTAAGCAAAGTTAAATTGGCATCTTTAGGGGAAGATTCCGAGCTGAACAGGGTTTTAAAATGATTTACCGCTTCAGTAGTTATATCCTTTTGATCTTCCAGAAGTGTACCATTATTACTCATGATCTTGAGGATACTGTTAGTATTCCTCCTAATTTTTGTACTGTTGTGGAAGAACTTAGTGTTCCTATCCCCATTTTGAAGCCAATTCTCTCTAGACTTCTGTTTCCAAAATACTTCTTCTTTTGTTAACGTATCCTCATATTTCCCGAGAAGCTCCTTTTCTTTGAGGAAGCTATCCTGATCCATTCCAAGTCTAAACACTCTTTCATTAAGCTCTGCGATATCTTTTTCTAATGATATTTTGGTTTCAAAAATGTTTCCGAAAACTTCACTATTCCATTTCAGTAACATGCTCTTGAGATGTTTCAGTTTATTTACCAGGCAAAACATCTTTGATCCCTGGAAGCTTACCTCAGACCACCACTTGGAGACGAGATCATAGAACTCTGGATTTTGCATCCACATTTTTTCAAACTTAAAAGGGCAACATCGCGGTGTAGCCTCTCCCTCAATATTAAGAATAACAGGATAATGGTCAGATCCTGAAGATGGGAGAAGCGAAGCTGAGAGGTTAACCGCTAGATCTCTCAAGTTCCCTCTAAAAAGGAATCTATCTAATCTCTCAGCGATTTGTGTAAATCCTGATCTTCTATTGTACCAGGTATACACACCGTTACTTGTTTCTATATCAATCAGGTTGTTATGAGCAACCCACTCTCTAAAGTCTTTTAAGGACTGCGGTTCCCTACGAATACCACCCTTTTTTTCTGATAAATTCAGGATGGCATTGAAGTCCCCTCCTAGAATAACAGGGGAGGAGATATCTAGCCCCATCATAAACGAGATTTCTGACCAAACCCTGCGCTTTCCGACATCCGGGATTGGGCCATAAATGTTTATTAGGGTGAATGTGAGATTGCTATGTTTGCTAGTTACCTTCCCTAATAGCCAATTTCTATTACCTGCTAAAGGATGAAAAATAATACTCCTCGGATTCCAAATTATTCCAATACCACCAGAAGCTCCCCTGGCTTCCACAAATTCACAGCAAAGAAGACCTAATTTCCTTTTAAAAGCCTCAGCTTCAACCTGGGCTAATTTAGTTTCTTGTATGAGAACGATGTCATGTTTCCATTTTGTAATGTTGCGTCTAATTAGACGCTGTTTGTTAGGGGCATTCATGCCCCTAACATTCCATGAAGAGATTTTCATGGGGCCATGGGAAGGCCCTTCCCCTTCCCAGCATCAAAGAAGGCTGTTAATTTGCCTTGGTCTTTTGCATTTCCATCCTGCAGTCTTAATTCGCTCAAAGATTTTCTGCCTCTACTTTTAGCTTCTCTAGCGCAGTCAGGAAAGTTTTTCCCGTCATATATGTTTTTTATCCCTAAGGTTTGCTGGGAAACTATCACTCCATCTCCATCATCCTCTCCCATTTGGGCCTGAGCTACTGTGAAGTCATTGACAGGAATAGTTATAATGTCTCCTACCCTATTCTCAATATTTTCTTCCTCTTCCATAGAAGACAAGAGTTCCTGAATTAGGAACTTCTTCTTAGCTTCCTCTTCTGGGGAAAGATTTTCAACTACGTTATTGTCGAATGCCTCAAGAACAGCAGCCATTCTAGAGGTCAATTCATCTTGCTCTGCCTCATTATCTTGTCCCAGATTTTCGACTGACTTTGATTCAGATGGAAATTTCAATGAATCCACCGAATCGGAGATTCTTTTTGTCATCTCCATTAGGGCATCATCTTTTATAGAATTTGCCTCATCTATAATTTTATCCAGATCACTAATATTACTGGAATTATTGTTATTATTTTCCTCATTGATAGCCACAGGAGGGCAATTATCATGTGTGGGGGACGCATTTGATGTGATATTTTTATTCTGATCTGGAAGAGGGTTTTCCATATGCTCGATACTATTAATCAGAACTGGGCATGTTTTCAGTCTTATATCGGATTCATTTATAACCCCATCATAGAAGGTGGGCTGAATGCTCCACTCCCCCCTGCTCGAAACTAGCATGGTGGGTTCTAAGACCGTATATTTAATGTCAGTTTCAACTAAGATTTTGATATTCTTGTTTAAAACTTCTTTTCCTAGTCCTTCACAGCCCAGAAAAGAGCCAAACTGTTCCCCTATATATTCTAAGATTTTAAAATCCAAATATTCGACTGGTAAAGGACCCAGGTTAATCCATCTAGGGCATTTATTTACATTCTGTGAGTGTGGGTCAAAATTCGGTTTCCATTCACATCTAAAAAATCCATAGCCTTTGTACAGTTTTACCTTACCATTGAGAATATCATTTTTTATGTTTTGATTATCACACAAGATTGCAAGAAAATTATTTTCCAAGATAGAGATACTTACCTGTCCCGGGTATTGGGCCGTCCACCAATCGATAATTTTTCCTGAATCTTCTCCTATTCCAGCCCATTTTGCAAAAACCCCACATTCGCCATATAATTTGAATTGGGGTTCCATTAAATCTTTCGGGATATTACAAACTCGCCTCGGCCTTATTCTGGGTTTTGGCACAAAATATCTTACTTTTCCGAGCGGCACCATGTTTGCCCCAGTTGCCGGATATTGGTTCGAGGCTGTGGTTTTATGCCTTTCGAAGTTTAAAGACAACTTTCTATTTTCGCCCATCTTCTTCTTGGCAATTTTCGATCGAGCGACTTGCCAATTTCCGTCGGAGGGAAGTGACACGGCTTCGGTTTTTTTTGCCCTAATTTCATCGTTTTTGCCAAATGCGCCCGTTCTGTAAACCGAACGCCTTTCGTTTGTTGCCGAATATCCCTTACATGGCGGACTGAAGACCGTAATGCTCCTCGGGCGCGTGGCGAAGACTTGTCTGCAACCCCCCGCCGAAAACCTTGCCAAGTTCGCAGAGAAATGATTTCGCATTTCGAATTTTGATAATAATATTTAATAGAATGACAGTATATCAATTCTGAAACATATAATCAATATATGATAATACAAGTATTCTATAATCTGCAAATAGTAACTTGATTGATTGGATGTAATATATCCGCTGTCTTTGATGTAACTTTGGAAATTATGCAATTACAATCTGATCCATTATATTATATAATATTACTATTAATATAAAATTATAAATTATATAATAATAATATTAAACAACATTATAAAATATAAACATTATAAAGTATAAACTATTAAACATTATAAATAAATAAATGTGTATTATGTGTATTTTGTACAAACTACACATAATACACATTTATTTATTTATAATGTTTAATAGTTTATACTTTATAATGTTTATATTTTATAACGTTGTTTAATATTTTTTTTTTTGATCGGTAATAATATTTTATTTATCATTATATAAAATATGGTTATTACATCTTCAAAATTCAGGCTTACATAAATATCTTTAGCCCTTTCCTAGAACTTTCAAACCTATACTTGCCTTATACTCTAGGCTTTGGTGTTTAGACCGCCTTCAAAAAGACACAAAAGTCACCCACCACTCCATCTCCCTAGAAACCCACAGGATGATAGATAGACTTATTGCTGTTTAAACATATCTATGCTATTCTGACCCATATTGGGTTTACATAGTTTACTACAAACATGAGCAACCTAAATGATCATTCCAAAAAGGAAGCGGACACTACTAACCAAAAAAAAAAAAAAAAATCCCATTCACAGCTGCAACCGCATCCCCTTCAACTGGGAGTCCTACAGGCTCTTATTGCTACTGCTGATTGTTTTGAAAAACTCGACACTTCCTCATTCCTCTGTGTCTGCCTTTGAGGTGTGCCTTCGGCCAAGCTTTAACCAGTTCGTTCTCTTCCAGCTCGTGCTACCTAATCAGTCTCTTCAAATTCTCCCAAGCTCTTGCCCTTTCTATCACATAAGTTTCTTTGTTGACTTTCCCTATCCATTGAACAAAGGAGACTAGGCCGAATTCATCAGCATCCTTTGCATCTGCAAAACCTTCAGAATAATCAAACCCTACTCTTGGCACAGCCCATTCCAGAATGGAATCTAGACCTTCCAGCAACACATCTTCAAATATTGACGTGACCGCCCACTTCACCATGTCTATATCATCCCCAACTTCTAAACCCCAGGCTATCACCATTGAGATGATTTCTAAATTAACCTTCCAGCGAGACACGTTCTCCATAAAATATGGTCCAACCACCTTCAACACAGTATTGATCATTTCCTCCTCCTTGAAACGGAGGAGCCTTGACATTCTGTCTCTGCTGACAGCCCCTTTGAAGCTTTTTGCTGCTTTTTGGTTGTGACTGTAAAGTTCGCCTCCATGTTAGCAACTCCTGCACCTTCTTCCCTCACTGATGCCTCCGCTCAGTTCCCCCTGCAGCTTGATTTCCTCTCTTAACTTCGTTGAAATAACTGCTACCCCTGGATATATAACATCCTACACCCTCTCATTTTATGTTCTATGGACGCCATCCCACTGCATTTAAACTTGCACGATTGCCCCTTGAACTATCTTTCACTTTGTGTGAAATCAACTTGATCATTCCCTTCAATTATGACTTGTCATGCATGTCAGGGATTCGGAGATCTTTACATGTTGTTCTCTCGGTTAGCCGCCATTTTCACCCTCGCATTGTTATAATTAAGACTGTGTTACTTCCCTCGTGTGAGCTTTCTCTTCATCCTTGCCGCACATTGCATCCCTCTTGAGAGTGACACAATCCACCTGACCTCACTCCGCATTATCCAACTCCCCAATCATTACCCTATTGTCTCGCTCATAAATGATAGGCCCTGATTATCATTCATTTAATGGCTCCTCCTAAATCAACTTCTGAGGCATGGAAGCATGTGACCCGAAATGGAACTCACATCAAATGTAACCTATGTGAGGGAACTATAATTGGAACTTTAACAAGGCTTAGGGACCACTTCCTTGCTAATACAGGGGGTCTAGGTGGAGGTGTTCAAGCATGTATAGCTGCGACTTCAGAACTTAAAGCTATTCTAGAGAAAGAGTTGGCTGCTTCAACTGTAGGCAAAATGAAGAAGGCACAAAAGAAACAGAGAATTGAAGGCGATATATCTAGATTCACATCTATCATGTCTTCCTCTTCTGTGTAATCCAAACCGGTGAGTGTATCAAAACAGAGTGGAACACTGAACAACTTTTGGAAACCAGTAGAGAAACAACAGGTGGATGATGCAGTTGCTGATTTGTTTTACACAAGTGCTATTCCATTCAATGTTGCGAGAAATCCACATTTCCATAATGTAGTTCAGAAAATTGCAGAGTTTGGCAAAGGGTACACACCCCCAGGTTCAGAGGCTATCAGGACAACTCTTTTGCAGAGGTCAAAAGATAGAGTGACTGAAAAATTAGCTGATGTCAAAGCCACTTGGAAGGAAACAGGGTGCACTATATTGAGTGATGGATGGTCAGATATGTGTCAAAGGCCATTGATTAATGTTTTGGTGTCTTGTCCTGAAGGTGTTGTGTTTTTGAAAGTCATTGACACCATGAACCACAAGAAAACTTCAGAGTATTTTTCAAATGTTAGAGGAAGCCATTCTTGAAGTAGGGGTGGAAAATGTGGTTCAAGTGGTAACTGATAGTGCAGCAAATTGTGTGGGAGCTGGGAGGCTAATTGTAGAGAAGTACCCACAGATATATTGGAGCCCATGTGCGGCCCATTGTCTCGATTTGTTGCTTCATGACTTGGCTAAATTCCCATGGGTAAATGAAGCTATTCATAGAGGGAGAGCAATTGCAAATTTCATACGGAATCATCGTCTCACATTGAGTATTTATAAGCAGCATGCATCAAAAGAATTGTTGAGGCCTTGTGAAACAAGATTTGCTTCATATTATCACTTTGAAAAGAGTGGTTGAAGAAAAAACAGCTTTGAGATCTGTTATTTGTTCCAATCAGTGGGAAAGTTCAGTGCTTTCTAAAGACCTTTAGGGGAAGAACATAGAGCAAATCATCCTAAACAACAATTTCTGGGAAAGTGCAGCAAAAGTTTTGCTTGTACGTGAACCAATTGTTGATGTGCTTCGTATGGTTGATGGTGACACTCCTTGCCTTGGCATGCTTTATGAAAGCATGGACTGGTGCAAGGAATCTATTCAAAAAGCTTTAAATAATGAAGAAGCAGAATATATGCAGATATGGGAGACAGTTGGTTGCAGATGGAAAATGATGCACACACCTTTACATGCGGCAACTTGCTTTTTGGAGTGCTTTTTGGAGCCTAAGTTGTTTGCTATTGATAGAAGGGGTGATAATGAAATCATGGCATGGCTTTACCAAGCCAATAGCAGTTATGCACCAGATCCAGAAATTGCAACACTAATCCGAGATCAAAGTTGGCAATACAAGAGAGGAGAAGGGATGTTTGGAGGCGCAGAAGCCAAATATGACTCGCCACATATGCCTGGATATAGATGGTGGATCGCTTATGGATCATCAGCTCCTGAACTGCAAGAGTTTGCTATTCGAATTTTGAGTCAGGGAGCAAGTTCATCAACTTGTGAGAGGAACTGGAGTTGCTTTGACCACATCCATTCCAAAAAGAGGAACAAATTTTTGACTGGAAAGTTGGGAGATCTTGTCTATGTTCGCAGCAGTTTGAAATTGCTGATGAACAAATCAGCAAAGACCACTTCTTTAGAACAAACTCTTGAAGGCATAGCAATGCCAGATGCAGATGAGCCTGACTTTGCAGATGATGAACTGAGTAGTGATACAGATAATGATGATTTGGCATCCCAGCCAAGTGCTCTTGATGACTTAGTTATTTTAAAGTTCCGAAGTCTTTGACTGTTATTGTACCTTTTTGACAAAAGAACATCTTTGCAATCGTGAAAGCTTATGTTTCCTATGGTTTATATTTTATAAATGTGTCATCTTTTTGTAATGATTTCAAATCTATTTATCAATGTTAAACTATTTAGGCAATTTTATAGATATATTACATATATTTATTAAAATTTTTAAAAAATTACATATGGCAAATTTAATTCGAATTTTATACATTTCAAATTTTTTCCTCATCGAACTTCATTCGAATTTCAAAGCTGTCGAACTTCGAATTCAAACTTGGTGACTTAGACTGCTGTAACGATCTGTAAAAGTTTTTGCATTACCCTCCTGTCAAGGTTAGTGTAGGAAGTTGTTCCGCTACTTAACTTCCTTATAGTTAATGCATGTTTGAAGGAATTCTATCATGTCTGTGCAAAAAATGACTTAGCGATGAACTGATGAGATACAAATAAAATATTACTGTGGGCGGAGTTTGTAGAAGACAATTTCAATAATCATCGGCGGTAGATGCTCCGATCGTCTTGCACACCTCTGAGTGAATATTAACCCTTGATTTGAGATATTAGGTGGTGCATCTCAAATGAAAGACACCTTCGACGTAATTATCAACTATTCTCTGACTATTAACCTTTACACATGAGAAGGCAAAGCCTTATAGAGAGGTCTAATTTACAAATGGAGGTCGAGGATTGATTTGAAACCGATGACCGAGATAATTCTATGAAACCCTGATTGGGGTAGTTATAACAACCAACACCATACATTTAATATTTACCAATGAGAAAATTACAACATTTTGGACATTTCCTTCCTTTGAATTTGGACCAATGAGAAATGAGGTTAGGTACTGTTGTGACCATTTCACACATCGCCCCATTAAAATGGGGACCCCCTCTTTTTGCTCGTTTTGCTCGTTTTTCTTTCTGCTTTTTAGGGTTTTGGTTTAGTTTGTCAGTTGTCTGGATTAGGGTCAAGCCTTAGGGTTTCCATTTTGACGTTTTCAGGCCAGAGTCCAGTCAATCTTGAGAGCTTTTTGAGCTTCCTCTCGCAGGATGCAATTTTGAATAAAGTGAATTCGCCAGAGGCTAAGTGAGTTGGTCTAGTTTCAGTCAGAATTTTGAATACAAAGTTCAAATTTGTCTAAGTGTTAATAAGGGAATTGTGAATTTTGTCCGATTGAGTGATTTTGACCAAATTTTGAGAATTTTGATATTGATCCCGGGCATTGGAAATGACTTGTTTTTGCCTTATGAAGTGATTAAACTCGTGAAATCATGATATTTTGGCCTGTAGGAGCAAAATCGCTCCTGTCCCTCAGTGAAGGACCGGAGCTTGTTTCTCAAAATTTTACTGTCTCTGTAGGATCAAGACGAATTTCGAATTGGAAGTGATAAAGGGAGGTATGATCTTTCCGTTGAATATAATTTGAAGAATTTCGCAAAGACGGAAATGTGCCAGGAGTAAAAATCGCTCCTGTCCCTCAGTGGAGAACCGGAGCTTAAAATCAAACATTGCCTTGTCCTTGCAGGATTTGGACGATTTGAAGATTTGAGGAGATCAAAGGAGATACACTTCATCAGTTGAATATAATTTGAAAGCACAAACATGAGGAAAATGGACCAAAAATGCAAAATCGCTCCTGTCCCTCAGTCAGGGACCAGGGCGAAATTCAGTGATAGCTCCTGTCCCTCTCCCAGGGACCAGAGCGAATTTCCTCATAAGGCATGTTTTGGGCAAAAAGCAAGCAAGTTTTAGGTTTGAGGCAAGCAAAGACGGTGTAACGGACTCGTTGAAGACAAATTGAAGATTGCAAGACACCAAAATGAGACCCATATTGGCCTAGGCGCTCCTGTCCCTCAGTCAGGGACCAGAGCGATTTTTGCCTTAGACCAATTTCTTGCCAAGTTAGAACCAACTCCAGGCCAAGAATGAATGAAATGGGGCACAACGAGTCCATTGAAGATAAATTTGGAAATTGGCAAAGTGTAATTGAGCTTGAAAGTTAAAATTTGCTCCTGTCCCTCAGTCAGGGACCAGGGCGAAATGTTTGTTATTTTGCCTTCCACTCAAGTTCAAACCACTCCAAGTCAAGATATAAGGTGGCGAGGACGTTTTGAGGTGTTTCGACAAAGAACGAAGTTACAAAGATCGCCAAAGATGAAGGATTTGCACTAAAATGCCTAAGTTCGCTCCTGTCCCTCTCCCAGGGACCAGAGCGAAATATTCAAATGTGTCCAAACTTAAGTTGCCACTCACATTTTAAGTGTTCGAAAGGGAGTAGGGAGCATCATTTTGAGCCTTGAAGATAATTGCAAGTTAATATGATGAAGGATTTATACTCTATGCCCTAGTTCGCTCCTGTCCCCCAGTTAGGGACCAGAGCGAAATCTTCATGAAGGCTTAAATTTTGAATATTGATCACGTTTCAAGTGTTCAAGAGGGATCAAAGGACCTCATTCTACATTGTGAAGGCGATTGTAAATTGATGTGATCAAGGATGAGCCCAGGATACCAAAATTCGCTCCTGTCCTTCAGGCAAGGACCAGGGCGATATTCACTATATTGGCTAGTTCATTCAAAAATCACGCCAAGTCAGGGATGTACAAGGTTGCACAGGGTCAAAGTGTGCTTAAGAAGATGATATACGAAGAAGTTAAATGTTAAAAGGTGATCAAATTGAGCCAAGAAGCTAAATCGCTCCTATCCTTCAGGCAAGGACCAGGGCGATTTTAATTAAATCACTCGTTTTCCTTCAAAATCATGACAAAGCAAGGGTACACAAGATCGAGGACATCATTTGGAAGGTGACAAGCAAAAAGTGAACGTCAAAAGATCGCAAAATTGAGCTAAGATGATAATTCGCTCCTGTCCCTCAGTCAGGGACCAGGGCGGGGCGATAATGGTTTGTATCTTTCCACCTCTCCCAATTTTGGCGCTAAAACATTTTTTTGAATTTTATTAAATGCTAGAAAAATCGATAAATTTAAAAATTCAATTAAAAGCATTTAAATATAGCGCAGAACATTTATTAATTAATTTTGCCTATTTAAAAATCGAAAAAATTAGTTATAAAGGCATTAAATCAATTAATTATTAATAAAGTGGGGCGCTTGGGATTTAAATTCTTTTATTTTTGCAAAGTCGGCCTTATTTTTTATTAAAAAGTTGTTTTAAATTGCCTCATTTTGCAAAAGTCGGCCTATGGGATTAATGAGGTAAGCACCTATAAAGGGGAGTGGTTTATTTCATTTTTAAATCATCATTTCAACCTTCATTCATATGCGATTTTGGAGAAGACAAGGAAGAGCGAATTTCATAAAGGAGAAGTGCGAGTTTCTATTCAAAGTGGTGCGAACATCATCAAAGGGGAATACGAACTTTGATTGGAGGTGAGGCGAATTTGCTATCATCAAGACATTGAAGACCCCCCCCCAAGGGTGGCGAATTGCTAAAGTGGATGTTCATTTGAAAAGAGATCACGTTGAAAGTATCAAGCATTGATTTTTGCCTAGGCGATTCTCTTTATTTTGCATTTTAGAGTTAAACTCTCAAGTGAGGTATGGCGAATTCTTGCTTTGTTTTGAATGTTGATCGTCATAGCTTCAAATTTTGAATTTTGAAATTTTGAATTCCAATAGCTCAATCATTGTTTTTTTAGGAAATGATAACTCAAGGACTTATCATGAAGTTTCCTAAAATTTAATCTAATCTATGTTATACATTGCAAAATCTAGTTACTTATTATGAAATGTTGTGTAGGTATGGCGACCCCGAAGGCGGGAGCATCCACCAGTCGTCCAGCTCTCATGAAGGAAGATCAAAAGAACGAAGAACTGGAGACCAAGATCGTGTCTAAGTGGAGCAACATTGGAGATACCAATTTGGGCAACTTCAGCACGAAGAAGTTTCGAGAGGTCCCTTACATTGGTAAGCCATCACCTGTCGCCCGGAGGATAATTGAAAGTGGCATCATTAAGGCGGCCGGCTTCCCTCCAGCAGTTCAGTGCCATGAGTTGATGATCGAGTGTGCTCGTCATTATGATCCATAGTCCAGAACGATCGTGTCCAATGAGGGAAACACTTTGGCATATCTTTCAGAGGAAGCTATAAGTGAGGTTTTCCATCTTCCAGAGCACAGAGATATGATCTACAAGAGCATAGAAGGAGCCAGGTCCATGTATGAAGATGATCCAGATGCTTGTCTAAGCATCATCAACAAGAACTGGTTACTTAAGAGTCGTCCTCGCCTGAGTAAGATCCCGAACACACCACATAGGATTGATTTCCAGGAGGAGTACAGAGATTTGATTACAATGCTCAACCGAGTCACAGGTGCCCCTCAGGCTTTCTACTTTGAGAAGTGGATGTTCTACTTTATCCAGGTGATAGTTCAGGGAAAAGGAACAATTCATTGGGCTAGAATGATTAGCCATTGCTTGGACGTACAGTTAAGGAGACTCAAGGCTACCAAGTCCTTCCACATGAGTTCATACGTCATATATGCCTTGATTAGGAGCTTTGAGTACGCAGGACTACCTCATAGAGGAGTGATTGGAAGAGGACCCGGCGAGGTTAGAGTTTGTGATTCCTATGTCCACTTACATCATCCACCAGGAAGCAACTACAAGTTAGTTAATGATACCTTCACGATGAACATCACAAGGACGATACAAGGTGGGATTCACAACAGATTATCTCAGGATGCACAGGAACTAGTAAAGAGGTACGGTGCTTGGTTTATCCAATTTCCGAAGTTTACTTATATCAGAGTTCATGGATGTCCTTCACCTCCATATATGTTGCCGAGATATCCGACAGACAGAATTGTGTTACTTGAGGTAACAAGATAGTTGGCAGCTTATGCGAAGGCATTCAGACACAGACATGGAAATGGAGTTCCTGTACCTATTATCTTAGGCAATTCAGTTGAGGTATGTCCTAATGCTTTAGCCATGGATGACGCAGAGAAGGAGTTAGCTTTGTATTCTTTTTCATTCTTTGCTTTGAGAGAAAGCTTTGATCCACATGGATATATAGAGGAGACAGTCGGTAGGAAGTTTAAGCATGAGTTTCAGATAGAAGATTTTATGATGAATCTCTTAGACGATCTTGAAGTGAAAAGAAAGATGCATTCTCGATTGCCTTTGGATTTCATCAGGAAATGCAAGATTTACAAAGTGGCCGACCAAGCTCAGGACAGTGGCAGACATCTCCAGTCATCCTATGATCGAGAAAGCAAATCAGTAAGGTTAGATTGGAATGAGCCCGAGGTCGTGGATCTAGATGCTTTGATGGCTCCAGTTTTGTCTTGTACTCGCAGATGGGTTGATGTGCAACATCAGAAGTTGAGAGAGCAAGGCATAGCTATGACTTTCACTTTGGAAGAGAAACCAGCCGAAGGTGGAGCTAGTGTGAGCGAAGGCAATCCTAATCCCAGAAATACAAGTGAAGGCAACCTTCGAAGTGCAAGTGAAGGCAATCTCCATCCAAGAGGTTCGAAGAGGAAAGAGAGACCTGAAAAGATAGGATCTTCCAAAAAGAAGCAAGGGGCCAATCGAGATCGTTCATCCGGCACATCTTCTCGACCAGAGAAGAGGACACTTGAAGTGGAAGAGTCTATGGAGTCAATGGTACAGAATGATAAAGAAGGACAGGCACCTCAAGGGTCACCAAATGGATCTCTCCAAGATTATGAGCTACATGAAGATAGAGAAAATAACGAAGTAACATCTCCTCCCAGAGAAGAAGAAACATTGCATAAGGAGATACAGGTTAAAGAGACAAGATCGGCCATCCCAGATTGGTTGAAGGAAAGATTGACGAGGGTGATCGTGATTGAGGACGAAGACAATGTAATTGATTTAGAGAGCCTTGTTGGACATTCTCAGGAAGTGACAGAGAAGAGGAAGGCTACCAAGATGTCCAAGATGATTAGAGATGAGACTGGATCCAGGAAATTACAGATAGCTACACCGGCAGTGGACAAGTATGAAGGGGAGATCCTAGCAAAGGAATATGATGTAGAGACATTTGAGCTAGGTCCATCCACAGCCGAACAGTCGATGGATGATGCCACCGATTCATTTGAGGCCTTGAAAGACAAGCTTAGAGAAGAAATGGAGAAGAATAGAAAGCTTGAGAGAGAGGTCGGTGCATGGAGAACATATTTCAGCCATCTCAATGAGCCTTTGGGACGTCAGAATCCAGCAAGATCACCCGTACAGGCACTTCCCCTTCAATCAATTAATGAGGCAGAGAGATTCAGGAGTATGGTCCAGCGTATGAGTACTTGGATGGACAAATCTCATACAGTTGCCGTAGAATTTGCAACAAGGATGATGAAGACTATTCATAGGGCTATCCAGGTTCTTGAGATCATCCACAACTTGATGATAACAGTAGCCGCTTTTGCTCATACCAAAGATGTTATCATTCCTGTCTTGAAAGTAATCAGACAAACATCTAGGAAGGTCTTAGCGTAGGAAAAGATTATGGATGGAGGACCTCACAGTTTACTTCAGTGGTCTACTTTACTCCAGATGAAGGAAGTTCTCTTTGAGGACATTAATACTAGATGTAGCCATGTTGAGGAGGTGATCAACCCGATCCAGGACAGAGTATTTGAGGTACTTCGTACCATTCTTGGCAGGAGGATCGAGGTTGAGACAGATGGTGACTTGCAGGAATTGGAGGATAAAATCAAGGTCATCTTTTGCAAGGACGCTAATATCACAGATGAGCAACAGGACCAAATGTTTGGCACCATGCTCCTGATTGAAAAGACTAAGGAACTTGAACCTACATGGGATGCAGCTCTTCTCGAGGCATTTGATCAGGTCATCCACTTGGAAGAAAGAATGAAGAATCTTCCTGAGATTCCAATTGCTGAGATCGAAGGAATCGTATCAAGATTCATTGCATATGCTAAAAAGGAGCATTGGAAAGGGAATAAGATTCTAGATGAGAGGTTGTTATAGATGACATGGCACCTTAATTGTCATTGGTCTATGTCTCTTAGGTTTTTGTGCCAAATTTAATATTTGGCTATGCATTTAATATTGTTCAGTAAAAAGGAGGCTATTTGTAACAAACCCTAATTAGGGTTTAGGTGTCATGATCTTGACTGTTGATCTGTTTTTGATCTGGACCGTTCATTGTAATTGAGGATGCTATTTATACCCTCATTTCATTTCATTTTGTAATTAGATTATTAGAAGAAGATTAGATATCAACATTAGAGAGAGATTAGAGTTTAGAAGTAAGTTATTTTTGTAGCAAGATTGAGCTTTGAGAAAGGAATTCAAACAATTGTTGTACATGATGGCTTTGAGATCAATGAAATATTGAAGTTATGGTGTTTTGTTGCAATTCTCTTGGTTATCTTCATGGTTGTTCATTTTTCTTGAATCATTCTCAATCAAAGTAGTGTGTTAATTTGAAGGACAAAGTGTGGGACTTGATCTTTGGTAGGATTCGCTTTCCAAACCACTAGCTTCTTGCTGATTGTAGGAACGCCTTGTGTGGTCGACTGGAGAATACTTGAATCACTTAACCTTCAATCATTGTTGTATCTTGGATATGTACCTTCGTGGTAGTGTCTTTGATCTTTGATGTATTGAAAAATCATTTGTTACCTTAGAAGATCGCATCAATTTCAATTGAGTTGTTAATTCATGGCAATATTGAAGTTGGTAGAATCTTGCCAAGTTTTGTCCGCATTAAGTCATTCTTAGGGTTAGACTAGATTAGACCTCTTACAAACCCTACTCTTTTGTCATTTTTTGAAAGCTTGTTTAGTTTAGCAAAATTTTCGGCAACGTAAGGCCCCTTGATGACACAGCAATCACAACGACCACTGGTGCTTATCCACACGTAGAGACCCTACTAAAAAGAACATTGGAGTCATCCTAACTGATCCTTCTTGCGAAATCTTTAGCAGTTAGCGACTTTATTCAAGAGAGGATAAGATGCCTTTGGGTATTTTATTCTGTGTATGATTGTGTACAAAATACACGTCAACAGGTACATTGAATAATATTTGAGGTAGTGCCACATGTCACTTGCTCCTTCCTTGAATAAAATAGGTTCAATGCACTTGGACATGTTGACATGGCATTATTGAATTGGTTGATGATGATCGGGCGCCACCTTAGCTTGCATGTATACCTAGCAATATCTCTTGATACTCAATGTCATCCAATTGCTTGATGTGATGGTTCACATTCCCAAATTGAATCATCTTGATTAAGTCTCTAACTTCACATCTCCGTGCTTGGGAACCCCTCTTCTTATGATGTTTTGAATTTCATTCTTTACTTTGGGAATCTTGAAATGTTTCTTTGTCTTGAATGTTATCTTGCCTTCATCATCATCATGTCTTGAACTTGTCTTTCCTTGGTGTACTTCTTGACTTCATGTTGTGGAAGCCTTGTAGTTGTAGTTCCTTGATGTCTTAATGACCTTATCCTGCATTATTTGGAGCTTGACCTCTTGTTGTTGTTGAAACATGCTTTGATATTGTCCATGTTTCACCATCATCTTCTTGATATTTCAGATACCCTTGACCTAGATCTTGGATTTTGTGAATTTGTGATGTCCCTTCTAGTTGACATCTGTCAGTTGAGTAGATTAGCCTATCACTGACCCTCGTAGGCTGATGATGTTGGTTAGAGGGTCTCCCGGAGATTGATTCTTCATCTTCAGAGTGAGCATTACAAGACTCGCTTTCATTTGAGGTCTCTAGGATGCCATTTGAGACACTTTCTATTTTTAGCAGTCCTACTATTTTTAGCCAGTGGGTTGGGCAGGGCTGAGTATGGCTTGGCAGTCTCCAGTTCTGACAGCAGACAATTCTGATGGATATTTAGAGAGATTAATATTTAATTACTTTAATTAAATATTAAATGGCAAACTTTAATGTTTTAATATTTTTAAGTCACTTTAAGTTATAACTTAAGTGAGGGTCTATTTCTCATCGAATGGGGCAACTTTTATATTAAATTGAAAAGAGATTTATTTTTGAAGCTTCAATAGTAAAAAATAAATATTAAAAGTTAAAACATCATTTAATGCCAAATCGTACTTTTCTTGGGAATCATGCCAAAGCCTAAAGGGAAGAGATAAAAGAAGTTTTTAGGTCTTCTTTTCATTATGTGAAGTTTTGATATTGAGTTTGCTCTGAGGAGACTTTGGCTTGAGGGTTTCAGTAGGGGTTTCTTCCTGCAGATGATCTGAAAGTATCGGTATAGGAAAACGATGGATTTTTGTGCATCAGCATTAGAGGCTGTGAAATATCAGTTGATTTTGTTTTTAGTGGGTTTTATCTAGAAACCAAGATTGGGCAGATTAGAAAGGGTTTTATTCATTTTATGCAAAGGATTGATTGCAGCCACAGAGTCAGAACAGAGGCAGAAATAAGTGTGTTTACAGCTGGGGTTTTTGTGCACGTACAACCTGCAGATCTGCTGTACCTTTCTTCCTTGAAAGGGTACAATT
The DNA here is from genome assembly GCF_030272615.1 of Cryptomeria japonica. Lineage (NCBI taxonomy): Eukaryota > Viridiplantae > Streptophyta > Pinopsida > Cupressales > Cupressaceae > Cryptomeria > Cryptomeria japonica. Next base: position 177,730,110 of record NC_081409.1, read on the forward strand.
TTGTTGAAGGAGGAGTCCAAAAATTCTGAAATAAATCCTAAAGGAGACGCCTAGCTGGTAGCTTCAATTTGAGCTGCTAAACTCACCATTCCGGGTAGTTTGGACTGATAAATAATTTTGCTGTCATTATTTGCTGCTGTACGGCAGCAAGGATAAATAATGGGTTCATAAATTTGAGGTATTTGACAATAAATCTTCCTGGTCTTGTCTGATTTCTTTATTGAAGGTGTTTATGCAAATTGGATGTAATAAGGGTTTGATAATCCTAATTTTATGAAGTTCAATTAATTTCCAGCTCTTTCCAATGTTGCTTTTTGCATACTATTTGTTCAAAACTAGGCTTGTTGTTAGAAATTGCAAAATACAAAACATAAAACGCAACAGGTTTTACTAAACCTCCGTTGTCTGAGTTGAGAACCATTGGTAGGTTTTTATAGTGGTATCAAAGCTAAATCTTGCCATCCTAAGGGTTTAGAAGTTACATGTAGGTATTACACATGTAGAAGAGACCTCCTTGAAGGAGAACAGAGTCTTAACAGGTAGTCAGACACTATGGGTGATAGGCATACAGGCAGCCCACCCAGAGGCCACAGAGTTGAGGATGACGAGACGAGAATTTTTTAGGACTATGGCTATGGGGTAGCAGCAAGTTGCTCAGGCTCTACAGGTACTCACCACCATGATGGAGCGTATGAATCCTCCATACCGACACAATCAGAAACTAGATGATAATAGGAGTGTAGCCAATATTCCTAGACCTCACAGGGCAGCTACACGCACAGTTGATAGGCCTTCAAGGCCTAATTTCTTGGTAGAGGAACCTGAGGATGTTGCTAGAGCTGAGGCAGAGCTTGTCTTTGTTGATAATGTCATGACTATACATGATGAGTGGAGTCTTATTCCACCTGATGTTAGGCAGAATCTGAATTTTGATCAGTTCATGAGGCAAAAACGGGAGGTAGAGAGAAATAGGCAATAGAGGAGGCCTTGTTTCCAACATAGAGATCTTGAGTTTGCCACAAGCAAGCTCACTATACCTTATTATGATGGCAGCGGTGCAGTTACAGCTAGGTCCTGGATCCATAAACTGGATACATACTTCACACTGAGACCCATGATTGAAAGGTATGCAATTAAGTTTGCAACCTTACATTTGGACGGTACTGCACATGAGTGGTGGCATAATGGACTCATCACTCTCCAACATGATGAGATTACCACCTATCAGGAGTTTGCTGATTTGTTAGTGGAGAGGTTTGATAAGAAAGATCCAGAGTCTTACTTCCGTGAGTTAGCACAGCTGAAACAGACAGGGAACTTGGAGGTGTATGTTTCAGAGTTTTTGAAATTGTCATGCGTGGTAAATAACATGTCAAATCAGCGGTTAGTAGTCTTGTTTATAGAGGGACTCATGGAGCCTTTGAGAGGTTGGGTCAAAGCATTTAATCTCCCAACACTTCTACTTGCCATTAAAAAGGCACGAAGTATGGATGTAACAGCCACACAAAATAAATTTGGGTCAAAAGGGTCAACGTCTCTCAAAGATAATAAGAATTACAGCAAAGGGAAGGAAAAATCAGACTTTAGAAATGAGTACAAAGGAAAGACGATAGCTCCCCCCTTAGATCGTGAGACAATTAACGATTTGAGGTAGAAAAAACTATGTTTTTATTGCAAAGGTCCATATGATGCCAACCATGACTGTCCTTTGAGGCCTAAGGGCAAGGCAAACAGAGTAATGTGGGCATGTTATGAAGATTCAGAATCTGATCAAGAAGGTCAGCCTGCTGGTTATGATGATTTTGGGGCTGAAAATGACACACAGGGTCCTCCGAGAGTTGACAAGATGGATGCAGAAGGTGATGAACACCTTAAGGAGACACTCCTCACTAGTATTCAGCAGGAAGGGTCATTCAAAATGAGAGGAGTACTTGCTGGTCAAAAAGTTATTACCCTAAGGTACTGGAGCCACACATAACTTTATTGATGCCAGGTTAGTTGAGAAGAGAGGAATCCAAACATAGGAGTTTGAGGGCATCCGTGTGAGGGTGGCAGATGGTTACACTTTAAAGTGTAACAGGATGATTACACAACTCCCATTGCGTGTAAATAATTATGAGTTCAAAACTGATTTCTATGTGGTTCAGATGGGTGATACAGATTTGGTCCTTGGTATGAGGTGGTTGCATGAGCTAGGCAAGTTTACACTTGACTTGGAGGAGACGGAGATGTCTTTCACTGTTGATGGGAAGACACATGTGCTGAAAGCTATTAAGGACAACAACTGTAGGATGATTACACTCGGGTGGATAGAGAGGCTTGTACGCCACGATTAGACTAAGTGGGTAGCAGAGTGTAGGATTATGCCCATACAGCAGGATGCTCAGAAAGTTGAATATCATCCTGACATTCAGATACTGAGAACCAGACATAACAAGGTTTTCAGTGACATACCATCAGGGAGGCCACCAGATAGGGGTTTTGAGCACATCATTGAGTTAGAGGAGGGTGCGAAGCCAGTAATGATTACTCCATACAGACATCCAAAGCGCTTGAAAGATGAAATAGAGAAAACCATACAAGAGCTTCTAGCTATGGGACATATTCGGCCTAGTAAGTCCCCCTTTGCTTCTTCAGTTGTTTTGGTGAAGAAGGACATTGCGGATGTGTATTGATTACAGGGTCCTTAATAAGCGGACGATCAAAAACAGATATCCCATTCTGCGTATTGATGAGCTCATAGATGAGTTACATGGTGCTTGTTACTTTTCAAAGATTGATTTGAGATTAGGCTATCACCAGATTAGTGTCCGTGAGCAGGATATTGAGAAGACTGCTTTTCGTTGTCATTATGGACATTTTGAGTTTGTGGTTATGCCATTTGGGCTAACCAATGCACCTGCTACTTTCCAGTCCACAATGAACAAAGTCTTCAGACACCAGTTGAGGAAATCGGTATTGGTGTTCTTTGATGATATACTGGTTTACAGTCGTACTTGGGAGGAGCACCTCAGTCACTTAGATACAGTTTTGAGCATTCTGGGTAGGGAGTCTTTGTATGCCAAGGAATCCAAATGTGACCTTGGAATGACTGAGTTATTGTACTTGGGCCATATTATTAGTGCAAAGGGAGTGCGGATGGATCCAGAGGATCTGCGCTATTGTAGATTGGCCTACTCCAGTGAACCTTACTCAGTTGTGTGGGTTCTTGGACCTATGTAGTTTCTATTGCCGTTTTGTTAACGGTTATTCATGCCATGCAACACCCTTGACAGACTTGATGAAGAAGGGTGCCTTCTTATGGACTCCTGAGGCCCAGGAGTGTTTTGATAATTTCAAGGAGCTCATGATTTCATGTCCAGTACTTGCTACACTTGACTTCTCGAAGTCATTTGAGTTACAATGTGATGCCGTTGGTGAGGGCATTGGGGCGGTGCTTATGCAGGACAAGCACCCTATTGCATATGAGAGTAGGAAACTTCGTGGACCTGAGAGGATTTACAACATTTATGATAAGGAAATGTTGGCCATAATGCATGCACTGGCCAAGTTTAGACAGTACTTAGTGGGCAACAAGTTCTGCATTAAGACTGACCACAATAGTTTGAGACATTTCCTTGGGCAATGTGACTTAAATGACAGGCAACAAAAGTGGGTCAGCAAACTTCGGGCTTATAACTTTGATATTTCCTATATCAAAGGCACACAGAATGTAGTTGCAGATGCCTTGTCATGTCGTCTCCACCTGAGTTCTATGGTCCAGATAGCAGAGGATTGGCAACATATTATATTGGCAGAGTATGCCAAAGATAGCTGGGTTGCAGGTGTGATAGAGGGATCAGTAGTGGACAATAGGTATACAGGTGTAAATGACTTGATCATTTACAAGGGGAGAGTGTACTTGATCCCAGGATCAGAGTTGAGGAGTAGGGTACTGCGGTTCTTTCATGATGAACCGATGGCAGGACATCCTGGGTTTTTCAAAACCTACAGATAGGTTTGTGAGCGCTTCACTTGGAAAGGGCTCAAGGCGGATGTTCTATAGTATGTTAGAGAGTGCCTTGTTTGTCAGCAGAATAAACAGGAGCATACATACCTTGCTAGTTTACTTTAGCCACTTCCAATTCCTGACAGGAAGTGGGAATGTCTATCTACGGATTTCATCACAGGGTTGCTGAGAGCATAGGGACGTGATTGCATATTTGTGGTTGTGGATCGTTTGACAAAGTATGCCCACTTCTATCCGATTACCACCACTTATTCAGCTATTCAGGTAGCAGAGTTGTTCTTCAGAGAGGTATTTAGATTACATGGCTTACCTCAGACTATTGTCAGTGATAGGGATACTCGGTTTTTGAGCCACTTTTGGCAGGAGCTTTTCAAACTCTGTGGGATCGAGCTTACATCGAGCACCAGTTACCACCCTCAGACTGATGGTTTGACTGAGATAGTTAATAAATGGGTGGAGGGATATCTCAGAAACTATATTTGAGGGCAGCAAAAGGCGTGGGTGAAGTGGATTTACCTCTGTGAGTATTGTTACAATAACACTCACCACATGTCCATTCAGATGACACCATTTACAGCGCTGTACGAGTATGAGCCTCCTAGTTTCATTGACTTATTGCTAAGTGACAGTAGGGTGCCTAGTGCAAAAGACATGCTACAGGAGAGCCAGGACATTGTGAAGACTCTTAAGGAGAATATAGCTAAGGCACAAAATCAGCAAAAGCAATATGCTAATCAAAAGAGGACAGAGAGGTCATTTGAGGTAGGAGACATGGTGTATTTGATGTTGCAGCCATATCGACAGCCTACTCTCAGGAGGAGTGGAGCAGAGAAGCTCAAGCCACGATATTATGGCCCTTTCAGAGTGACCAGGCATATAGGTGAGGTGGCTTATGAGTTGGATTTACCGATAGATAGCAAAGTACACAATGTGTTTCACGTGTCACGTCTCAAAAAGGCGTTGGGACACCGTATTGTTCCTTCTATAGTTTTACCACCCCTGGATGATGAGGGGAAGTTGATACTTGTACCTGAGGCTATCATTGAGTTTAGGGAGAGGAATTTCAGAAGACACACTATCATAGAGTACTTGGTGAAATGGAAGGATTTGCCGGTAGAGGATGCTACTTGGGAGAGCGAGGAGATTTTACAACATCCGGAGTTGAGATTGCTTGAGGACAAGCAATTTCAGGAGGGGCGGACTATGATGTCCCCTTCTAGTTGACATCTGTCAGCTGAGTAGATTAGCCTATCACTGACCCTCGTTGGTTGATGAGGTTGGTTAGAGGGTCTCCTGGAGATTGATTCTTCATCTTCAGAGTGAGCATTATAGGACTGGCTTTCATTTGAGGTCTCCAGGACGCCGTTTGAGACACTTTCTATTTTTAGCAGTCCTGCTATTTTTAGCCAGTGGGTTGGGCAAGGCAGAGTATGGCTTGGCAGTCTCCAGTTCTGATGGTAGGCAATTCTGATGGATACTTAGAGAGATATTAATATTTAATTACTTTAATTAAATATTAAATGGCGAACTTTAATGTTTTAATATTTTTAACTCACTTTAAGTTATAACTTAAGTGAGGGTCTATTTCTCATTGGATGGGGCCACTTTTATGTTAAACTTTGAAGCTTCAATAGTCAAAAATAAATATTAAAAGTTAAAACATCATTTAATGCCAAATCATACTTTTCTTGGGAATCGTGCCAAACCCTAAAGGGAAGAGATAAAAGAAGTTTTTAGGTCTTCTTTTCATTATGTGAAGTTTTGATATTGAGTTTGCTCTGAGGAGACTTTGGCTTGAGGGTTTCAGCAGGGGTTTCTTCTTGCAGATGATCTGAAAGTATCAGTACAGGAAAATGGTGGATTTCTGTGCATCAGCATTAGAGGGTGTGAAATATCAGTTGATTTTGCTTTCAGTTGGTTTTATCCAGAAACCAAGATTGGGCAGATTATAAAGGGTTTTATTCATTTTATGCAAAGGATTGATTGCAGCCACAGAGTCAGAACAGAGGCAGAAATAAGTGTATTTACAGCTGGGGTTTTTGTGCATGTACAGCCTGCAGATCTGCCGTACCTTTCTTCCTTGAAAGGGTACGATTTTGTTGAAAGAGTCGTCCAAAAATTTTGAAATAAATCCTAAAGGAGACGCCTAGCTGGTAGCTTCAGTTTGAGCTGCTAAACTCACCATTCCGGGTAGTTTGGACTGATAAATAATTTTGCTGTCATTATTTGCTGCTGTACGGCAGCAAGGATAAATAAGGGGTTTCATAAATTTGAGTTATTTGACAATAAATCTTCCTGTTCTTGTCTGATTTCTTTATTGAAGGTGTTTATGCAAATTGGATGTAATAAGGGTTTGATAATCCTAATTTTATGAAGTTCAATTAATTTCCAGCTCTTTCCAATGTTGCTTTTTGCATACTATTTGTTCAAAACTAGGCTTCTTGTTAAAAATTGCAAAATACAAAACATAAAACGCAACAGGTTCAACTAAACCTCCGTTGTCTGAGTTGAGAACCCTTGGTAGGTTCTTACAAAATTCTTTCTTGTAGAGAATTCCCACTCGTTCCCTTGCATGACTTGATCCTTGTAATCACTCCTTGGATGTCCTGATATTCTTTGAATGTCTTGATGAAGTTTAGATTTTGGTGTTGTAAGCCTTCCTTCTTTGTTATTTTCCTTGAAGTTCTTGATCTTGTCTTTCATCTCCATCCATTTCTTTGCATGACCTTGTTGAGTACTCCATCTTCCTTGCCTTGAATGTGTGGATCTTGTCTTTGCATTGGTGAGTCCTTCCATGTATCCACTTTCTTGAATGTGAACACCTTGACTTCTCCATGTGATTGAGTCCTCATTTCACCCATTCACCCTTGCATCAAACCTGAAAGAGGAAACATTATGAATCAAGAAGAATGTGATAATAAAATAAACTCAATCCTACACACTCTTATCTCATAAATGAAAACATCGTCAACACTTCGTCAATCAAGTTTTTGAAACCCCTTTCAAATCTGGAAATATCTCTCTAGGTCTGGAAATGATGATGTTGATTTGAAATCTGGTCAAACTGTAGACAAGATTTCCTCTAAATCAGGATGCCCTAATTCTGGCTTGCTTGGAAAATTTGCTTTCAATCAGGTCAGATCTGGAATTCACTTTGTAAGTTGATGAAGGCTGATGAAATTCGCATCACAAAGTCTGTAATTTCGCACTAAAACTGCTGGACAAACTTGCTTTCAGTCTCCTAAAATTTGCTGCTGGTCTGAGAATCAGATCGCTCCAAGTTAAGGATGAAATTGGCTCCAAAATCTAATGATTTTCGCTTGTGAATTTCTGCTCCTAAAGTTCACTCATCTCTGCTCCTCATTTGCTTTAGGATGAATTGAATGTGATGTTTTGAAATGAAATCAGACCTCTCATTTATAGGATTCTAACGATAAACTAACCCCTCCTTAATCTGGCTGACCTAGGGATTTATATTTTATATTTTTGAAATTTGAACATTTTCTAAACAGGCCGACTTGGAAAAATGATTTGTTTTGTTTTTTAAGGCTTTCAATTTCCTTTATGAGGGCTGACCTAGACCAAAACTCTACCTTGGTGGCATTAAGGGGGAATTAAGGACAAAGGAGAGCGCTAAACCCTGAATTCCTTGGATAGGTGGGTGCTAAAATGAGGTTGTCTTGGAATATGGGTCCCATGGGACCTATAGTTCTGGAATCAAGGATGCAAACATCTCGAAGACAAAAAATATCTTGAGCACTCCCTCCATTGAGTTAGAAAATATTTCAACCAAGGTACAATTTGCAAAGGATAGTCCAAAATATCAAGGTGCTAGGGAGGGTGAGTGAAGGACACCCAGGCACTAGAGACAAGGTATCCTGGAATATAGAGCACTAGAATCACCCTCTCAAGGAATTTCCAAACGGTGAGCAAAGAGTGATGAGCGCTAAAATGGGTAGTGCAAGGATAATTGAATGCTAGGATGAAGTCCTTAAGGAATGTGAGGCGCTAAAACCACCTTGACATGGACAAAATTCTATGTGAGGAAATTTTAAGTGAAATTTGTGGATTTTGTAAGGAAAAATCAACATTAATTTTGCAAATCCACGATGAGAGTTAGCCTTTGAATTTTGATTCCAAAATTTCACACCTTGCACGAAGATTGCACTTGAATTTTATATTTTTGTTCAAGGATTTTCACAAAACTTCCTTATTTTCCCTTACTATCATGGTTGGAAAATTTGACCTTGACAAGGAATTTCCTTGTCCAAGTATTGAATTTCATCATTATTTTCCGACACTTAGCATCTTTTTTCAAATTTCCATATTTAGCAACATTTCTTGCAATTTTGACAACATTTTGCAACATTGACAACATTGACAACTTCTAGCAATTTGGACAAGTTTGACATTTCTCACAATTCCACCACCAATCATCAGTCTTGACACCTATTCATAAGTTTCGGACTCGAAACTTGAATCCTAACTTAATCACACTCTTAAGGATGAACTTTTGCACTCTAAGCCACTTCAAGGATGGAACAACACACTCTTTCCCAGACTGACAAGACAAAAGCCTTTCTCACAAAGGTCAAAGACTAAAACTATTGCCAAGGTTAAGACAAAATGCTAATCTAACATGCGAAAAAACGGGGTCCTGATTTGCAATGGGGTGTGTATGTTTGCAATATAACACATTGGAAAAAATGCACCCATTAGTATCAAACACCTAGCAACCAACCTCCACACACCAAAGAGCAAAAACACCAATGCTCCTACAAAAAACCACCAAGGCATTATAAATAATAGGAACCTCCACATGCCACCAAGAAGGCTTGACCCTACATAGATAAAACTCTTGGTTTAACCACTTAAATCTCCTTACTATCGTCCCTTAAACAGATTATAATTAACTTGATATAACTGAATGTGGGAATAGGTCCATGTACCCAACTATAAATACCAACAAATAATTTTAAGGGGTCTTGGAAATAAAAAAATGTAACACCAGCTTAGAATCAAAACAAGCACTATAAATAACCAATAGAGGTTCTTGACCAGCTTCGAAGTCGGCGAATAAGTCTACTATTGAATTTGCTTTCCATCTGCCTTGAGTAAAACATCCTTAAGTTTCACATAAGGCTGCATTTTCTCTAGAGATCTATTAAGGTTCTAGTCATGGTAATTGCTTTTACAAAGCCCATTGGTCACTACAATGGAATCTCCTATCTCTAACTGATGAATTCCCATTAAAGAAGCCAACACTAGCTCAACAACTAAGAACCACCCTAAATAAAACTTCCATACTCCAAATACAAAATTACCCCCAGACTTGTATGCCCTGGATTACCTCTTAATGCCTTATTGAGATTAAGCTTGGTAAAAGCAGGTGGATTATGTCAAACCTCCTTACCTTTTCAGCCTGATTAAAACTTATGCCATGATCAGAGTAGTGCTTGTTCCATTATAACTGATTCTCTTACCCCTTGAATGCGGGATCTTATGTCCAATTTTCAAGTCACAATTAGTAATATAAATCCATCACACGTGGAAATACCTTTGCATGAAACTTTCTATGGGCAATTGTCATCAAGACTTTTAAACCCAATGTATTCTTTGATGGGATGGAGGTTTTCTTTGGGTTTGCAATGTTCCGCACTTTTCCAATAAATATTCAAGAAATTTTCATCTGTTTTTTGGAATGAAATTTGAATCTTTTCAAGGGCTTGCTGAGTCCTCTAAATTAGATGAGTAGCTCCTATTGAATAGAAAAACTTCGAAGAAAAGGGTTAGGAAATGTGCTGGCACGATTCTACTTGTTAGAAGCTAGTGAAAACCCTCATTTTTCTCCACAGTAATCATTAGAGATTGTTCGGGAGCATGAGCACTGCAAGATATTACATAAGATTTACCCAATAGCTACCCAATTTTCTGTATCTGGCCTAGGGACTAGGATCTTGATGGATACAAAGTACAAGATTTTCATATGTAATGGATTCATCCAATCTAGCCCAGATGTTTTAAATTTTTTTTTTCTGTTTCAAATCTTTTTTTTTAATTTCTCTGCAAAATGGTCTTGATTTTCTTACAAACCGAGTCTTTTTTTTTCAACTTTTCTTCTATTTTTGGGTTAGCAATGGACTCCAACTGTGGTGATTATTATGTATGCTGGAGAATACATAAATATGTTTTGGTGAGGAGATTTTATAACTTTTTCTCTTTTTGGATTACAGAATAGAATTTAATTCTGACATTGTAGTTTTTGAAATTCAAAAAGCCAGTCAAGTTGAGTTGTTATTTAAAACTTGAGTAAATTTTCTTCATTGAACATTGTTTTCAGTTATGCCAACTGGCACAGGTGCTTGCCTTGTGAACATTACTGAGTTTAGGAATGCTAATATTTGAAGAAAGTAGTCATCAATATCGATGTTTCTAATTGGTTTGATTTATTTTTGCCAGGTATACAATTTTTGTGGTCAATTTTTTTGCTCCTTGGTGTTCATGGAGCATTCGCCTGGTAATCAATTTCAGGCTAAATTTTATAGAGGCACATGTTATTTGCTATGTTGTCAGGAATAAATTATTTCCTTTGATTTTAATAGCTTATTCTTGAATAGTTTATATTTGAATTTTGAGAATTTACATTAACTAAAGGATTCACTCTATGAACAAAGTTGATTTTGTGATTGATCTGCCAAATATTATGTAAATAAACGTATTTGTATGTTGCCAAAAACTAGCTCCATATTCTTCGATTTTAAGTTGCATGCTCTATTCTGAATTTTCCAGAAACCTTCATGGGAAAAAGCAGCCAAAATTATTAGAGAGAGGTGATTACATGTTTTTCTCTTTTGTTGGACAATTTTTTTTCTGCATATGAAGTTGATCACGTGCCTTCAAAGTTTTTTCAATTATTGTCTTTCTTATTGATTGAGTATATCTACTTCTTAATGGGCTTTTAAACCAAGTGGATTTTCAGATACGATCCTGAGATGGATAGAAGAATCTTATTAGGCAAGGTTGACTGCACTGCAGAAGCTGATTTATGTAGAAGGTATTGCCTATTTTCCTTAGCTTCAACTTTGCTTATGGTTTACCAAGAATAAAATTCTGCTATACTCTAAAGGATTCTGTGTCGTCAGTGCCATTAACTTGTGTTCGAGATATGCTTTTTGGAAGCCCACAAGGGGATGTATATTGTTTTACTACATATTTTTTTTGTATTTGGTATGCATACCCTACTCCCTCGTGGATTCAAAACTGTACTTTTCCTATGAGAGGCCATCACTATTAGGCCCACTCAGTATTTGAAAAGGGTTTGTTGTGGCTCTTGTAAAAGTAGGAATGATGCCATTAATACATGGCCATGGCTATTTTATTGTACAGATGGAGGGTCATATGAAGGAGAGATAAAATTCATGCGAAGGAGACTGGACAATAAACCAGTCAGTAGAGTTGTATGCTATATAACAGTTGTAGCCTAGGTTTATGGATACTTGGTTCTCAGGCTATTGTTTTGTCCTTGGATCAATTTTTCCCTTCAAAATCGACTAAAAGGTAAAGTTTTAGATAATTACAGATTCAAAGGGTACTCAAATATGCCTTATTGGGATTTTCAATGTAATCCATCAGTGGTTAATATATCCTATTTATAATTATGCATATAATATTCATGATGGCTCTCACCTTTGTCAAATTTATTAGTTTATGTTACTGGTCTAGACGTGTATTTCTTTGTTTGCAAGCCAATGGCTTAGTGACATTTAAGAAATATCACCAGACAATATTGCCTACATTTTTGTTCTCTGACTTATGAGTTATATTTCCTAATTTGATTATCAAAAAGGCCTTTGATTTGTTTTCCAATATTGCCTCTTCCCATATGATAAGGCTCTGGTGTATTAATTTTCCAATATAAGACCAGTTGAATCCCTTCTGATCTATCCTATTTTATGCCCTAACTTCTTTTCCTTTTTTCTAAATCTGTGTAGCCGGAAACTCCTATGCCCCTTCCTTGGGCGTGCATATCCCTGTATCCAAAATGGATACATATCCAATACAGCCCCCAAAACCTTGATTTCCAATTGTGCCAAGTACTATGTGATTTTATTTTTTCAAAATTGATGTAAATCTTCTTAAATTTAATTTAAAAAAACTTCATTCATACAATTTAAAAAAAGAAATTGGTATAAACAAAACCTATGCCAAATGAGAAAGACAATGAAATGTTTTTCTATTTCAGCAACCCATTTTTTTGGGTTATCTTCTAGTGCAACTCTACTATTTTTGCATATTGTAAATTTTTAAATCAACTTATAATTATGTAGCAATTATGTGTCCATATTGCTTTGAAAGTAATGAAAATCTCCTCTAATAAATTAGAAATTTGTGTTAAATATATGTATATGTGATTTTTATGAATGTCTTGTCTAGCTGTATCCATATTGGGGTTCAAAAAATGGCCGTATCTGTATCCGATACCATATCCGTGTCCATGCAACTTTGCTCTAAATGCATTCATGCAGATTCATTTTGTTTTCATCAGCATTGTGAACTCAAAACTAATATGGTTGCTGTTTTAACAGGCATCACATTCAAGGATACCCCTCTATTAGGATCTTCCGCAAGGGAAATGACGTAAGGTAAATCAAATTGTTTAAAGCATTCAATATCTGATGTTTTTTCTGGTTGTTGCATTGTCCTCCTTTGGTAGGTCAGAACTTCCATTTAGCAAAAGGAATCATATATGGTCATTCTGTGGTATGGTTTCTTGTAATGCATTTTCAGCAGAAGACATGCACAAGAAAACAAACATTCTGCAGGTTATAATTCTATAAAATACAATGGTCTTGAGTGACATTGTACGTAATCATAACAAATAACAAATACCATGCTTACTTTCTCAACTGATTAAAATTTTAAATGCATTATATGTTCTCGTCCATTTATATCAGTTAGATCTATCAGTTAGTTTTTTTCCATTAATTTGCTGTGAAATTCCTGGACTCTCAATTTTGCAGTTGCATTGGATGTTCTATATCTATTCCAGAAACTCTTTGATTCTCTCAGTTTACTTTTTATGCACTGATAGATAGCATTTTTCTCAGGGATAATCATGGACACCATGATCACGAATCTTATTATGGAGATCGGGATACTGATTCATTGGTTACGGTATGCACAGAAGCATATATGAAAATATTTGAAGTGTATTTCTGTCATTCTGCATTTTCATTCTACACAATTTGGTATGCCTGTACCAATTCTTAGTTGATGCTTAATTTTCTTTATTTTCTTATGCACCTCAAACAGGCTATGGAGGCATTGGTTGCAAGTATTCCCGTGGAGTCAAGATTGGCATTGGAGGATAAATCAGGTTCTGCAAATGAAACCAAACGGCCTGCACCAAAGACGGGAGCTTGCAGAATAGAGGGCTTTGTACGAGTTAAGAAGGCAAGTCTCCTATGAAAATGCTTAACTTGGTCATGCTTCTTGTAATTTTTGTTTTCTTAATTTATTTATTTAATGTATGTTTTGACAGTGTAAACTCATTTTAAATTGCTGGAAGAAGAATGAAATGAATGAATGAATGCTTTTAATGATTTCCACAAGGCCGAACAGCCTATGGGATCCACAGATAACCAGCAAATTGGATAGGCACAAAGGGACCATGAAGAAGAGACCAACAATCCCTGTCTACCTAATTTCTTTTTCTTTCTGTATCTTGGATCTTCTACTATGTATCTTGATCAAGTAGTCAGCAACTTTTGTTATCCTTTCTTTTTCAAATAAGCTAGCCAAGCTGTTCACGTTTAATGTCTCACTGTAATTGCTCCGAATATCCTTGTAAGCCGGACACTCCATAATGTAATGCCACACCGTTCCACCACATCCTGGGTGCAACAACAGCATTTTCTATCTGTCCATTCTTCTTTAGGTATCATCCATCTTCCGGTTTCACATCTGAGTTGGTGTGAACTAGTTCTCAACTGGGCTATTAATATTTTTGCTTTCCATTTTATTTCTGCTCCTATGTAGTTCTTGAGTATGGTTTAATGTGGGATTAAAATGTTTGACATAGTATGCTTGTTTCCTCCCAAGTTGTCCTGTCCACATGATTTCTGCATAAAGTAATTCCAACACTTTCAAATGAAGAATTCTAGGTTGCACCCATACAATACTTACAGATCTTCTCCAAAGTAGCTAAGGCATTCTTAAGAATATGAGCACACAAGCCATAGGTAAAGAGCATAAGGCGAAATCTAACATGGTACACCTGGCAACTAAGTGATATTTTGTCAAAATGCTAAGAATGTCATACTTGACCATAGATATTTTCTAAAGAGGATTTATGCCTGCTAGGATTATCTTATGCAGTCATTGATGGTTGATGCTGTCGCTGTGTGGTGGATGTATCTCTTGTAAAATCCATTGTCAATCCTATCTGAAAAAGAAATAAACTTGCCACAATTGTGTTGTGTAATATGTCTGTTATGTGCAGTTGCCTATCTCGAGGCAAACATTGTGTCATCTAAACATTTGTGTGTTTCTGTTAAGCCTCATTTCAAGTTCTGCAGATTGGCTTCTCACACGAATTTGTTAATCAGTACTCCATGTTCCTTATGTTAATTCTCTTATGGAGCTTTTAACATTTGCATCGGCTGGTGTACTACAGAGTTCAGACTGTCTAGTCCTTGTTTTGCTCTCAGAGGGCTTGCGTGTATGCATCCAAGATCTCTAGGTTGTGTTTGTTGCGTTCAGAAGAAGTTCCTTTTACATTCTATAACTTCATCAACGTTCTGAAGAGAAAACAACTCAGCACTTATTCCAATTCCCCTCCAGTTGTTCATATTCAGTAACTCTGCTGATTAAAAAATTCATTGCCAGAACCTTCTAGTGGAGCAGTCTGCTGAATATGCATATAAAGGACATTCAAATTTACAAAGATGTATATCCTCTGGGATCCTTAAATGATAATTCTGCAGTGTAAAAGATGTCTTGGTAAATTAGAGGCCTTTTGAGGCCTACAATGATTCTTCTTTAGCAGAAGCCATGAAGAAATTGGGATTTTCAGAGTAAGAAAGCTTGATTGATGACATCGTTTGTTGTTAGCACATCAATCAACCTACTTGCCAACTTAAGTGGAGCACACAAGCTGGAGCTGCCCATCAACTGTATTGGCATTGTTAAGCTTCAAATCATTTGAACTTTGAATGTGAAAATTTTCCTTAAGCCATCCTACTCAAATTTGCCATGGTGTCAAGGATTTTAAAACAAAACCCTAGTCTTTGAAATAGTAATTATGCAACACATTCTTGCATTTTTCTTTTTTAACACCATGTTTTTGCCAATATTTTAAAAAGTATTTGCATATTCTCCTAAGGGCTGGCTTGGAGAAACCAAAGAATCGCTGGAATTAGAGGTATACTCAAAAATTAAAAGGAGATTGCTGTTGTCAGCTGCTCACAATATATTGACGTGTCAAGGAATACAGCTGGCAACTCAAACTGAATTCATCAATCTGTATGTAGGTAACTTGCAATTGTAAGAGGAAGCCATTGGTAGTGTTCATCACTTGTCGATCAAATCATTTTTAGAAAGTCACTCTAAAAATTGAGAAATGGAACAAATTTAGAGGTGCAAAAACTTAGATCAACACCAAGCTGAAAACCACACTCCAACACAATGTAGGTGCAAAAACTTAGATCAGCACTTGTAATGTCCCCTCTAGTTGATAGGCAGTTGAACAAAATTGGCCTATCGTTAGGGTTCCCATAGGCCAGTGGAGTGGATAGGGGACCCATCCAGAGGTTTGTGGAGCTACGCAGGGGCTTTATAAGCCGTTCTGGGCAGTTTGTGACAGTCTCCTATTTTTAGGAGGGGTTCCTAAATTTTAGGGATTAAATGGGAATTGACTGGAATGCATCAGGAGGCCTCAGGGATCATTCTGGAGGCTTGGGTCGCAGTTCCTATTTTTTAGGGAGGATCCCTATTTTTAAGGAAGGGACCGCCAGTTCACCTGCTATATTTGGACATCACTAGGATGGCATGTGCAACATCAATTTTTAGTTCAGGATGGCTAGGTGATGTGGTTTGAATAAAAATTAAATATTAAAGTATTGGCTTTAATATTTAATTAAAATAAAATAAAGTGATTAATAATGTCACTTATTATAAATTATTAAAATAAGAAAAGGACCTCTTGTCCTAGTGAGATAAAGTTGTTTTAAAAAGGGGGCCATTGAGGGGTATGAACACATAAATAAAAAAATGAATTATTAAATAAATTGAGCCCAATTTGCAATGCACATCTTGAGGAGAGATTATTTTATTAAAATTTGGGTAAATAAAAAGGTGGAGAAGAAGAAAGTTTAATAAACTTTATTAAAATAAAGTATTGGAACCCTAAAGCTACGATTAGGGTTTGGAGTCAATTAAAGAACATGAGGAGGCTTCAATTTGGAATTCAGTCATTCATTTTTACAACAGCAAACTGGATTTGAGCTTGGAGAAGAGTTTCAACAGTAGAACAGACTTCTGGGAACGAAAACTCCGTGGAGATTGAAAGGTTGGACAAAACCCCAACATTCCTTGAAGAGGTGAATTCATTCAGAATTCAGTTTGGGGCTTATTTGCAGTGATATGAACAGTGCCATGAACAATAACGTGAATAGTGCTGTGAACAGTGCTGCTACAGTGACGTGAATAGTGCTTGCAGCAGGTTTAGATTTGTTTGAGCAAAGGTTTGTTACTATTTTCATTGCTAAGTCATGCTAGGGTTTGGAGGAGATTTTGGAGAGTTTGGCATCACCAAATTTGCAATCAGCATTGTGTTTCAGACCTTCCAGTTATCTACAGAAATCTCAGACGTGTTGGAGTCCAGATTTGAGTTTGTTTCATCATCATATGTTCTTCTACATTGCTCATCTCATTGCCATTGGAGCTATGCATCATCCGGATATGTTGTAATTGTTGAACACTCAAATACTTAGGGTTTGTACTTGCTGTTACAGTCTGATAAATACTTGATTTATTTGTAATCAGACCTCATATTTCACCAATAAAGTGTTCCTTTGGTATTGTTAAGTTGTTTGTTCTGTTCTCTCTTATTTGGTACATGTAATTGCAACACAATCAATCCAAATTCAAACAGCAAACTCATAAATTCATATCAAACCCAAAAAAATCAGAATTCCGAGGTTTGCATGCTAAGTGTTTGACAAAATGCCAAACCATCAAAACTGAAAATTAAGGGCAGAATAAGCAGGGGTTTTTACAACACCAAGCTAAAAACCACATTCCAACAAGTCCTGAATCTTCTCTCGGATCTCATTCCTTGCTATTTTCACCAAGTGCGACCCTACAATCAGGAGTTGTTCCATCATCCAACTCAAAAAGTGGATTGTCATATGTCATATCAACACCTTGTCATGCCCTCGGCTTAAACCCTAGTCGTAACAGTTTTAAACCCTAGTTGCAGCAGTCTTAAATCCTAGTCGCAGCAGTCATAAACCTAGTTGCTTATTTATGTAATTAAGTATGAATGATTAAATAAATGCAAGGGGCCAACCTAGGATAAAGACAATTAATATTTGGGTTGATTAATTATAAGGAGGGCCGACTCAAAATAAAGATGAATAAAATCAGACTAAGCCTGTATTATGGCCGACCTGTTTTGTGTTTAAACTAAATTAAATTTATATTACTTCAAGGCCAACTCCATTTTGAACAATGACAAAGGACTTGTATTTAAGAAATAGAAAGGTGCGATAACCTCTCTAAGGCATTGATCATTATTAGGAGAAAATCAAAACTGTATAAGGCAGCGATTTCCCAGGAATAAAGAATTATTCAAATATAATTAAGTTATGCCAGCGGTTAGGAGGAAGAGTCGTGACTCTTTCAAAGGGTAGAAATTGTGAAGAGGCATGACTTCTCCTGTATATTGAAGGGTATAAAAAGAAGAAGAATTCATGTGTAGGGACAGGAAGGAATGAAAGCGGATCAGATCAGATTTACAGAGCTTGCAACAACAGACTGGAATTCAATAAACTGCAATAACAGACTTGTGATCTACAACTATTATGGTATACAATAAGATGCTAATGTCTAAAATATATTCTCATATGTAATTTGATATAATTATGCAAAGAGAATTACTAAACTATTTAGATTCTCAAATAACTGATTTAATCTATCTAATCCTTGCCCCCACAAGCAATCATATGCGGAATGGAAGGAAATAAGTTAGGGATAGGCAGTAGACTGGTTCCCTGAAATTAAGTAGGCCACTCCAAGTGATGGAATTGTCTTAGTTGGATGTTCCTGCCACTTGTGGGCCAAGGGGCAATCTGTTATAGTTGGATGCACTGCGCTCTTGGGCTTAATTGGGCTGAACAGTGTCCAGGTGCCCCTTTTGAGGTTTTCCATTCCAAATTCTACTATGGTTGGTTATGGGAATAAGCTAGGGTTTAGGTTCTGGTAGCAAATTTATTTATCATTTCATATGATATTAATTGTTCATTAACTCTCAAATTCAATAACTTTAAATTAGTTAACTTTAGAATGTTGTTGGTAAAATGAATTATATTGTTGGAATTGTTAATTTTGGACAAGAACAGGTCTATCCCGATTTGGGGACATTACACACATCTCAAACAATGGGCTATTAGCGGACACCACAAATTGACTCTTCCAATCATGTTCATGCAAGGATAGTGAACTGCTGCTATGATGAAAACCAAAATCAAACCCTTTTTAATGTACCTCTCTATTACCATTTCCAATAGTAAGTTGAGGATCCAATTCAACCAAATTACTAGGCCTCTGCTCAAGATTAGCTCCATGCAATTACAAATCTGATTTGTTTTCAAGATTGCCCTTCTCAAAATCAACATCTTTGATGCCATCCTCTATGCATGACTCCTGAGATGAAAGAACAGCATTGTAGTCAAAGAAATTCATCTCAATATGGATCCTCATCATACTTAGGTGCCAATACGCCTGGATCCGAAGTGCTTAAGGGCTGATTGCTTTGTTCAGAGAAAATATGTTCATCGTGCTCCTCCTATGAGGTTGTCTTTCTGAACAAGTCTTTCTCCAAGTCAAATAGACTTAAACTATCAATGTCTCTCCTCTCAAAAGGCTCTGTTTGGACATCCAATCAGTATCCATCTGGACTATCATCACATAAAATATTTGAACTCGAACCCAAGGCTGCTGTTTTGTCTTTTCCTTCATTCACAAACTCATCAATGCCAACTGCATGCATATCTAATGAATCATCTTGGGTCTTATTAGAAGTTGCTGATTTAGCAAACTCGAAATCAGCATACCCAGCAGACCCTACACTATCAGAAAGACTTAAGCACTCTTCTTCACTTGCTGATGCATCATTTGAATCTTCTTGTAACACCTTCTTTTCAGACTTTTCTATTGTGCTAGTTTCTTCATTTATTGTGATTTCGGGTTCCTATTGTGTTTTTTTTTTGCAGAGTATTTTGTCCATCTTTTTGCATGCTTGACTTCACATGTTTGGGCTTTATCGTTGTCTTAAGATACCTCTTGGCTCTTAAGATACCCTTTAATGTATGGGTCCTTCATTGGATTAGAGAGTTTTTGCATCAACTCAAATATAGACTTATTAGCTGTAGGCATATTTTCAACTCTGTTATGCAACTGCTAAACTGTAACAAGTTACCACTACCCAACAGGCTAGTAGAAAAAACTTGCTCTGCTACCATTGTAATTGTTACCTCGTCATTTTTCTTTATTTTTTGTTTTGGAGAAATTATCTGCAAATGAAACTCATGCATAATATGAAAAGAGAACACTTGGCTGCAATAGTCTAATATTGATTTTATTTCAGTTCACATACACTGTTATACATTATTACATGCTCGTTGGTGGATAAACAAGCCCCAAGGTACATTGAACACATGGGTTGAGAAATACACAAAACCAACCTAAAAAGTACTTTATCTTGAAGAAAAATCTGAAGGTTGCAGGTTTGATGCAAATCTTCTGAGGGCTGCTACAAGCAATGGAGCCAGTCAACACCGCCCAACACTCTACTATCACCTAGCAAAGATAACCAATAGGTAAGAGTACCTCCAACTTAGTGGAACATCACCAAAATGACAAGTAGAGTATGGAACAAGTCTGAAGAACACCTCTAGCAAGATACCCACATAATCTAAACTCTTTCTAGCTTCTTCTTTTAATGCCAAAGAAGGTTCTACGACTAAGGGATTTTTTGAAACCCTTAGTTGCATGGACAGTAATAAGGGCACCTGAAACCATCAGTAAAAAACACCAAAAAATCTTTGCTAATCACCAAAAAGCAAACCCACACATCTACAATCAAAATACCTTGTATATTTTCATTTTCTTCAAAACTCAATTTCAGAAAATTTGTAAAAACCAATGTGTTTCTTGTGTGAAAACACCAAACCAGCTAGGGAGGATCTTTCACCACTGAAACTAGTGTATTTGATGAGGGTTTCCCTCCTCAATCAATCTTAGAAGAATTTCTTTGTTCATTCCAGCAACATCTCCTTGAATGTGCAAACTTTGAATAGTGCAAATAAGGGCTCCAATCCTCCTTTTATAACTTCTGAGAGCTATTTTAAGAGAAAGCATTTTGCTTTTTTGTCGCTTTTTTGAAGCACTTTTTTGCTTTTGCTATTTTTTTGAAAAACGTTTTTTGAAGCTTTTTCAAAAAAGCATTTTATTCCTCTATTTTTTAGAAATTGTTTTTTATTGCTTCTAAAAAACAACGTTTTTTTGCTTTTTCGGAAAAGCAAAGTTCCATTAAAAAAAGTTGGCTCCCTCCTTCCTCCTCATCTCTCCACTTTTGAGGAACATAACTTTATAATGTTCAACTCTAAAGTAAATATTGAAACATAATATTATAAATTTAGTGCAAAAATTAAAATAATTCCAAGCACATTGTGGAAAGGCCCACCAAAGAATCAAAAATTGAAAGCAAACATTTCGAGACATTACTGATTTACTAGTGTTAAAGAATGATGTTTAATGCCAGGATGAGCACATACTATAAATAGCAGTGTTTGTTCTTTGACGACCAAGGAGAACAAATCCAAAAAAACTTAAAAAGATTGCTGCCATGCAATCATTCTTAGTGTTCTTTGAGAACCAAAGAGAACAAACCTAGAAAAACCCAAAAGGATTGGTGCCATGCAACCACTTCCTATGAATAGCAGTGTTTTGCAAGGATTAAAGAGAACAAACCAAAAAAAAAAGAAACTTTGGTGTCATGCAAGCACTTAATAAAAATAGCAATTGCTGTTGAAACCCACTGAAAATGAGAACTGAGCTCACCAAGAACTTGATGAGCACACAATTATAGTGAGAGGGGAGTGTAATGTCCCCTACCGGTATGGTGCCAGATTAACAGTAATAACTCTATTCAATATAATTATAGTATCTATCAATTCTACTTTAAGGGAACATTCCTTATTAAATCAGAAAATATGATTCCGTATTAATCATTGTGTAATGTCCCTACTTAGTACCTTGGAAAGAATACAAATAGTTGGTGAACTAAGACAAGACAAATTACCTTCTTACTTAATACCTCTAAAAATTCCCTATAAAATACCCTGCAGAACACATCCAAATTATTATATTCATTTGGCATATTGAATTTGAATTCTTATAGTTGTTTTCATTATAAATATTTTTTGTTGCCGATTAATGTTTTGGAAATGGAGTAATGATTGGGTTGCCGAGCCAACCCATGCTAAGCCCACCGGGTCTTACTAACATAGTGTGTATATTCAAGCAGAATTAAATCTATTATAAATAATCATATAAATATTTTTCAGAACCATACTAATTTCTGATATAAACTTCAAAGTATCTACCCAGTACTCTTTTGGCAAAAGACGATATTCCTGTTATAGAATATTAATATCTGCAAGTGGTCTTATGTGAACATACGTTGGTTTGAGAAAATTGTCTTACTTGTGCGTGGCGTGAATAGATTCAGATTGTCCGATATGATATTCCCAACTTCTCTCACAGCATGTGTTCTTTTTTCCCCCTTTATGCACACAGACTATAATTCTCAATCTCTTCCATAGTTGCCCATATTATATATTCCCCAATATGTTCTCCCTACGATCTTCAAATGTTATTTATACCTTGGTGTCTATGTAGAAAGACACATCCTTTTATAAGAGACACACCTTATCCAAGTGAATTGATTACTACTAAGGAATCGGCCTTGATTATATTGATTTGTTAATGCTAAACAAATTCGTGAATTCCCACCCTCTAGGGAATGACTTGGTCCTCTCCAAAATATCCGTTGACTGCTCTTTCCATATTATAAATACGATATTCATGATCTGCCACTTATTTTCCCGTGTAGAGAAGAACCACTACTTTTGACATATCGCTTGTGTATTATGGTCATTTATTCATATAGTCGACTGTCATTTGGTTTGCTGTTGTGAATAACTTTGTCAACTACGTATTAATTATTTATTTACTGCGTAGCTGTCACACAGAACCATATATCTATGTCTGGGTTACCGCATGCATCAGTGTATAATACTCCAACTGTATTTATTTATACATTGCAGATTATATTCATATACTGTGTACTCAGAATATGTATCTGAGTCTTCAACAAAGTGTATGAGTATTCTGTACAGCTATCCATAATCTGATCAAAATTTGTATTGTATTTTAATATTGGTTCTATTTATGGTATCGTATTAATACGATATTATTTATAATGTATTTTGACAATTTATGTTATATTTTATATTTATTAAATAGCACGTTATATGATAAGTGTAATATATTCAATATATCTATTTTATGTTTTAATAGTATTTTATGGTAAAATTTCTTTAATAGTTAATATAATATTAATAATTGAAATATGAACGTTACATTAAAATAAAACAATAATAATAAATAATAGTCATAACAAATAATAAACATTAATAATCATATATTAGAGGAAAATCGTGAAGTCTCATAAATGAGACGATTTTTCCAATATTATTAAATGTTAATTAATAAATGTTTTAATTATCGTATTTATTTAATCCAATGTCCAAAGAGGGGTTATGACACATTGATTAACATTAATTTGATTATCGTGCATGATCACAATTAAAAGAAAACTCATAATATAAGTAAGATCATACTTTAGCATGCATTTGAAAGCTTGATTATGGATAACCCTGCAATCTCAAGGATAGACACACAATACCTACAAACATATACATATTACTGATTAGCCTAAACCATCAGCACTAACATGCAAATAGCAAGAAAGTATCATAGGTTAAAGAGGAGAGCAAGGGACTGCTTGTCTACCAAATCCAAGGGCTGGTTGCTTCTAACCCTCTTGCTAGATGGGTAGTCTCCCTATGCTTTCCTTCTAAACCTTAATACTTTCAGACACACAAATAACCTCTCTGTCTTGAAAAGACTGGCAGGGAGATAGTAACTGGCATCTTGACTTCATGGGTCTCTGACCACATGATAGCCCCTCGTTGCCACTGATTACCATGTCCAATGCTCTCTCCAAGATAGAGTTGAAAACATTACTCTAACTATTAAGAGGTGCAGCAGTAACCTAAATGAATTAACACATATATTCACCCAGTTACATGCAACAGTAATCTAATTACTAATTGATATACAGCAATAATTGTAATTGAAATTTACAGTACATATAACAGTCATGTTGTCTCAGTCGCATACAAATAGCAATATATATCAGTCGTGCTGTCCCAGTCATATATAAACGGTAATATATATCAGTTATGCTGTCCCAGTCATATACAGACAGTAGTATATATCAAAACTGTCATATCTAATAAATACATAAATATTTCATATTTAATATTTTAATACTGTTACGTAACTCCTTACCTGTCCTTGGTAGAGTAGAAGAAAATTCCAATGTGCTCTTGCTGGCAATACTTTCCTCATTTTTATTTCCTCTTCCTTTCCTATTCTCGATTCCTATTATTCCCCTCCCTTTAATATGCAACTAAAGGGCATGACGTGAGAAGGTGCATCTCCACATTCATGATCCTTGCAAACAAACTGAATTAGTTATATACCATTCGCACCTCCCCTTTACTATTGACAAGGTCATTAGTTAATGGATTATCTTTAGACTTTAAGTAATCATCGGTCCTATTTAAGTGATGGACTTAATATCGAAGATCATTGTCCTTGTATATTGATTTATTGATCTTCCTAATACGATCGAATCTCATGGTATTGTTGACCCTTAATGACTGTCACCTTAATACATATATCTTTGATAATGGTAATGGCTACTCCTCGATAACGTTAACTTGTATGCTTCTTTAATAATTCGAATCTTCATCACTGTCATCAATCGATGCATTCACATAATGAATTTCTGTCATCAATTTGATTTCCTATTTGATCACATACCCCATAGCAAAGGAATTATTGATATGTCTGAAAGTGATTGATTGGATTGTTGCCAACCTTAATCGGGAATGTGAAGTTTTGTGTTGAGAGGACCATGGCTAATATCCTTTGGTTGCTGTAGAAGAGTCGATTTTATTAATCATTAGCGGTTAATAATATAGTTGTTTGACAATGGTTTGTATACCTTACGGCATCCTCATAACTGATAGCCTCTGCCATCGTTGTTTCCTTCTTTATAGTATCTGTAGATCAGGAAATTGGGAAATCATCAAAGCAAATAGATATTAGCTAACCACAAAGCCAAATTACAATGAAATAAATCCTAATCCAATCAATGAAAAATTGAAAACAAGACATTCAAAATAAACCAAAATCCATCACCAATGTCTCTTCCAATTGACCTCCATTGTCCTTCTTTCTCCTTCAAATTATTTTGTTTGTGGATCTCACCTACAAGTGCAAAATGCAAGTATGAAAGCAAGCAAGATTGACAAGATGAAAATTGTAGCATAAGGATACTAGAAGCGTGGTCCTTTGATCTTAGAAACTCATCCAATTTATAGACAAATTGGAGAGAGGACAAGATTAGCATGAAATTGATATTAGAGGCAACTGATTTCAAAAATGGCAAAATTGAGTTCAAGGAAGAAGGTTATGACACCTTCTATGTCATGAATTATGACATATTGCCAATGCAAAGGTTAGAGAACTAAAAGCCTATGACATCCTGCTATGCCAATGGTATGACGCATGAGAAATTCATGCTTCCACCGAAGCACAAAAATAGGGAGAGACTAGAGAGGAATTGATTAGGTGGATATTGAATTTAGCAAATTAGAAAATGAGGTGGAAATTAGGAATTAGGAAAATTAGAAATGATGAAATAGAAATTAGATGAATTAATTAATAGGTTTTCATCCATTAATTAATTCATGAAAGAGACCTAGGACTAAATAAATAAAATTATTTAACCCACAAAGAAGAAGAAAAGGATTAAATGAACAAATCATAATACCCTAGAAATAAGAGGACAAGGAATTAGGTCAAGACAACAAGAAATTAATGTAGGTTTGATCATGATTCTGATTGACAAAGGACCAATGTTGATAAATGATTGAGATTGGTTGACAAAAAATCAATGACAAATTGACCAAGATTGACAAGGAGACCAAATTGATAGGCGCCAATTGACGAGGAACAATAACTAATCGATTCAAATTGACATGATTGAAAAGGACAAGGATCGATGACAAATCGATTGCAAAATGACAAGATTGACAAGAGGACAAAACCCTAATTCTATTATCGATTAGGATTGACAATGTCCAAAATGATGATAAATAAGCACGCACATTGATACGACAGGATAAGATCGACCAAAATCATGACTAAAGATTGTTATCGACAAGAACTAATTCGAAAGCGAGAAAAATGAAGAATGCAAAGGAAGGACTCAATGCTCGCAAATGATAAAGACCAAGTGCGCAACATAGAAGAAATGTTAATGTGACGCAAGAACCCTAAAATAAGGCAATGCGCAAATGTTAAAGTATGACTCCACAAGCGTTGACCATTTTTAGATGTCTACATTTTGCCCCTTTTTGAGACAATGTGATTCTAAGCGTTGTTTCAAAGAACAATAATGAAAATGCCCCAGACAATAATAATGACATATGCATGCCCCCTCGAGGAATTGGCCGAAAAAATCTAGAAAAGAGGCCAAGTGATCGATAAGAATGACAGAGGACGATAGATTTGAACGGATTGCCAAGACTGACGGAAGAAATGTTAGTAAGCAGAAATTAGACAGAGGACAGTTAGAGATGAAGGAAAACTTGCTTTCACAAATGCACATAAGTAGGTGAGAACCTTTATTTAATGTAGCAAAGCGGATGCAGAGCATCATGGCATTGAAGGCTAGAGCTGGAACACAACCCTTTTTGCAAAAGACGGACACATCTCATACAAGGAATGAGTGAAGCATCCTAGGGTGCATACATCAAGGGTCGAGGTATGTGAGGCATACAAAGCGAACGTACTTATCACAGAGCGAACGTACTTATCACAGACACCCAATGATATAGTTGCCCTAGTTTGTGACAAACATTCCACAAACAACAAACACAACAAACAAAGGAAAAGGGGCCATGAACCATCCCGGTTACTCTAAATCACTCAGTGACATCATCGAGCAACATAGGAACATGATCGAAGCCAAAGATAAATCAGTAAAAAGATAAGACGCACAAATTCAACCAAGTCAAACAAACAGTTTGATCGTCATTGTCAAAAGTGGAAAACAAGAATGATCATGCTGTCTGGTTTCAGGGAATGCAGTACCCCGTCTAAGACAGGACACAGTTTGGTTTCAAGTATACCACACCTTGTATAAGACCCATGATAATGTTGACAAGGACCAATGGTAATGTTGATGCTATTTTGATTGATGTGACAACTGTGATCAAGTTGAATGCTTGCTTGGTCGAATAGTTCATTTGTTAATGCGTGATTTCATTAAAGCACAATGATTGATTGTTGTTGGATGTATGCTCAGCAATCTGTCTATACACAAAGGGGACCATTTATTGACAAAATGCAAAATGCCAAAGAAATTGTTTTTGGATTTTGATGTTTTTCACTTTGTAGGAATTTTGAGTTTTTTACAATTTTTTTTGTTCGTTTTTTTCAGCACTTTATTTGACTTTTTAGGGATTTTTTCAGGACATTATTTGATTTTTAGGGATTTTTTTCAGGACATTATTTGATTTTTTAGGGATTTTTTCAGAACATTATTTGATTTTTAGGGATTTTTTCAGGACATTTTAGATTAGAAAGCTCCAGTCCGCACGCAGGAATAACTCCAGTAATTGATCATGACAAAGGCATGCACCCAATGAAAATTTGACAGACATATACAGCGACCAGGACCAAAACATATGCACAAGGATTGGAAACCTTAGTATGCAAGACAATGATGTTGACCAATCACAGGCCTGGAACAGAATATTGGGTCAGGGCAAGGATAATCGTGATAAACCTGCGGGGGGACAGTACAGCTAGGAGTCATGATAGATAACGGAGCAATAGTCTTTTACACATGGCGCCTGTTTGCCAGGTTTTCACCACGGTACTTGCCCAAAGCGCCTGTTTGCTAGGTTTTCACTAGAAGGCGAATTATTTTTCTTTACTTTTGTTCTTTTCACTTTTTCACTTTTTTTTTTTTTTTTTTTTTTTGAGTTTTTTGATTTTTTTGTTTTTTTTTGTATTTTTTTGAGCTTTTTGATTTTTTTGTATTTTTTCAGTATCATATTTGAAGAATTGCTGACAGAAAACTATGTCCAGTACTTTCGAAGGTGCATGCTATTTACAGGATTAGACAGAGGTTCACCGTCTGGGGTTGCAAGCTGATATGCCCCCGAGCCATAGGTTGCAGTAACTATGAAAGGTCCAACCCAATTAGGCTCAAACTTTCCTTTGATGATGTCAGTAGATTGTGTATTCTTCGGGTTCGCCTTGAGGACCAAATCTCCCACTTCGAAGTGTCACCCTTTGACCTTCTTATTATAAGAGTGACGGAGACGGTTTTGATATGCTTGCAAATGTGTCAGGGCTGTCTGACGTTTCTCATCTAACATCTCAAGCTGATGCAACCGAGAGACTCTGTGCGTCTCATCATCAATCAAATGTTGCAGGGAAACACACAAAGAAGGAATTTCCACTTCTAAGGGTAGAATGGCTTCTGCACCATACACCAAGGAATAAGGTGTTGCGCCAGTAGGGGTGCGGATGGAAGTGCGATAAGCCCATAGTGCTGGATTCAACTGTACATGCCAATCTCGACCAGCGTTATTGACAACCTTTTTAGGATCTTAATGATGGTTTTATTGGATGCTTCGGCTGGACCATTACTTTGTGGATAGTAAGGACTGGAGAAACGGTGTTGGATGCGAAACTTTTCACAGAGTTCCTTGACATCTTTATTTTTGAATGGACGGCCATTATCTATGACTATTGCAAGAGGAACCCCATATCTGCATATGATATAATTCAGTAGAAACTTTGAAATTTGAACACCAGTGATATAGGTCATAGGGATAGCCTCGATCCATTTGGTAAAGTACTCTGTGGCTGTGATGATGAATTTGTGTCCGTTTGCAGATGTCGGGTGAATCTTGCCAATAAGATCCAATCCCCATTGAGAAAAGGGCCACGAAGATATGACAGAGTGAAGTTCTTGGGCTGGCGCCTGAATGTAATTTCCGTGTATTTGACATTTGTAGCATTTCTTGACAAAATCATGAGCATCCTTTTCCATAGTGGGCCAATAATATCCAGCACGAACCAACTTTTTAGCTAGACTCAGACCATTGAAATGGCCCCCACATATACCATCATGAACCTCGCGTAAAGCCGTTTGTGCTTCGTCAGAATCCAAACACTTGAGGAGGGTGTGGTCAAAGGAACGACGATAAAGAGTGTTAGCGATGATGACATATTTGATGGTTTGGCGTATGAAGGCTCGGCGTTGGTTAGAGGAAAGGTTAGGTGGTAAGGTTTGGGAGTGCAAATACCGATAGATGTCATTGTACCACAGGGAATTAGGACCAACAAGAACACACATCACATCTACTGTCGAAATTTCAAAAGAAGGGACAAGCAACTGTTCGACCAAAAATTCACATTTGTCCATATTATGGGGCATATTTAACATGGAAGCAATAGTTGCCATAGCATCTGCTGACTTGTTTTGTATTCTTGGAACTTGACCGAAATGGATATCAGTAAATTTTGTCTTGAAGAAATCCACCATATGCTTGTAGGGAAGAAGCTTTTCATCCTTCGTTTCATAGTCATCATTCACTTGACGGATGACTAACAGGGAATCTCCATAGACTTGCAAATGTGTAATGTGCCATTGGATTGCTACTTGGAGTCTTGTGACCAAAGCCTCGTATTTTG
The DNA here is from genome assembly GCF_030272615.1 of Cryptomeria japonica. Taxonomy (NCBI): domain Eukaryota; kingdom Viridiplantae; phylum Streptophyta; class Pinopsida; order Cupressales; family Cupressaceae; genus Cryptomeria; species Cryptomeria japonica. The sequence continues at coordinate 177,759,535 of NC_081409.1, forward strand.
TAATATTATTGGTGCAATCAAAAGTTATTCTGTAGGATTTAGGAATAGCATCACCTTGAGGGGTGACAAACAATATACTTGCTCCTGAGCCAAATTTGGTATGGGATCCATCAAAATATAATTTCCATTCATTAGAAGATGTGACAGCAAAGACTGATTCATCGGGAAAATCAGTCAACATTGGATGATCATCATGAATAGGTGCCTCTGCAAGTTGATCCGCTATGATTTGTCCTTTTATTGCCTTTCTCTCAATGTACTCAATATCAAACTCACTTAGGATCATAACCCACTTTGCCAGGCGACCTGTCAAAGCTGCCCTACTAAGCAAGTATTTCAAGGGATCAATTTTTGCAACTAGCAATGTCTGATGATTTAACATATAGTGTTGAAGCTTCTGTGTTGCAAATACCACTGCTAAACATGCCCATTCAATAGTTGAATAATTTAGTTCATAGCCCACTAGTGTCTGACTGATATAATAAATAGCCCGCTCTTTGCCTTTCTCATCCTGTTGGACCAAGAGAACTCCCAGTGCTGTTTCAGTTGCAGAGATATACAATATGAATGGCTTCCCTACTATAGGAGGCATTAGAATAGGTGGCGACATCAGATAATCCTTGAGAGTTTGAAACGCTGATTGACATTGCTCAGTCCATTTGAAAGTGACACCTTTATGCAATAAATGTTGGAAGGGATGACATTTGTCCGCCAATTGAGCTATAAACCGATGGATTGACTGTAGCTTCCCTTGCAGACTTCTTAGTTGACGGAGATTGGAAGGAGGAGGCATATCCATTATTGCTTTAACTTTTTCGGGGTCTACTTTGATGCCTCTGTGAGAAACAATGTTCCCTAATAATTTGCCAGCTGTAACACCCAAGACACATTTCTTTGGGTTGAGTCTGAGCTTGTAGGTTTCCATTCGATCAAAAATTGGGCCAAGGATGGCTAAATGACTATCTCTTGTGACGGATTTGCATAATAGGTCATTAACATAGTCTTCCATCAAAGTATGCATAAAATCATGGAAAATTGTTGTCATAGCTCTTTGATATGTTGCTCCAGCATTTTTAAGGCCAAAAGGCATCACATTCCAGCAGTAGGTACCCCAAGCACATGTGAATGCAGTCTTGTGTTGATCTTCAGGAGCAATGCGAATTTGATTATATCCGGAAAAACCATCCATCAATGATAGCATCTCATATCCGGCAATCATGTCAACTATGATGTCTATATTCGGCAGTGGAAAGTCATCTTTAGGGCATGCTTTATTGAGATCCCTAAAATCCGTACAGATTTTGATGCCCCCAATTACTTTGCTAACTGGTACCAAATTTGAAATCCAATCTGCATAATCAATTGGTCTGATAAAGCCCACATCTAATAATTTTTTGAGTTCTACTTTGACTAAGAGAGCCACCTGGGGATGCATCTTTCTGAGTTTTTGTTTGACGGGCTTGGCATCTGATTTTAATGGTAAGTGATGAAGGACTAATTCTGGATCTAGGCCGGGCATATCTGCATAAGACCATGCAAAACTGATCTTCTTCTCAAGAAAGAAATTGACAAAATCTGTCTTTTCTTGTTTTGATAGAGAAGCAGCGAAATTAATGACCTTAGGGTTGTCAGGTGTACCCAAATTTATCTCTTCGGTCATTTCCACAAGCAATGTTGATTTATCCTGACTTGACGAGGGTATGTCCAATCTTCCACCTTTGGGCGCCTCAGAGAGGTTTTCATCCGCAAGTACGTCTTGTATTTTTACTTTTCCATGGTCAGAGAGCGCCTTACGGTTTTCATTCAAAGACTCATTCTTTTGATTTTTTACTGTTGCTTTTTCTTTTTTGTTTTTATGACTAGAAGATGGAGTTGTCTCCCCAAAATATGCTGTGGAATCTAAATCAATAGTAAACCCTGCCTTATGATCACCTTGTGGCATGCCTTCTCGTAGTCCAAGAAATTCGGCAATTGCTTTGTCATTTTGAAAACAATCTAATATGAGTGGTTCTTGTTGGTCATGTTGGATAAGTTGTGGATAGACAAGGGGCATGTCATCATCAGTTTTAAGGAGAGAGAGGGTCGAGATGGTAAAGATGTAAACGTCTGTAGTATCACTGTCTGAACTGCTCGTATTTGATTCGAAGCTTGGGTCCCAGAATGACTCTATCCAAGCATTAGGACACGTTTTGGATGGGGAAGTTATTTCATGTTTGTCTTCCATGGGCAAATCATCAGGGTCAAGGAAAACATTTTCAAGGGCATAGGAGCTAGAAGAAAAAGAACTCCACTCCCATTCATTGGAATCAGTTTTAGGTTGGGTATCCAGAGGTGTTGTTTCATCATCAGAGTCGCCCCTTTCCACACGTGGTCACTTTGGTAGACGAGGGTCCAATTCGCAATGGTACAAAACCTAATCCTAAAGTTGGATGTCGCATCTTGGGAATAATAGGTTCTAGTCTTCCTTTCTTGTCAGGGCCCAAACCACTGCAGCCATCATATCCCTTTTTCTGTAGTATAGTAAACCCTTTGCCATACCGCTCCACTGGCAACTTGACAGGTGGTGTATCAGTTGGATCCTTATAAAGCCAATCTATGACATCATCATCCAAAATTTCCTTGTCAAGTTCACCCCATCTTGTAAATGTAGTGGGGGGCTGATATTGAATGACTATCTTAGATTCCTTTTGCAACAAATGTGGTTTGCCATGTGATTTTGGAGATATCGGTAAATTCCCAATGAGGAATGTTTGAGCCATTGAATACTCTCCGCATCCTTGGTCCTGTATCTTCAGTTTTCCTTTGACGGCATCTAACAACTCATGAGGATCCACATAATTATATGAGTGGGCCTCTCTATTAACTGGGACTTGTTGCTGCGGGGAATCCTTTAGATTAGCACAAAATTGAAATGGATTACAATCTCCCGGAATTGTTATCTCAATCCCATTGTAAGGATATTTTAAACACTGATGATAAGTAGATGGAACTGCTTTCATTGAGTGGATCCCCGGACGGCCAAGAATCATATTGTAAGGGAGATCGAGGTCTAGGACCTGCAGGAAAGTGTTTTCTGTCACTGGACCAACTCTGATAGGCAATGAAATTACCCCTTTAGATGGGCGCTCAGCATCATCATATGCTTTGATTGTTATTCTTTTGGAAGAATCAATGTCATTTTCTGTATAACCAAGACCAATGACTACTCTCAAGGTACAAATGTTAAGACCTACTCCGCCATCTATCAAGACTCGTCGGATCTTGCAATTATGGAGAAAGACTTCAAGATGTAAAGGATCATTATGAGGGAGCTTATCAGGGGAAATATCGTTATTAGAAAAGGCAACGTGTTGGGAAATAGCTAGATGTCCAATTCGGGCTTGAAACTGGTCAACATCAATGTCTATCTGGACAATGGACTCAGTTAAAGCTTTATCTAGGATTGTGCGATGCATAGGGGACATTTTCAACAATTCAAGAATTGATATTTGTGCAGGTGTCTTCCCCAGATGATCTAGGAGATTATACTGAATTGTAGGAGTTGATTTGGGAGGAATTGCAGGAGCTCCTTTCAGGACTATTTTGGATCGACGAGTGGTGACTGCGCAAGAAGGATCTTGTCCCTTTATTCTTATGGTGGAAACATACTCATTTGACGCTTGAAAACAATTGATGACATTGTTATAACCAGTTTTTGCATAATTAAGATTCGCTGTTTGGGTAGAGTTTGAAGAAGACGCTTTACCCTTGTCATGATCAAGTAAAGGAGTTTTGAAAATTGTATGATCAGTGTTAGAGGTCGCATTGGACGGGTCTACCTCAATTACTTCTTGATCTAACAAGTCTTGAATCATATGTTTCAATTGAAAACGCGATGCGGTTTTATGTCCTTTTGACCGATGGTATTCACAATATGCATTATCATTCCACCAATGCGGCTTTACCAATGGTTCTTCCTTGACATCTGGCAATTTGATATAATTTGCTTGTATCAATTGTTTCATTACTGACTCAATAGGCTCTCCCAATGGCGTAAATTGTTGAGGGGGTCCATCCCTTGATCTGAAAGGTTTTCGTTGCTGGTTTTGTTGCTGACCTTGTTGTTGATTATACTGTTGGTATTGCAGCTGTTGAGTAACATTGCTTGCTTGTGTCTGATTTTGTTGCATAGCCGACACATTAGGAGTGCTCAATTTCTTTATCGTGAACGTAGGTTGATTTGCATTCACTGCTCTTGCGTCGACAACTCCATCATTAGTGACATTCTTGTTTTTCTACCAAAATCTATTTTTCTCCCCTGAATTGTTTGTGTTATCACTGTCTTTGTTGAGTTTAATGAGTCCCTTAGCTACAAGAACAGTTTCAATGTTCATTCCTTTCTTAATGAGCTTCTCAATGGTGCTAGGACTTTTCAATTTGAGCTCATACATCATTTCTGGGACCAAATTTTGAATGAATAAGTTCACTTGTTGCTCTTCAGGTATATCTAGGGAAGAACGACTGTACAAGTTTCGCCATCTTTGTAAGAAAGTCACTAATGGTTCACCTTGCTTTTGCTTGGTGTTGCATAAATTTGACATGGTCACTTCACTGTCAATGTTGAATGCGAAGTGGGATATAAACTTTTGAGCCAATTCTGACCATGTCTTTATGTTCCCTGGCAAATGCGAATACCAATCCATGGCTTGTCTTGTGAGACTACGGGCGAATAAGCACATCAAATATGTTTCCTCATAGCTCACTTCAGTACATGCTGCAAAAAATGCTCGAATATGGTCTTTTGGATTGCCGTTCCCTTTATATTTCTCAAAATTAGGTGCCTCAAAATGCTTAGGAAAGGGAGGCATGTACAAGCTCTTGTCAAATGGATTAGGACACAAATCTTGATCTGTGTATAATTTCTTTGTCCCTTTGGTTTCCAATGCGTCGACTTGTCGTTACAACTTCTCAAGCTGTTGTGCAAATGTGTCAGGTAACGAAGATTTTGGGAGTTCATCATTCACTCTTGGATGTACTCTTTGTCGATACATCCTGCTCTCTATTGGCTGTTGACGCTCTGAAATTGCTGTCTTTGGTGTCTCTGGCATATAAAGGTCTTGATACAGCTCTTGTTGCTGTGGTTGTGCCATGTTTTGACATTGACCTTTTTGCTGTGCTTCTTGTGGTGGGATCATCATTTGTAGCCTAGGTTGATATTGCAGTTGAGGGTGTTGTTGATATTGCATGGACATCAGTTGTGGTTGTGATGTATGATAACTTGTTTTGCCTGGCCCATATTGAGGCACATGTTGTTGTTGATGCTGACGAATCGGAATTCGCTGACTTTGTGTCAACTGTTGTTGTCTTGATGTAAATCCCATCATTTGCAAAAAACTTTGTTTGAGAGGTTTCTGTTGTTTCTCCTTGAGATGGGGGATGGCACTTGCATTGACTTGCTGTGTTGTTTGTCCAATCCATTGTGGTGGTTGCAAGTTTGAATTAACTTGTAATGGTGCAGAAGACACTGCAACGTGTTGTTGAATGCGATATTGTTGTTGTTGTGCATTGCTTGTTTGCGCATTCGATTGTGCCTTTTGTGCATTCCTCAATTGTTGCAACATTTGTTGTTGGTGCACACCACTATCTGTGGCTCTTTGTGTTGCCACTATCGAAGGTTCTGTCACAATATTTTGTATAACGGGTACTTGAGTATTTGCCAAACATATTGAACTTGATGGGACATAGAAACTTTGTTGCATTGTAGGATTGTTTTGAACATTAGTAAGATCAGGCATTCCAGTCGTAAAGCTTTCTTGCATCTTAGGTTTTGATCCACTGGCAATCATTTGAGGAATCGTTTCTTGTTGAGGGACAGTTGTCAACATTTGTGTGGCCATCATTTGATCTTGTACTAAAGGTGTTGTATTAAATAATGGATTGTTTATTGTTTCGAATGGTGACTTTTGTGGAATAGTCACTGTCAGCGTTTTTGAAGCACGTTTACTCATCAAGGTGTGTTGAGGTTCTTGTTGCACATTTTCTTCGTTTGGATGTGGAGAGAAACTTAACAGCTCACCGCCTTGTTGTTTGTGCACATTAATTTGCTCACTTGAGGAGGTCATATTACTCATCATGTCAAGATATTTTTGTGGGAACATCTTAAAGACCTTGTTCAAGAATTTATCCATCTTTTTTGTCAACTTTGGATCTTTAAGGAACATATCAACATCATCGGAAGCATCGGAATCTGATGAAGAATCTAGTAAAACATTTGGATGTATTTCTTGTTGAATACCTTGATCTGAACCAAATCCTTGTGAAAGAGTTTGTTCCTCATGTAATGTTTGAGTTTGAATTTCATGTTGCAGGTTCAGTTGATTCCAGTCAAAAGGTACATTTTCCCTTGGTGTTGGTGGAACACTTCCATATCCCGGTTTCATGGGTACAAACACTGGCTCATATAACGGAGGTGGTCCAAGTTGAACCATTCCATATTGTGGTAATGATGTGTTTGACGAACCTTCAGTTTGTACTATTTGAGTAGGTTGAAACTGTGAGTTTGATACGTTGTCAATGGGTTGATATGTTGGTTCGCCCATCTTCTTAGATTTTGACCTTGTTTCAACAGGCATGTCACTATGCAAATGCAATATTTTTGGAATTTTTTGATTTTAAAAGGATGATGTATGATATGCAACTAAATGCAACCTAAATAGATGAAAATGCAATCTATGGCAAGAATGCAACCTATGTTTTTGTTGTTTTTCAAGATTTGGACAAACTTTTTGGAATGCAACCTAAAGACTCAACCTTGGGAAGTTGACATGAAGCCAAGACCTTAAAGGACAAAGGACCAAATGACAATAGGACAAATTGACAATGTCTCACCTATATGCTTGGATACTAAGCTAGGTTTGACAAAAATGATATTAATGAAAGGACAAATTTTAGACAAGGTCAAGACTCCCTAACAACCAACTTAGGGTATCATCCAAAGTTTTGATTTTTCAAGTTTGACAAACCAAATATTTGAGACTAAATGCAAGAAGGCAATGATTATGACAATGACTTAGGATATGACATGAAAATCATCTAAGGATATGATATGACAAGATGAAGCCAAGACAAGATGACAATACAATGATAAGGATATGCGAAGACCAATGACTTGGAATATGCAAAATGCAACCTAGGCAAGACCTAATTTTAGCATGACAAGGATAATGCACGAATGTCACCTAAATGGAAATCTATCATGGATATGACAATGAAATGCAAACTTAGGGAAAATGATTTTGAACCTAAGTGCAAAATGAGGACGCGTGCAATGAAAAGGACTAAAATGAAGGGAGATGACAATATGTCCTAGGACCTAAGTTGGACTATGCAAAACCTAGCGTAAAGTGACATGAATTTTGAAACAAAGACATTCAATGTTTTGACAAGCCATGTTCAAATGTTGGATGAATACTTGGACAAATTTGGACTTTTTGGATTTTGTTTTTGAATTGAAGGTTGTTGATTTTGAAAACCCAAGTTGATTATGAGCACTTTTGAAAGTTTGTTTTTGATTTAACTTTTGACAATCACGGAAGACAAAATGTTTGTTTGACTTTGACTCAAGACAATCAAGCACATTCACAACAAATCCTATGGCTGGCAAGGGCAATATCTGTTGAATCCTCTAACCATAAAATACAACACTCAGCCGGATAGCTAGACGCTTGGTAGCACTGGCTCCCCCTTACAGTGCACTCACTTGTCGGGCATACCAAGCTTCGAGTTCAAGGGGCATCACTTCCCAAGAACTTACTATCTCTAACTGAGGAGTACATGAGAGGTGTCTTCGGCATGCGCGTATCACAACGCCTGAGCCAACAGATAGAAGGATTTTGGCATCTAAAAACAAGAGATTCTAGTAAGGGCATCCGTTCGGGTGGGTATTGATCTGGCGAATAAATCGTCGCAATACCATTCCAACACCCGTTGTCTACAACTTTCGTTGCATCCACAGTTATTTAGAGTGGTTCGGAAGAGCTTGGCTTTAGCCCGTCACCACTTTGGGTCGTTCCTTCTCACCAATGCCTGTGCGAAGTGCCAGGCAAATCGGGAGGCAAGCCCAACTATAAGGCTTAAAACATACAATCAAATTGAAAACAAACAAAGCATGCATGGTGTTCACTATCCTTTAAGAAACGAAATGTGCAACTACTTTAAAAATTGTGCAAGCAAGATGTTTTAATGTGAGTCTTTGATCGCGTCCTGCATAAGATTTGTTAGTAGTTGCATTTTTTTTGGTCTTCATCACACGTAACGCCAAGAGGCTGCACAGAGAATTAGTACCAAAGAAAAACCCTAACGCAAGAAATAGATTGCAAACAAACAAACTTGCAAGAAAAACAACTAATTTTTACCCCTGTTTCTGGCCTTACACAGGCGCAGATCTCATCAACACAGGCGCAAATCTCATCAACACAGGCGCAGATCCCTTCTACATAGGCGCAGATCTCATCTACACAGGCGCAGATCCCTTCTACACAAGCGCAGATCCCATCTACACAGGCGCAGATCCCTTCTACACAGGCACAGAAGTGTCCAGAAAGCTCTGAGTTGCCCAGTTTCTTGAGTTTTTCACCTGCAAACAGCTCAAAAAGCACTCAAAACATGGTTAAATGGTTAGTTCACGTCGGGTTCACCAAAATGTAGATCAAGAAATTTGGAAATCATCAAAGCAATAAATATTAGCCAACCACAAGGCCAAATTACAATGAAATAAATCCTAATCCAATCAATGAAAAATTGAAAACAAGACATTCAAAATAAATGAAAATCCATCACCAATGTCTCTTCCAATTGACCTCCATTGTCCTTCTTTCTCCTTCAAATTATTTTGTTTGTGGATCTCACCTACAAGTGCAAAATGCAAGTATGAAAGCAAGCAAGATTGACAAGATGAAAATTGTAGCATAAGGATACTAGAAGCATGGTCCTTTGATCTCAGAAACTCATCCAATTTATAGACAAATTGGAGAGAGGACAAGATTAGCATGAAATTGATATTAGAGGCAATTGATTTCAAAAATGGCAAAATTGAGTTGAAGGAAGAAGGTTATGACACCTTCTATGTCATGAATTATGACATATTGCCAATGCAAAGGTTAGAGGACTAAAAGCCTATGACATCCTGCCATGCCAATGGTATGACGCATGAGAAATTCATGCTTCCACCGAAGCACAAAAATAGGGAGAGACTAGAGAGGAATTGATTAGGTGGAAATTGAATTTAGCAAATTAGAAAATGAGGTGGAAATTAGGAATTAGGAAAATTAGAAATGATGAAATAGAAATTAGATGAATTAATTAATAGGTTTTCATCCATTAATTAATTCATGAAAGAGACTTAGGACTAAATAAATAAAATTATTTAACCCACAAAGAAGAAGAAAAGGATTAAATGAACAAATCATAAAACCCTAGAAATAAGAGGACAAGGAATTAGGTCAAGACAACAAGAAATTAATGTAGGTTCGATCATGATTCTGATTGACAAAGGACCAGTGTTGATAAATGATTGAGATTGGTTGACAAAAAATCAATGACAAATTGACCAAGATTGACAAGGAGACCAAATTGATAGGCGCCAATTGACGAGGAACAATAACTAATCGATTCAATTTGACATGATTGAAAAGGACAAGGATCAATGACAAATCGATCGCAAAATGACAAGATTGACAAGAGGACAAAACCCTAATTCTATTATCGATTAGGATTGATGATGTCCAAAATGATGATAAAGAAGCACGCACATTGATTCGACAGGATAAGATCGACCAAAATCATGACTGAAGATTGTTATCAACAAGACCTAATTCGAAAGCGAGAAAAATGAAGAATGCAGAGGAAGGACTCGATGCTTGCAAATGATAAAGACCAAGTGCGCAACATAGAAGAAATGTTAATGTGACGCAAGAACCCTAAAATAAGGCAATGCGCAAATGTTAAAGTATGACTCCACAAGCGTTGACCATTTTTAGACGTCTACAGTATCGATACTAATATTCATGGTGTTCTTTTTCTCCTGAAGATTGCTGCATTCTCCCATCTCTTCAGCTACTTCCAGTGCCGCCAAAAATGAACTCCCCGTTCGTGAGCCAAATATGGATAAGAGTTATAAACAAACTATCTTCCATCTTTGCTACGTAGCTTCCCTTGTCTCTTTTATACATGTATGCAAAGGCAGCAAATCTGACATGCGTCAGATTTGTTCTGCCATTATGCGTTTATTTACTAATTATTTAATAGTAATTAGTATTAACTGCAAATTAATATTTTATTTAATAGTGTATTATTATAGAGATAAATGTTATTCATTATTCAATAATATATTTTTTATATTTTAATTGTATTATTATTTATTATTAAATTCTATTTTAGAGCGGTATTATCATGTTTTGATTATTTAGATGGGACATCACAGGGAGGGGGGCCGAGGAGGGATTGTGTGAATTAGTATAACAACAATCTTTACTTTTTCAAACTTAATAGCATAGGCATATAAATTGCACCCTAATAACAACATTAGATGCAACAATAACACAAGTAGAATACATGATTTACATGGAAACCCTTGCTAGAGAAAACCACGGCAAAATATTGCTTATATAAACGTGTTTCAGAAACTTTGTAGGCACCAACCTACCGGAGTCATCAACCACCACTTATCTTTGTAAGCACCAACTTAGTAGAGGCACCAATCCCCTCAACTCATAGGCACCAACTGCCACTCTTAGGTACTAGCTTAGTGAGAGGCACCAATCTTTCCCATATGAGGCACTGAGCTTTAACTTAACAAAGTCTTGTCTTCTTGAATATACCTTCTTTAGTAAATGATGATCAATAAAATTGCCTTTATTAAAGATCTTGTAGATGTAAATCTTTTCACAAAATTTGATACAATCATTTCCATATATCTTCCTTTTAGATCTGCATTTACTTCTTTTTCAAATCTGCCATAAAACCCTCTTTAACTGAATAAATATCTTTGTATCTGTATGGACTCTTCTCAAATCTTCATTTATTCTCCTTCACAAATCTGCATATAGATGATCCAACATTTTTCACACAAATGCTCTCATTCACAATTCTGATTGCGAATCTTTCACATATATTTCTGCTCTTAAGATCTGCTAAAATCGAATGATATTACATTGTATTCCACACTACTCACATTCTTCTTACAACTAACAATTACTATTTATACCTTCTTGCCTCGATGAAGAGAGGCATCCCTTTGAATAGAGATGACCCTTTGAAAAGTCATTATCTTTGTTAACAAATCCTTTATACTAATATTTATTTTCAAATGCTATCTCAAAGATAATTGTTAACTGTGCACCCTTTCACGTTACCGTAACTGCTGCCTTTTATGAACTTCAATAGTAACTACTTTGCTGCCTTGTAAGGAATCGCTGCCATCCTATAATCTTAATCACCGCCTTTCACAAACTCCTTTGATATTAATTGTTTATTAACTTAATTGCTGCCCTTTCCTTTTTTTTTTTTGTCTTACTCTTATTTTGTTGTATCTGTTTTTGTCTTGTATAGTTTTCTTTTGATCTCTGTCCTTTATTGATTTGTCTTTGCTTGATTGATGCCTCTTAACATATCTTTGTTTGTTTATACTAATGATAATTGTTATTATCTATTAAAATGTAATTGTGGCTTATTCTCTTCAAACAATATACCAGTGCTTTCTTTGGTATTGCTTTGGTGATCAATCATATTAATCTTTTCCTTGTTAAATATAATTAAAACATAATCATTGCTCTCATAAACTGTAATTTCTCTCGTTAAATCTCAATGATATTAATTCTCCTTTGACATCAATGATAATGATGGCAACTATTTTGTCTATCAATCTTTTCTATATGAACTCTTTGATATCGTTGGTAGTTAATTCAACAATCTCGCTCATACACTTGACATCAATGACAATATGTCTTCTCACCTTTGACATCAATGCCAACTTCCAATCGTCTATATACCCATGACATAAATTACAACATTAAATCGTCTGTATACCTTTGACATCCATGACAATATTTCCAAAAGAACATTGGAACCCTCCCAATGCATTAGGAAACCTATATAAAACCTTCAGAACTGGCTAACACCCATATTATAGGATGGTGTGAAACTGAGGACATTACATCCAACTTGTATGTGGTAAGGTGTGATTTGGTAGGTCTTTGTTTTCTTTAGAGCTGGAGTTATTGAAAGAAAATTAATTTTTAAATATGGGGTAGTCGATATAAAGAATTCTAGTTTGTGATATTGACAATGGAGATCTAAGTTGTTGTGTCTCTTTCTATAACCTAAATCAAACTTGTCCTTTATCATTGGTATGTGATCTCAATCCTTGTGAGGGCTACGAGGGACACCTTAAAACTGCTTCAACTTTGTGAAAGATGGATATCTCCTGGTCTGATCCTCATGGTTGTTCTATTCCCTGAAATGATGCTAATTTCTTGCATGAGCTTGACATCCTCATGCAACAAGATGTTATTGTTTGACACAAAACTTGTGGAAACCTGTACATATGTATGTTGGTTTTCCAGTCTGATTTGCTTCAAAATGAGTTCAAAACATGTAATTTGATTGTGATGAATATCGAGCATTGATTCTCCCAGTCTTGTGAATTCGCAGCTATAATGACTTTTGCTGAAGAAATCTATCATCAAGAATTTGGAACATGTATAATAATTGTGCACTAAATCTACTGTATACGATTTGACAACTTAGATCTTGTAAAAAGCTTTCAAGACATGAATCTCCAAGTGATCCAATTCAATCGAAGGGTCATCATATCCCTGAAAAAGATCACCAAGTATAAACTCACCTTGTATCCAGATGTGAGAGAAGAATAATCCATCTAAATACATTTGGAGGACCCCACAAACCTGTATTCATTCAAGTCCAATCCACCATATTCAATACATCCAATATTGAATATTGATTTGCTGTCTGAGTTTGTTTTATATTGGTATGTTCATTATTTCATACATGTGTGTCATTGTGGATATGCCTTGTCTGTGTATGCAAATATCTATGCACACCCATATCAAAAAATGAGATGGCCATATGCGGAGAATCCAATTTTGGCCTGATTTTTAGGTTTACTAGTTGAAATGGATGAAGCCTGCTTTTGCATATATATTCCTTTGCAAATTGAGATAACTTTTTGTTTTCTGTTCTCTAATATTTCCATAAAAATCTGTCTGGAGGGAAGCATCATTCTGTCGTTCTTTCCAATTGAATTGAATTGCAATGCATAGTCTTCAACCAATTTTTTGGTGCAGGTGCCTGGAAACCTTATCATATCAGCTCACTCTGGATCACATTCTTTTGATGCTGCAACAATGAATATGTCACATGTCATCAGTCAATTTTCTTTTGGGAAAAAGCTTTCTGTGAAATTGTTGAGGGAAGCAAGTCGTTTGTCACCTTATGTTGGTTTAAATGTTGATCGGTTGTCTGGGAAATCCCATATTACAACTCATGAAAATGTTACGGTAAGTATGTTTTAAGATAAACACAAGCAAATTTTTTTGTTTTCATTTACTCTCTTTGTGATCCTCTGTTAAATTTTGGTGAGCTGTTTATAGCCTTCTCATATCCTCAGAGAATTATTTGACACTGGGCAAGTGTGTTTTATGTTTTTTTCAAAACGGAAAAGAGAAATTAATATGATAATATCTTCATTATACCAATGTCTTTTGTGAATAAATCGGTGCTGCATTCTTGTATCTATTATAAGCATTGACAAGCTGGTTTCAGTGGAGGGTGGAATTCCACAAGAAGCTACTATTTTGAGACCAGATTGCTCTGATCTTTATGTTAATGTGAATTTTGGTCTGTTAATATTAATGATGTATGCCCAATGTAAACATAACTTTTCATATCTAGTATTATGGACTCACTAGAAGTGCTATTTGTTGTTGCGGGATCCATCTGAAGCCTTTGTATCACCATTCTCCTAATGCATGGCTGTGATCTGTATGTTGATCTTAATGTGAGTTTTGCTCTTTTAATATTAATGATAAATGCTCAATGTAAACTTAACTTTTTATATCAAGTATTATGGACTCACTACAAGTGCTATTTGTTGATGTGGGATCTATCTGAAGCCTTCTTGTATCACCATTCTCCTAATCTATGGAATCCTTTATATTTTAATTAAATTCTATTAATGTGAACTGCTCTCCTTTTGCTGCTAGTCTTTCAAAATATATGGATAACCTAGAATATGGGTGTTGAATTATTCTCCATACCACTTCCGCCTAACTCATTACAATAGTTATCATGTATATCATTGGTAGGAAATGCATAGGTTTTTATTGATGACATCTAATATTTGTGGTTTTGTTATCAATTAAACTGAATCACAAATCAATTTCACAAAAGATACTCTGTTCAGGAAGCATTTATTCACACTTATCTTAATGTTCAATTACGTAAAATTTTATAACTTGTAGTGTTAACTAAGATGTATGAATTTATATGTGGCCATTGTGAAGATAGCTTTTATAGCAAGAGGTGTCTACTAAAAATCTGGGATCCATCTGACTGATTTTTGTCTTCTCAGTCTTCTCATTCACTGCATCCATTGCCTTTTGAATGTCCACTCCCTGAATCTTGGGGTTGAATCCATTTGAGCAATTCCTTTGTGCCCAGTCATCTCATGTTGCATCCATTGGTTTTGGAACATCCACTTCCTTGATTCTAGGGTTGAATTGCTTTCTTCATCTTGCGATTTGCACTTTGGACCATCTGCATTGCCTCTGTAAGTTGTGATTTGCCTCTCTTATTGGCTGCTCTAAGCTCTAGTACTTATTGTTATTTCTGTGCCAACTTAACCTTCTCTAAGTTTGTCAATTGAGCTTGTTGGGCAAGGCGTGCTTGAAATCTTTGCCCTTGTTTTTCGAGCTTTGTACAGATTTTTAGTAGTATCCGCTTCATAGATTTCAGCTGTAGTTGCATGTTGGGCAGCCATCTCTGTTTGTAGTATGAGATGAAGATAACAAAATCTGTTCCCAATGGAGAGAAGCCAACTACATTTCGTTTGAGAAGTTCTTGTATTCAGCCACCCATGAGAGATGATGATTTTTATAAACTCAATATGACACTCTCCTACAAATTATTGAATCTGCCAAGTTTCCTAAGACACCAAAGGAGAATGGGAACCATTTAGTTGTACCATCTTAACTACCTCAGGCATCACTTGTGCCATGGGCTCTAAGTTTCGTACACCTTGTAGTATCATACAAACTGGATTTCTAGCATTTGACCTTGAAATTTGGATGGAAATCATTTCTTTTTTGCTAGACGATGTACTATGTGGGTCTAAATTTGTAGACGATAAAATATCCAAAGGATCATGCTATTGGTTTCGGTTCGTCTCTTGCTGTGTTGAACTTATCTCATGCATAGTGCTATCCTATATGGTTCCTCAACATTCAACTTGAAGAGGGGGCTCTTCTACATCTTGTGGGGGGCTTACAAGGGGATAAAGCAATGTATCTGCAGGAGCCCCTAGTAGACTCAGGCATTTGTTTGAAGTAGGTTGAGAAGAGATGATAGTTATTTCTCCTCTTCTCAACTTCCTCTACTTTGTTGTCCTCATCTTAGTGGGTGTTGTTTCTCTAGATGATGATTCAGTTGGCATCAGTTTTTTTTATGTGAAGTTTGCCCACTCCTTGGTTCTTCGCCCTTTACTTAAGCCATTGAATGCCAAGAGACTTCCACCTAAAGATGGATGGCCAAGTGGAATTATAAGTCACAACTGGTGTGGAACTTTTTATTTGGCAAAGAGGGAACTTCTAAGAACAGTCCATTGGCATGCTGTATCATATAGAAGCCTTTATGTTTTAGGCAGAGAAATTTATGGATTTGGAGGGACAAGATTTTGGCCGATTATGCACCTCCCTTTTGCGGAATCGAATTATCTAGTCATTCATCTACACTGCAATATCATATTCCTGAGTACCTCCTATAAATCTACTCTTCATCAGGTTGAAAATGCATCGGCACCCCTCATTAGCGAAGTAATCCTTTTTCAGCCCATGGTTCCCCATATTTTACGTATCATAAAGCTCTTTGTTGGACAGATCATCCTTGCAAAGTGTTTGAACAACAAGTACTTTCTATGCTTTGTGATACCAATGGTGGTTTATTTAATAGAAAGCCCCATACATGGCACCCCAAACGCTCTAAAAACTGTCAGGGGTGTGTGTGATTGTTACTTTATAATCCATTTACTGAACCATGAGTTCTTTCTTTCCCCTATCATAATTTGAGACCATTTGAATCAAATAAAGCTCAATGTTTAGGATCAAAATAAGATGTCTGGAGCATATTGTCTATTTGTGTTGAATATTTGTAAACTTTAGAGGATGATAGTCAAGATTATTTGTCCACCATAGCTGACATTCAGTAATAATGAGGCTCTCTAAAGAGATAGCATGTGTAGTATTTATTCCTTCCCCTTGTGCAGCTCGACTCCCTCTTTTCTTTGATGCCAAGTGTGTTCTATGATGTGGTTCGCACCATCTTTGATCCTACAACAATTGTAGAAATTGGAAGTAGCCAATCTTCCCTAGTTGTAACATATTTTTCAAAAGCTTTATCCAATGTTGTCATCCATATTTTTGGTATATGTGAAGAAGGGGGCATATTAACTTGTGCACTTTTCCCTTTATCTAATATTACAATCTTACCGTTTTCAGCCATGGCCAACACTACTTGTATGAATCTTGAGTTTTCTACCACAAAATATTTGAAAAAACCTCTAGCTAATTCAGAATTACTTTTACGGTTACCCTCTTTTGGTCCTTGAATTCTTTGTGGTATAAGGCAAGTGAATCAACTGATTCTTGTAACCTTGATGAACTCTTGTGGGCCATATAGGTAGTTACTTAAATTATTAGCACAAACTTTAGTGTATTGCAATGTACTGATTTCTCACATAGATTGTATGATTGACTTTTCTTCATTAGGACATATGGGAAAGTGGCACACTACATAACGGTGTATGACAACATGAAAAAGGTTGTAGGATGATGATGATGAAGTAGTGGTTGTATGATTTGATTTGTCAAGCATGACCTATAATGAAATGCTTTTGAATAGGTCGTATGATGCAAGGGATTAGTAGTAGTTGTATGATCATAAATAGAATTGTCAAAAGAGATTGTGTGATGGAAAAAGCCAATAGTAGGTACCATATGGGGTAAAAGTCTAGCAGAGGCCATATGATTAGACTTAGGATTGTCAAATGCGACAATACAGTGGTTGCAAAGGAAGAGGCCATATAGTGGAAACTTAGTGAAGCATTCATATAGTGGAAATGGTTTGAGCATGCAATAGACTAGCTAGGTCATATAGTTGGACAATGAGAAGGTATGGTGGGCTAGAATGCAATTTTGTCAAACCCTTCACGTTCTCTTCTTTTGTCCTTTTGATTGAATTTCACAATATATTTTTGGACCCATGTGGTATTTCCAATATTTAATTTGTGCCTTCTATTTTTTCAACCCTCTGCATGGTGCCTTTTCCTTTGTTTTTTCTCAAAAGTCGGCAGTAGCTGTGTTTTAACTTCACTTTCATGTTGATTTATACAATGGGAATTTGTCCCTTATAATATTCTTTAGAGCAACACAAAATCATTGACTCAAAATCAAAGATTTTAATAGTTTCTCTATTTCTAATCATACCTTAAATCAGCATTAATTGAGTTTGGTTCCATTGCTTTGTTTCTTTCAATGAAGTCCTCTAGGTCACTTATATTTATGGCTTCCTCTCTTAATTGATAAATTTTTAACTTTGAAATATTCATTGCATCCTTACGCATTGTTCCATCTAAGTTTTTCTAGTCATATTGACCCATTGCCAATGCTTCCTAGGTTTCAAATGATCCTAACCATGCTATTTTGAATTTATCTGGTTTTATTTCACTCTAACCATTACACTTGAGCACAAACATATGAGGCTTAAAACTAATTCTCTTCAAGTGATTCCCATGTCAATATTTCATGCATCTTTTCATCACTTTTGTTTGCCATTGTGCCATTATTTTTCATTCATCCAACTTTTTCAACTGTAAGATTTTCTTTCAAGCTCTCATCATCTCCTAGTCGATTTTCCATAGCTATCCTTATACTTGGCACCATATATTCCATGTGTATCATTGCTGCTTGACCATAAATTAATTGAAATGGTGTATGATGAGTAGTTACTTTTTGTTGTTGTCTAGTAAGCTCACGACATTATTGATAAACATTCCTCACAATCTGTGCCTTTGACGCTGCATGATTTTTGAATGATTATAATGAGTACTTTTGTAGCTTCAGCTTGGTTGTTTGCTCTTGCGTAGTATGGACTTGGAAGGGTATGAAAGACCTTGAATTTGTTTATCATTAATTGGATTACATGGTTAAGGACATGTCCACCGCTATCACTTGTTATTTGGATTGGAATTCCAGACTTGGTAACTATCTATTCATAGATAAACCTAGCTTTGCTCAATGTTGTGTTGTTTGGTATGACTCATGCCTTGCCCACTGTCATATATTTTGTGGCCATTGCTATGTACTTGCACCTATGCATATGGTTGAGTTTTAGTCTAGCTCCTCTTACTCATATAACTCTTACAATTGAGATGGGTGGAGTGACATGAAGTCTCTTTTCAGGGGTTTACCCACTTGTTCGGATGTATTGCATCAAACTATCCACTCAGCCCTATTGTGAAGTGTTAGCCAATATAGGCTTGTCAAAAGTTTTTTGTCATATGGCATTGGGCCCCATATAGCCACCTACAAGTCCGTCACGTGCTTCAACTACACCTCTTCTTCACACATCACATATCTTTGTAGAACATGATCCAGACCCTTTTTATACAATAGTCTATTATTTAATTGAAATGCTTTTGTCTTTAAGTGCTAACCTTCTTTCTCTTGGTGTCATGTCTTTCGGAAATGAGGATGTAGACAAGTATTCTCCAATCTTCTTGTTCCATGCTAGTACCATAGCTATCTAAAATGGGTGGGCATTGGAAAAGTCTTCATTTACCCCTTTAGTTAGTTCTCTTAATTAAATCAAGACTCTTCTCTAGCCAGCAATCTTTAGATGATTCATCTCCAAGCTATACCTTTCCATTGTTATATTCTAAATATTTTAAGAACCAACCAAGATGTAAGGTTTGTGGAAAGAGGCACTAGAGTCTATCAATGACACAACATCTGATGGATGTGTGGCCAAGGCCACAACAAAGGCATCACCGTCATCTTGGGGGGACTCTTCAGGCTTATCATTAGCATCACTCTTGTTTTATCCTCCTTGTAGTCTCTTTTGAAATGGCTAGGCTTGCCACAATTCCAAAATTTTTCCCTGGTCTTTCTTGGAAATTTGAATCACAAATTGGATTTGGATGTAGAATTGTTTTTCTTTTTGCCCTTCCCTTTGGATCTTCCATGAACAGATAGGGCCTCCTTAGGTGAGTTAGAAGTTTTTCTCTGCATCTCCTCCAAAAGTAATGATGCAATTGTCTCATCCATTTTGAATTTAAAGGCAGTAGTCCCAGTTGCCCTCACCAAGTGATCCCATGAGTCTAGCAAAGAACATAACAAAGTCCTGCTACATTCCTCCATCTTTATTCCAATAGAGTGCAACTGAAACACAATCATATCCTAAGTATTTAGATGTTTGGCCACAAAACCACCATTTTCCATCCTAAGGATATATGACTTCTTTCTTAATAAAAACTTGTTTACCAGGGATTTAGCCTGATAAATCTCACCTAGATTCTTTCGAAGGCTCATCACAGTAGTCTCTTGATGCACATTGAACAATACTGAATTGGCTAAATAGAGTGTAATGAGACCTTTAGCTTTTTGATCCATTGTGTCCTAGTCTTCTTGTTTCATTACAGTTGGTTTGGATCTGAATATTGCAACCTATAGACTTCTATCCATGAGCATATCCTTCATCTCAAGCTTTTAAATCTCAAAGTTTGTGCTTGGGAACTCCTCCATCTCTATCCTTGATATGCTTGCCATTTTTTATACAACGATATATTTTTTGTGCAAGCTCTTAATTCAAAATTAGTACAAAAAACCCTTATCCCTAACACTTAGAATCATAGGTGACCTTGTTGTGATAGCAAATTAAATTGAAGCAAGGTACAAACCACATTTCATATACTAATCTATGAGAGGAAATATGAGCAAAAAATGAACTAATCACACAACTGAAAAGGAAATAAACACAAAAGCAATATCCATAACAATAGTGACTTACAAAGGGAAAACCCTTTTGGGAGAGAAACCCACACTCCAAAGCAATTCAATGTCTGATTTAGTATTCAAATGTTACAATACGCTTGCAAAGTCTAACCCTTTACACAGGTATCACCAACTAGAGATCTTGAGTAATTTTGTTAGCATAACAATATTTATGACACTATTAGAACCTCTATTTCAAGCACTCAATCAATAGGAGACAAAATACATGAAACTAATAATTGTTAACTAGAAAATTATGAATTAAAACCACCCAAAATGTGATGCCCAAATCCCTAGTTAAAATCGAACATCCAAATCCCAAGATGAGTCCATCGGCTTAAAATAACATCCTTCCACCTGCCATAAGTTCATCATAATCTACTCACCAATTTGAGAGCTCCATTTTATTATCTCCATTCAAAGATGTCTAATGACACGTCATAAGTTGGTCAACAAGTGCAACTCTCTATTATAGCTGTCTTATGCATCATAGATTGTTTTACATTTCTAATGTTGGAGAGGCCATTTGGGCTCTTTATTTTTTTAACTGTAGAGCTCAAAGGGATTTATGTAGTGGTTATCAAGAAACCAATGTTGAACAACCTTGAGTATTTATTTTGGCAAAAAATGACCTGTATAACCTAGAAATTGAATTTTTTGTTCTATGACCCAAAAATTGCATTTGTGTAATCTTATCATTAGGTTCAAGGTTGAGACATTTTTCTCAACATCTTTGATCTGTGTAATATTCTACTTTTTGGATAACCACTCCCTTAGTCCATGTTTTAGCTAGATTGTTTTAGGGTCTAGTTTGTATTTTTAGTGTTTTTAAAATTTTGAATGGCTTTTTGCTTGGTAAATTGAAAACTTATATGACTGATGTCCTAACATCCCTGGGAGAGTGGAGAGACATTATGACATCCCTTGGCTGTCCTGGGGATGCCAGGGCAGTTCCCACCATCTGCAACTTTTTAAGTTACCAAAAAACCTATACATATTAAAAAACATTAAAAAATGCAAACTTGCCGTAAAAAAGCCTAACTAATACATGAAATAAGAAATGCTTATCTACAAAGAAGAAAATTTCATAGAACAGGTAAAAAAGATGTTTGTGTTTCTCTGTGGTGTTATTCAGTTAAAGAGAAGAATACATTATTGTGCACAATTTGTGAATTTTATTCATTCTTAGAGCTCTTTTGTTCAAGTTTTATGATGTTTTATGTTTGAGTCTTTTGGTTGTGGCAATTTTTAAAAAAATATTGGTATTGAAGAATATGGATATGTTGTAAATGTATTTTCTATAATTTATATCATATAGAATTTTAAAAATTGAAGAAATATTTGTGTTGAGTAAACTATGTCTAGATAGAAAATGGCCTGTAGTACTCCAAAAACATGTTGGATAGTTAATTGATTACAACATCAAGATGTCCATGCCTTATAGGTTTCGTAATGAATCAACCCTATACATTTGTGTCTTGGATTTGTTGGCATAGTTGTCATTTTGGCTAGTGTTTTTAGACTAATTACTAATTACGCTTAATATTCCTTAGGCACAAGTTTCAAGCTCTGTTTATTTTTTGGATAAATAAAACATTGGAATTATATTGAGGATTACAAAATACCCAAGAAGCAGAAAACTGTTTACTATAATAGTCCTGATACAAAATGCTAAGAAATACCTAATTGGAACTATTAGAAAATATGGAACACAAGCAAAATAATATCACACAAGATAATACATCTTCGATTAATGAATTACATACTTTTAGGAGTTTTAGCTCCTACATTATGGGAACAACTCACTAATTATTAGAGTTGTTTTAACAACTCAACAAACAAACAAACAAAACAAAACAAATTATCACAAATAGCTACATGAGTTGTGTTAACAAGTCACATTATGTGAACGCTAACAATTCGCTTTCCAACATTCCCCCCCTTGTGTGATTATGGTAAGAATTCACACCCTTCATCTACAGTAAACCCAACTCTCGTGTGTCATGATCTTGATTCAAAATGAAAGGCACCTCCCTTCAACCTTTCATGGTTTTGACACAGGTTTACCACAAACTTGGACATGAACAGGAACCCACTCATCTGTTCATCTCATGTGGTTTTTTGGATCCTCCCACAAACCCTTTCAAGTTCCATGAATTGCTTTATACTAGTGCTTTTGTTCATTACAATATTTTACACTAAGGAGTTAACATAAGAAAATAACCCACATGTGTCACTCGATCTCCAACAACAAAGGAAATTTTCATTGCAACTGAAGATGGAATATTGATGTTATATCCCCCCCCCCTCTCAATTGTGAAATTTCCAATTATTAAAAAGCATAGAAAACAAAAGCGCACTTTACAATAGAAAATGAAATGCCACCAGAGCTGATAAGAGGCCTCGTCGTTGGTGATTGACGAGAGGATGTTGAGTGTCCTCCTTCCTCCATTGCCGCCTACCTCCAATCTTGGATTATTTAAAGCACATATTCCTCATCACTAGGACATGACAACTCTTCATTACTGGCATATTCTTTCCAATTTGTTTCTTCAGCCAAGGAAGCATGATGATCTGGTTTATCATCTAGTAGATCTTGTGCCCTCTTCTTGCAATTTAAAATTACATGTCCTATTTCATTACAATAGAAATATTTGATTTTTTCTTTTGAAGGAATATTCTTAGATTTGTACTTTCCTTTTCTTGCTTTGTTATGTACAAATAAGACCTCTTCTGATTCCGAGTCTTCATTATGATCAAGTAGAGTAGATATTACTCCTTCAAGACTAATGGTTACCTTGCTTAATGTGAACACCATTCCAAACGTATTTTTAGGCAAACTATTCAGAAGTATTGCTTTGGCATCATCATCTTTTACTTTCTCATTAATCCCAGCTAGCTGATTTAGGAGAGAGTGAAACTTAAAGATATGATCTGCCATTTTTGTACCTTTTTCCATCTTCAATCCGTACAATCTTTGCTTCGGATCCAAAGAGCTTGTTTAATGACTCTCAAATCTCTTTTGTCGACTTCGCAAAATCTACATGGTGTAAATATGCTTTTGATAAGTCAAGACCGACAGTTTCTAAAGCTTTTTGATTCTTGATATTCCACTTAGCAAGTTCATCTGCATCAGTTGGTGTGACTGAGTTCGGTTTGACAACATCCAAAAGATCCTTTTCTATCAAGTGTAGCTGCATCTGTATTTGCCATGTATGAGAGTCTCTACCATCGAATTTCTCGATGAAACTTAATTTATCCATGACTAAACTTTTAATCAAAGGTGTCGGGCTCAACCGATAATGCACCTTGACTATAACACTTTTGACACAAGAACAATTGATTTTAATTGAAAAAACTTATCATTAGACAGCAAATCTAAGACATTACTAATGACTTGATTTACCACTAACTCATTTTAAGACACTATAAGAACAATATCAATTGGACACTATAATTAATGAATTGTAAGAAAGGACCATATTAAAAAAAGATAATGTTACTTAACTTCTAAACTATGACACAAAACATAAACTTCCAATTAATATACGAAGGCACACCAAAAAAGGATCCAAGTCGTTGTGGTTGGGTAGCTGAAGAAGATCTTGAATATATGAGGTCGCCGAAGATCACCGTGAGCAAATCACTCGCAACATATGCATGGAGCACTCCGCAATCAATTCACGCATGCAATGCCAAAGCATAACTCTGTCAACCAAATAGCCACACTTAAATCTACAAAATGATAGTAACCCACGAGATAAGGAAATATGGGAGCCTCAAGTGCCGAGCACAAAATAGAAGCTCGATTAATGTGAGAATGATTCTGCGCTTTAAGATATATGCAGGCCTCTCACACAATGCAGCAATTCACAGCCCATTACATGCATTAATCCCTTCAAACCATTGATATCAAACCAAAGCCGTGCATACAACAATAATGTTGACTACAATCTACATGAGCCTCATAACAATGCATCCGATGATGAACCGATAATCATGAGCTCCACAGAAAATAACACCGCCAATTAATCCTACAATGAATGAGAGAAGGCCGAAAGCTGAAGCCGGCAAAAGTGAGCCTCTTAACTTAGATCACGGCCCAATAGATTCTACCAATCCAAGTCACCGGCAATAAAGGCTGGTTTGACTATAGAGAATGTGCATTAAATTAACATTATGCCAAAGTCAAAAACATGAATCTCTAGATTATAGAAGCCATGTCAATGCTCCAACAGTGCTACCCGGAAATGCATTTCTGGCCTACAG
This sequence comes from Cryptomeria japonica, assembly GCF_030272615.1. NCBI lineage: Eukaryota > Viridiplantae > Streptophyta > Pinopsida > Cupressales > Cupressaceae > Cryptomeria > Cryptomeria japonica. The sequence continues at coordinate 177,784,122 of NC_081409.1, forward strand.
GCACACGTTTCGGAAATGGAAAACGTTTCGAAGACCTGGGGACGGCCGGAAACGTTTCCAAGCTGTCACCGATTTCCGAAAATTTTCGGAAACCGTCCCGGAAACTCAGAAACGGTCAACCTTTTTTGGGGGGGACCGTTGACCGTCCCCGGGACGGCTAGGGATGCCCAAGCTGTCTTGGGGATGGATGGCCATTTCCAGCAGCAGGCACAATTAAAAAACATTTTTTTTAAAAATTAATAATTATTTTTCATAACCCAGTAGCTGCAATTGAAAATTAAGGAAAGCAATTAAATTTTTTTAATGAAAATTGCTGATAGAAAGCGATTAAATTTTTTCGTATTATTACTTAAAAAAATACGAACTGTAGCTTCTGTTCATGTTTTTATAGTAATGTGGATGATACAGACAAAAATTAATAACTCTAGTTTCAAGTGCTGCGTGTTGAAATTTCCAAGAAAAATTCTTTAAAAGATTAAGATAAATTGCAGCTTTTGTTCATGATTTTATGGTAATGTGGATAACCGGGATAAAAATTCATTACTCTAGTTTGAAGTGCAGCTTCCCCTTTATGCTCAGTATGTTAGTTTTGGCCAATATTGAAAGAACCTTATAGCCATTATAATATTAAGAAGATCAAGATCAGAAACTTATCTGCTTATTGTCAATTTGTCTAGTTCAAATGGTTATATATATATATATATATATATATAGCCGTCCCCTGCCGTCCCCTGTTCCGGGAGAAAAAACAACCATCCCGTAAACCCGTTCCCCCATCCTCCCGTCCCCTTGTCCCGGAAACTCGGGGTAACATAGTGCTCCATGGATGGGTTAAGAACCGATCTCAAATTAGAACATGCTACTGTCGTGTGTACTGATATATTGAAGCCTCCATTCTATGATGAATGTCGCTGAGGATCCAAGAGGTGTAGCTGATCTTGCATGGATGCTGTTATCAATCTCCAAAGGTATTGCTGGTATAGATCTCCAATGCTTAATTCCTGATTGCTACGAGATTCAAGGCATACAAAATGCCAATATTCCCTCACTAAATAATGGGCCCATAGAATAGCATAGCTCTGATACCATATTAGAAAATATGGGACAAAAGCAAAGTAATATTACTCAAGGTAATACACTCCAATTAATGAATTACATATAGGAGTTTTAGTTCCTACATTGTAGGAACAACTCACTAATTATTAGAGTTGTTCTAACAACTCAACAAACAAACAAAACAAAAGAAATTATCACAAATAGCTACATGAGTTGTGTTAACAACTCACATTATGTGAAAACTAACAATACGTTTTCGACCAGGAACTTGACCACAATTGAGAGTATTATTGGTGCAGGGGCACTAGGACATGTGTCTACTTCATTTTGACATGTGTCTACATCATTTTAATTCATGATTATGTTAGGAATAGAATGTGCAATATGTAGGTTTGAAGGCCTATTGATTAGGTCTAGACAATGTAATAAGCCTTGAGGCTTCAAGGTGTGTCAACTTGGTCAAAGGCCTTGTATGGGCATTTTATATGTATTTTTGGTGTTTAGGGGTCTGCAATGTGTGGTAGGTTCATTCTTGACCTTTGGTGTGAAGGCAAGACCGAATTGTAGGAAGTTGACAAAAGTTGCAAAGTTGCATTATTGTCTTAAGCAACTTTTCTTGCAAGATTTTGAAATGTGGTTATCCCAACGGTTAGTTGGTTGATTGTATGCGTTGGAGGTAGTTGGAGGAGTTCCTTGGCGTGATATAAGCCTAGAGGAACGATGCGTACTCGTTGGAGATAATATTGAATGAATTTCTTGTCTTCAAAGCAAATGGTTATTGTGATTTCCTGCATTTTCCTTGAGTTTTATGTTTTTGCATAATTCCCTGTGAATGGTGGGCATGAATTAAACATTTGGCAAGTTGTAGCAGAGGTTCACCGTCCATTTTGAGTTGATCTGACATTTTGAAGCCTTTCAGGTTTGGAAGAAACTGAATTTTCTATCCCACTGGCTTGACAAAACCCTCAAAACCAGGGTTTGGATGCAAATAGTGACACAAATCAACATCTCTCTATGGGATCAACCTGAAACTTGGGAGGATGTTGATTTGACATGTATACTAGATGTTCCTGGTGGTTTTGGAGGTAGGAAGTGTCATTTGCCTTTCCTAAGATGAAGCCTTAGGCTTGACTTCGCTCATGTGGCAAGCCTGTGCAGTAGGAAAAGAGGGTGGAAACCTTGAACAACAGATTGAAGGATGGTCAAACTTGGCATGAGAAGGACCCATGGACAAGTGCAGACCCTTGGCAAGTGTTATCCTTTCATTCCTTTGTGATTGGTGAAGCTTTTGAGAGCTTAAACCCCAATACCGGCTAGAAGAGACTAAATAGGGTCAGTAGGGTTTGACCATCCGTACTCAAAACCTAGATGCAGAACTTTGGAATCTTGTAGAATGCCCAAAAGGGTATTTGAATATCAAATTTATTCAGGAGGTTGTTCAGGTAGGTTGTGAGACAAATCAAGGAAAGTCCAAATGGAGGGCTAATTGCTTGTAGCCCTATTTCCTAGGTCCAAAAGGGGAAAAGATACAAAGGGCTAGTAAACACCCATCTAAGGGGTCAAGATCAGTGCAAATACCATATAATACATGTGTAAACACTCACATAGGTTAGATTCCACCTTTTAAGTAAAGATCCCATTGCTTGGGGTTTGGGGTTGTTAGGTGTCCTTGGTTGAAGGGTTGGAACCTTAGGGGTAGGAGACTCCTTGTCAGTTGTGAGTTGTCTTGAGCGAAGAGATCCTTGGGAAGGATCTAGGGCAAGCTCTAGAAACCTTGAGAAGGTTAAAGACATTGGTCCATTGGGTGATACCAAGTGGAGACCCTTTTTTGAGAAAAAACCAAGCAATTGATATAACATCCCAAACCCTCTGCATCAATTATCTCTTCAGTGAAGCCGCTGATAGTTGCTAAAATTACTTAATTCTAATATACTGGATGGACATGTATCCTAAAGAATTTCAGATTGTTGGGTTGACTTTAATAAATAATATATGGGTAAGATTTTGCTGAAAATTTAAAGGGTCTTGCATTTTTAATGTTTTATTTACTTGAAAATTATACAAGATTATGTTAATTAGTGTCATCAATTGTGTAGAAACCAAAGTGCAGTGAGCTAGAGGGTAATCTTATCAAAATTTGTATGGTATTTAATGGCTGAATTGTATGGATACAAATGTTTGATGATACATGCATATAGGATATTGATATTCATAGAATAAATTAATGTATATACACAATTATTCCAAGATTCATACTTTGACTTTTGGAATTTAATTTTTGGATGTCGTTGCAACATTGAACCTTCTGGCTAATAGTAAGTTACTGGATTGCAGGTTGATCATTATCTTCAAGTTGTTAAGACAGAGTTAGTATCAAACAGAATTGACAAAAATAAAGTTTTGCTTGAGGAGTATGAATATACTGCACATAGCAGTATGATGCAAACTGCAGCTGTCCCTGCTGCAAAGTTTCATTTTGAACTCTCACCAATGCAGGTCATTCATTTGGTTTGGGCACATTTTTCATACAAAATTAAGCGGACTGTCTTTATTGTCATCTAGAATTATTTTCTATGTTTCTGAAATAGTTGTCCTATTTGTTTTACATCCAAGTTTGCTCAAGTGAACTTAGATTTACTTTTTAATATTTTATCTTTTGCTAGTTGTCTTTAACATTCTTTTCTAATTTTTGCACCAGGTCTTAGTGACAGAAAACAAGAAGTCATTTTCACACTTTATTACCAATGTTTGTGCAATCATTGGTGGTGTTTTCACGGTATTATGTTTAACACTTTTACTTGATTAGTTTACCTGTATTTAATTAGTTTACTTTGTATTTAGTTTTTTTCAGTTTATTGTAGCTTCAATTTTTTGTATAAATTTGTTGTTTAGGAAGGAATTAGCAGTTTGCAATGAATGTTTATATATACTCTTAATGTTTGAAACTCTGGCATGTAATCTTAGGATTGGATAACATTGTAAATTTCAATTGGCAGGCATGTATGTTGTAAAGTGAAGCCATAATAGCATATAGCAGAATATAAACAATCAGATGTTGAACCTAGCTATTATTACTGGCCTGCCATTATACCAATGTTGATATAATTTTTCTTGGCTTCGGCTTCCTTCCATTGATTCTATGGTTGTTGTATTAAAGAATGCTGTATGAGCATTAGATGGAAACAGAGGGAAATTCCTAGAACTCCCATCTGGTACCTCCCTGGCTATGTCCTCTCCAGTCTCGCATCATTCCTCACCAACCACCCCTAACCAGCAAGATCATTCTCCAACCAGCCAAAGGCTGACTAGAGTTAAAAACAAACCCTTAGGGAGAGGCCTCTCCACAAAGCTAACCATCTCTACGATCAGGGTTTGATATCACATCTGTGGTTTCTAATGAGAAAAATCAAATTCACAGAGATGACATACTCCAGTTGATTCACCACCATGCTCATTGAACAATGACCCTTTTAAAATTTTACACCATAAATGAAATAGTGAGCACTTAAGAATGTATGCCTCACTATTGCTCAAATTTTCAATAGATGAAATAGAAAATAGGCTATGGCTGCTTAAGGATAAGGCCCTTATATGCTGATTCATGGGAACTTTCCGTGGAATGAAAATACTTAGATTACAGGTATGTGAGAATTGGAAACCTGCTTGTTTTGTCAACATACACATCACTTCCAAAGGATGACTTGTGGCCATCTCTTCCTTATAACAAGAGAAAGATCAAGTCTTCCAACATGTTGTATGGTTTATGAAAAAAAATAGGGGTTTTTATGAAATTGTAGTCCCTTGCCTTCAACCCAGCTGAAGAATTCCCAAGTATGGATTCAGGTTGTTAAGACTTCCACTTCTCCCAAGTCTACATCGACAATACTAGTCTAAAGAATATAGGCAGTGCTATTGGAAGATGCATCACATTAAATGACTTCACAAAGCGATCGAGAGTTCTCAAATATGCCAGAGTAAGTGCCAGCATTGACTTGGTGAAACCATTACTAGATGAAATATAACTGGACATGGGAGGAATTGAGTGAAACAACTTCTAGACTATTAGAACATTCACTTCAGATATTAGATTTCCCTTCAACTTTACCATTGGGCTTGTCTTTGCCTCACCATACAAGAACACAAGCAGATGAAAGCAGCAGATCATGAGAAAAACAACAAAAGAAAAGATGATGAAGATAGCATGGTAGAAGGTGACAATTGAGAGAATCAATTTTAATCCAGGAAAAATACCCAATACAAAAATGGTTAGTGAGGAAAAAAAATAGAGGCTACACAAAGAAAGGCAAGCTAACAACTCAGCCAGCCAAACATGTCAGCACTTCAAATCCTGTAAGGCACTTAACTATCTGGAGATTGATGAAAATGGAAGGTATACAAAGCAGCTAGGAACAAGGGACAAATCCTTTCCAATCACCTGGACGAGGGGGAAGGGAGTTGAAAAGCCACTAAGAGTTTAACTTGCAACACATACATTGGAGGAAGAGCGTAAAAATCATGTAATCTGTCAGAGCCTACAAAACAAATCAGGTTTTTTTAGAAGTGTTAGCCAATTCTGAACTAGTGAAGTGTACTAGGGCCACTAAAGGCAAGAACAAAACCCCAAAAAATATGGAACCTTAATATTTTTGGTTGAACCCCCAACAAATAAACGAACAAAACCCACCCAGGAAGCTATTAGAAGCATTCCTATAAAGGGAAGAAATTTGAGATTAAGAAGCAGCAGATCATGACATCGTAGGCTTGTCCCCCAACCCACAAGCAAGCTGATGCAGATTTCAGATCTTTCAGATAGTTATGATAGTTTTACTAGATATATTTCATTAACCTGTACATTTTTTGTTTTCCTAAGATCAGGAAGCATTATATTGTAATGGCCTTGCTGATAGATAATTATCTTCTGATACAATCAGAAAAGTTAAAAACAGATTCATTGACATATATCCTTAATCTCATTGAAATGCATTTTGATTAGTATTATCATAATGCAATCAAACTTTATCAGAAAAAAGGGGGATCTTATCTTTAACAATTCTGTACGTCTTTTTTCATGGACAGTACATGGCATTTCCTCATTTCCCCAGTGTCTGGATATTTATGATAGGAAGCTTATCTGCTCACAACTTCTGACTTCAGCTTGCTTTGAATACATTTCTTACAGGTTGCAGGTATCCTGGACTCCGTGTGGTACAATGGGATGCGTTTGCTTAGAAAAATGGAGCTTGGCAAGCAATTTTAAGTCAGACAGACCAATGAATATGTGTCGAAGTAACAACTTATTTCCTTGGCTCCTCACAGATTTTTTTTGTAAGTTGGGAAAGTGGATAGGATGTAGTTTAGATAATGCCATTCAGTTGTGTATCAATATTGTAGAGGGGATTGTTTTCTTCCTTATTTTTTAGGCTCCCGTTCAACTATAAGAATTCATTTGTTAGAGGGATTTCAGCACATCTTTTCTGAGTCATACAATCGTATTGTTCATTGATTATACCCTTCATCTGGTTGAGAGTTACTGTAGAAGTCTGCACATATAATATGTACACGCAGAAAAGGCCTCTTGAGAGAATTTTGTTGCAAAATGGAAATACTACAAATGCCTAAATTGACACTCCAGCTCAGTGGATTTCAGCTAACATTTTTGAGTGACGAATGGTAACATTAATTAAACTTCATAAGATGATTTGTTGTGTTGTTTTGAAGTAGCAAGCATGCTTTAAGAGGTATGCAGAGTTGATTAGTCTTTATATCACTTGTAATATTTTCTTTTTGCATGTGAATGTTCTAATGACACACAGATCTTTACCCCATTAATAGTCAAGGGCAGAAAAGCTTGGATATTATTGCCATACAATATCTGCATTTTGTATTTAAATGGCCGGCTAGGAGTGCCTGAATTTGCAGTATGCTACAATGCACTAACTCGATGAGATTTTGGCTTGGTGTTTGAAGAGCTTGCTGGTGTGATGTCCGTACATTTCTACATTTTAAAGAAATAACCAAGGTTTATGAAAATGCATAGAATGCTGATACTGTAATAAAATAATAAAACTTAAGTTGTATACAAATTTAATAAATTATACAGTTTGAAACCAGCATTCATTAAAAGAGACATAATATTACCATAGATCATGTCAGTGATTGTGAGTGCTTCTGAATGCAACTCTGGTAATTTTTAGCATCAACATTTTGGATCACACTCTAAGATCCACTAATATTTTCCAGGTTTCCTTGTCTTTACTATGGACCACAGGGTGTGATTCAAAACATTGATGTTAAAAATTACCACAGTAGTAACATCCAGAAGTTTTCTCAGTCAACACTAAAATGTTTTCTCTGAAATTGGGCATGTAGAAGAAAGAGACTTGTAAAACCAAAACAAGAGTGCCTTTGTTAATTTAGCATTTTGGGTGAATGAATTTTCTTACGAAAGGATTTTAATATATGCTATGCAGCCTTGCATTCATTGTAACTACACTACTTCGTATAATGCACATACTAAAGGCACTGCAGTTGCCAAAGCATTGGTTTTTCAAAATTTTATATAACTAAATCTTCATTTTAACAAGATGAATTTCTTGCGACTACGTTAAATAGAGTGCAGTCATAATCCTATGATAAAGACTAATATGAGGACCATTCTTTTTCTATGCTTCCAATAATTTTAAACATTGATGTTAAAAATTACCACAGTAGTAACATCCAGAAGTTTTCTCAGTCAACACTTAAATGTTTTCTCTGAAATTGGGCGTGTAGAAGAAAGAGACTTGTAAAACCAAAACAAGAGTGCCTTTGTTAATTTAGCATTGTGGGTGAATGAATTTTCTTACGAAAGGATTTTAATATATGCTATGCAGCCTTGCATTCATTGTAACTACACTACTTCGTATAATGCACATACTAAAGGCACTGCAGTTGCCAAAGCATTGGTTTTTCAAAATTTTATATGACTAAATCTTCATTTTAACAAGATGAATTTCTTGCGACTACATTAAATAGAGTGCAGTCATAATCCTATGATAAAGACTAATATGAGGACCATTCTTTTTCTATGCTTCCAATAATTTTCTTTCTATAATAGTTTCTTTGTAACTTATTATTTTTTACTCAGGATTATGATCTAAGTAAAATATATGAATATGAGAGTTTAAATCAGCAGTTGTTGAAAAGACAAGACACATTATTTATGCCTCGAATACATTATGTAAATATAGTGATCGTAGTGCATATATAGGAAAATAAAAGTATTAGTAATGACATTTAAAGTAAAGATTCACTTCAATACTCATTAGTCTCAATCACTTAGTCTACGAATGAGCAAAGGTGGTCATGTAATAGGTCTGGAAAGTGCGATTTCCTAATAAGAAAAAGCAAAGTAAATGAACCCTAAAGAATAAAAAATAATAAATGATGTAAAGAAAGAATCGGTAAAGAATTGAAGAAGTGTAACCAATAATTTTTTATGTTTTTTTTTGAAATAGCCACTAGGGATGAATCCCAAGCATAATGATCCATAGGCAAATGAATATCAATAATAAAATCGAATCTAAAGGGAAATATAGCCACACATTATTAAGCTAAAGTTTGGAGCAATAACAATATCATCATTAACAATGCATAATGGAACATTAATGGTATCATAGTTAACAATGCATAAGGCATTAGTTTTGGAATTACTTAACAATCTTGTCTCCACACTTGATTGGTACATTGTGTTTAGAGAATCTCATATTCAATATTGTTGGCATATAATTTGTTCAACTTATTACTAATTATATCGATCATTTAGTTTCAATTTTAGGTTATATCCAGTTTTTGAATAGGTAGGAGATCTATTTAGATGGATGAACAATTCTAAATACAAATTTATTTATACCATATTTAAGAAACTATTGTCAAGCTCTTCTTAATCAACTATCTTTTAGGAAATAAACTTTCAAATAACATATAGAATGTCTTATGAGAAAAACAAAAATAGGCAGACGAGCTAGAGTCTCATAAATGGATTTAGCATCGAGCTAGAGTCTCATATATAGACTTATCATAAAACTGTAGCACCTTTTTATGATATTAGATAAAATATCCAAGTCAATAATATTAAGGGTGCAACATAAAGATGTAATAGATAGTTATTTTATTGAATCTTTAATTGATGTTGCAATAGAATGGTTTTATCACTTTATTAAAATGGGTTTAATTCATGAAATATGATGAAAACTAAGTTTGAGGTTTGCTTCAAAAGTTCTAAAGATAAACATTGTTTGTTGATTCAATTTATTGAATTGAAAAAGGATATGCATAAACCAATGCTAGAATTTGTTGGTAAGGTTAATAAAATTGTTGACAAAATTGAAAGACATGCATACTCTAGAAAATATAAAAATACTTGTTTATTAATTCACAACCACCAAATATTAATTTTCACTTGAGAATAATAAGAGTTCCTAATTTAGAGGCTACCCAAATTATGGTAATAAAAATTGAAGATGATCTTATCAAAATTAAGAAGTGGAAGAAAGAATTGCAAATAGGTAAATATCATGTTACTAGTTCTTTCAAACTAGTAATTTAGAGTTTAGCAAATGATTTAAATGTATTTAAAAGAGAATTCCCCATACAAAAGTAACAACCTTTTGTTGTAACCTAATAACAATTATAAGGCCTTTTTTTCCCACTTATATGTAAAGTTTGGCATTGGAAGATCCCTCTACAAGTGCACAAAGTAATTTTGTATATATCACTTGACAATTGGTCATTATGATGCATTATGTCTAGAAATGAATTGCCACATGCAAATGACAATCATGAAGGAATTATAGAATTACAACCAACTAAAGAAGAAAATATTGATTGTTATGGTGACTATTATAATTTTCCTCAAATATGAATTTGATTCAAAGAAAGGAGACATTGTCTATGTCATGTTGGATGATCAATCACACGTCCTTACTAGAAGTAAAAAAAAATTGTTCCCAAAAGAAGCTAGAAATCAAAAGAAGCTAGAAATCAAAAGAATATGCATGATGGTGTTGCTTCAAAATATATATTATGAAGAATTTTTTCTTCAAAAGATGTTGCCTCTACTTCAACCAATCTCCTTAAATTTATAGGTATGCATGTCTATCCATTGTTTCTATTTATTTACCTATAAATAACATTAATATAAAAAAAAAATTCTGACATCCCTAGCAAAATACCTAAAGGTTGAAGCCTAGTGAAATTTGATTCCTAACCTTCTTCCTCTACTAATCAATTTTCTAATGCCAAAAGTACTCTCTTCTAATTTGTCCTCCAAGACCTAAAATAATGTTCCTTTGAATCTTGATGAAAAACCAAATCCTTTCTATATCCCATCGCATATTGTTGGCCATAGATTGAGTAATTATGTCATAGATTCATGAGCATCCAATAACATAATGCCATTGAAGGTTATCTAAGCCCTTGGTTTTTTTTTAACGAAACCGGGGAAAATTTTATTGCATAAAATCAAATCAAGTAGCTTTATTTGGATAGGCAGTAGACACTCAAGAGTCCCTTGCAACATGTCCTAATAAGAGGTTAAAACTATCTTCGTAGCTGGCATATGAAATAGTTATGGCATGCTACTAAGTAAAAGTTTTTGTAAAGACTTGGATGAGGAAATTTAAATGGATTGGTCACATGCACATTTTCCTCTTGGTAACAAAAGGTTCATATTTACCCAAAACCTAAGGTTAAATTTGTTGTACTTAAATTAGATGATCGTATGTCTAAAATTTTGTATGAGGAGATAGGTCATGGATTATATATGTTGTATTCAACTGCAAGTGATAAAACCTTGGGTTTACTTTGTCTACACATATCTTCCAAATTATGGACTTGAAAATTTAATGATAGTTGTTCTATGTTTTGGGATAGGTGTTGTATTAATATCCTTAGATAATGATAATTCCACATTTTCTTATAAGCTATAGTTCAAGAATTTAAATAATAATATTTAATATGATACTTTATCATTGGAATTAGACATAGAAAATGAAAGAGGGATTAGAAAATTAAGAGCTTAAGGAGATGTCAAGATGTCAAATTTGTAGTGAAACAAGTTCATAAAATCTTCACAATTAAGAATGAAAGGATTACACATTACTAATGCCATGGAAATGTGGATAATTACCAAAGACAAAGTTCAATATTAGTATGTTAGTTTCAACCATAAAACCAAAAAAATGAACTAAAACTATTCCAAAAACATATCAAAGGAGATTCAAAAAGCATGAAAGAAGCTTAACAAAATAATAAGAAGAAAAAAGTCTCGCTAAGATGCTTCCATGATGCCTTTGTTGATCCTCCCTTGTTTCCTTCCTCTCCAAGTTCCAAATGAATAGAGCTCTCAGCTTTTAGCACTAACCATGGATGCCAAATGAAGACTCAAGATGGTTGAAAATAAAAAAAACATATACTATGCAAATGCAAGTAGTGATGCTATGAGAAATCTCTAAGTATCTATGCAATATTTCAGTATAATAACAATGCTCTAATGCTTTCTCTTTTGTTTGAGGAGAAGGGTTCTATTTATATGCAAAATAGAAGATTGGATGGTCGTAATTGATCTGGTTTTTGGAGGGCCAAAATTGCACGATTCATGATCCATGTGATGGTTTTCAACCCAATTCCATGATGAAAAGTGTCAACATGAGATGGCTTGAGAGGAGAGGGAATGATCATTTAATGCTTGAGAAGACATGAGGGTGGCCTCATGTAGGTTGGGCTATAGGATAATGCTTTTATCCAAGGATAATGCTTTTATCCAAGGATAATGCTTTTATCCAATGGGTAAACTCTTGGGCAAAGTTTACCCATGGTTAAGCCTTGACCAAAGGGTCAAGACCCATGTGGGTTATTGTGTTGAAGAAGGGAAGCATTTATGACTTTGTAAGAGTCTTAAATGGTTTAGATGATGGGTTGGGGGTTAATTTTGGTTTAGGATTGTGCAAATGATTAGAAGAGAGATTAGGCTAAATTAGAAGGGGTTAGAAGAATCTAGAAGGAGGTTAAAAAAATCTAGAAGCAAGTGGGTGAGGATAAAGAGAAATTTTAATTAAAATAAAATCATTTATTTCAACTAAAATATGCAACTTGCCTTTGTAGGAGAATGCAAGTGGATGAGGCATTTTAAAATAAATATTGATTTATTTAAAAGGGGATTTGATTTGTGGATTTTAAATAAATGTTTAATTTATTTAAATAAGAAGAAAGGGGAATTAAATAAATTTATTAATTTATTTAATAGATGGGACTATAGTTAGTAATTAAATAAATTTATTAAATTTATTTAACTAGGGTAGAAGAAGAGGCTAATGGTGAATTAATTAAATATAAATTTAATTAATAGAGGAATATTAGTGTATTAAATAAATATTAAATATTCATTTAATTCGTAGATAGATTTATGTGTCTACAATTACAAATATAGGGTTTGAGATAACACTCAATTCTTAGATTCTTTCTCCATAGAAGTAATTCTTGGAGAAGAAAATTCCAAGGATAATCATTTAGTTGTATCTACATCTTTGTTACTTCCTCGTCTCGAGGTCAAAGAGGGTTCATACAAGGTGGAACTAATTTTAATAATCCCAATGTATTGAATAACAATGATCACTAGTACTTCTAGTGGGTGGAGCTTTGCTTGTGTGGCAATGCTACTACTCTTCCCCCCAAGGGGACATCTCATCCTCTTCCTTGTGCCAAGACCTCCCCTATTATGGTTTGTGGCCAAGATGTGGTTGAGAATGTTGGTTTCTACCAACGTTGTGGGTTGGTGTGCAAATTTGTTGGGGTTCGGCATTCCCTCTCGGATCTACATCGTTGGGTGAGTGACTCTTGGAAGCCTTTGGTTGTTGATCCCATTGAGATTTGCCCTTGTGCTAAGGGTTTTTTTTTTATTACTTCTTTTGCTTCCTCTAATGATCATGGCTTGGTGCTGAGAAAGTTGTGGGCTTGGGGAGTTTACTCTCTTTTAATCAAACCCTGGACAACTTCTTTTAACCCTCTTATTGAACCACTCAATGTGCGTCCATTGTGGGTTCATCTTCCCAAACTTTCACTTCATTTTTGGGAGCTTTCTTATTATGAGGCCATTGGCAACTCTATCAGACACTTTTTAAAGGTGGATGATACCACATCCTTGTTGATCATTCTACTTTTGCTTGAATCCTTATTGAAATTGACATCTTTATGCCTCTCCTTAGGGATGTGGTTCTTATGGTTGGGCATTGGTCATGTACCCAATCATTGGATTATGAGGGTCTCCCCTTTTGCTATTGTAGATTCTTCTCAATTGATCACTTAGCTACTGATTGTTCTCTCTCGCGTCATAAAGGTTATATGACATGGTGGAAAGATGTGAATGAAGTTTATTTGATTGTTGATGCTTCTGAATTTGATGACTCTTCAACTGATTGTTGGTGCCTCTCTTGCTCCACTGGATCCTACTCCTACTGGTGGGGCCTTTGATGGCCTTGAGGTTTCTACTCCTATTGCTCCTGCTCTGCAATCTACTTTTGGTGTTGTTCTACAACAAGAGTCTACTCATGTTGTTGTCGGGAACTCTGAGGGGATTTCCCTACTTGATCCTACTTGCTATGATGTCTCTAACACTAGTATTGCCTGGACTATTATTTGTCACAAGAAGAAAGGTAAGACCTCCCCCCCCCCATCCCCCAACTCTTCCATGTTGAGTTACAAGTGATTCTCCCCACTCTTGAGTTGGGTTTATAGCTTTCTGCTATTGTATTGTTGGTTTTGCAGGCCCTTTAACAATGGTCTTATAACTAGTTGTTAATGGCATGTTAGACCTAAGCTTGTATAGGGCTAGCACCCTAGTTTTGCTGCCTTTCTTTCATGTCACCTACAGACTATTGTATATAGGTCCAACACCCTTGTTTTGTTGCTTATTTTAATAAAAAAAATGATCACTAGTTGGTGTTTGAGATTGATAGTTAAATTATAGATTTCTTGAGGTGTCCAAAATGTGTGCCAACTCATATATTGAGGTAGCTCTTCTGAGTGTAAAGAATTTATTCCCAAATCTTGAAAAATAAATACAATTGAGGTGATTCAGCTTTAGGGTAATGATATACCAAAAGGGGTAGTTTCTTTAGAATATTTATTTGAGAAAAATGATAGATGTATCAAATAGAAGATCAATGAAGCCACAAGTTTTTCTACCAAATGCAAAAACTAAACATTAGAACAATAGATGATCCTAAATTGATTTTCATTAGGAAGTGTTGCACCCCAAAGGAAAGAAAAATAATTAATTAATTTGTTGATCAAATACAAATATGTCTTTGCATGATACTATGATGAGATGAACAATTTTATGGTTGGGAAGATGCAATACTGCATTCCACTTAAGCTTGGTGCATTTCCTCTTAAGTAGTAAAAATGTCCTTACAACCCAAAGGTTGCAGATGCCATTTTTTAAGATAGAGATGAAATTTTAAAGAAAATAATTATTTATCCTATTCATTATTTCACTTGCGTAGCTAGCATAGTTCTAGTGCATAAGAAGAATACAAAGACAAAAATGTGTACACTTCAATAATTTGAACTAGTCATCTTTTAAAGATAACTATCATTTGCTTATGATGGATCATGTTCTACAAATCGTCTCCAAATTAGAGTTGGTGCATATGCTTGATGGTTTCTCTAATTACAATCATATTAATGTGGTTAAAGAAGATCAACACAAAACTTCATTCTTTAGATTGTGGTTACTTACACCTAGAACCACATGCCTTTTGGTCTAATTAATGCAATTACCACATTCTAGCAAGTAATGGATCTATCGTTTAAAGATTTTAATAAATAAAAGTATTGTCATATATCTAATGATCATAGTTCTAGCATTATTCCTATTTATTATTGATAGAGTCATTTACCCTATTCATTATTCCACTTGGGTAGCTAGCATAGTTTTAGTGCATAAGAAGAATATAGAGACAAAAATGTGTAGACTTCAAGAATTTGAACTAGTTATCTTTAAAAGATAACTATCCTTTGCTTATGATGGATCATGTTCTACAAATCGTCTCCACATTAGAGATGGTGCCTATTCTTGACGGTTTCTCCAATTATAATCAAATTAGTGTGGTTGAAGAAGATCAACATAGAACTTCATTCTTTAGAATGTGGGTACCTACACCTAGAACCACATGTTTTTGGTCTAATTAATGCAATTACCACATTCTAGCAAGTAATGGATCTATAATTTAGAGATTTTAATAAATAAAGGTATTGCCATATGTATAATGATCACAGTTCTAGCATTATTCCTATTCATTATTGATAGAGATTAAATTTTAAATAAAATAATCATTTATCCTATTCATTATTCCACTTGGGCAGCTAGCATAGTTCTAGTGCATAAGAAGAATACATAGACAAAAATGTGTAGACTTCAATAATTTGAACTAATCATCTTTAAAAGATAACTATCCGTTGCTTATGATGAATCATGTTCTACAAATCATCTCCAAATTAGAGTTGGTCCCTATGCTTGATGGTTTCTCCAATTAAAATTAGATTAGTGTGGTTAAAGAAGATCAACATAAAACTTCATTCTTTAGATTGTGGGTACCTACACCTAGAACCGCATGCCTTTTGGTCTAATTAATGCAATTACCACATTCTAGCAAGTAATGGATCAATCATTTGGAGATTTTAATAAATAAAATTATTGTCATATATCTAATGATCATAGTTCTAGCATTATTCTTATTCATTATTGATAGAGATAAAATTTTAAAGAAAATAATCATTTATCCTATTCATTATTCCACTTCAGTAGCTACCATAGTTCTAGTGCATAAGAAGAATACAAAGACAAAAATGTGCAACTTCAAGAATTTGAACTAGTCATCTTTAAAAGATAACCATCATTTGCTTATGATGGATCATGTTCTACAAATCATATCCAAATTAGAGTTGGTGCTTATGCTTGATGGTTTCCCCAATTACAATTAGTTTAATGTGGTTAAAGAAGACCAACATTTAACTTCATTCTTTAGATTATGTTTACCTACACCTAGAACCACATGCCTTTTGGTCTAATTAATGCAATTTCCACATTCTAGCAAGTAATGGATCTATCATTTGGATATTTTAATAAATAAAAGTATTGTCATATATCTAATGATATTACTATATATTTTTTTAAAAATAGGGAATTATTTCAAGGATCTGGAGCTTATATTGCAAAGGAGTAGACAACAAGGCATATCATTAAATCCCAAGCAATAATATTGGTGTTGTTGCAGGTAAATTGTTGGAATATATCATCTTCAAAGAAGGTATTAGAATTAATCAAAA
Organism: Cryptomeria japonica; assembly: GCF_030272615.1. Lineage (NCBI taxonomy): Eukaryota > Viridiplantae > Streptophyta > Pinopsida > Cupressales > Cupressaceae > Cryptomeria > Cryptomeria japonica. Next base: position 177,800,544 of record NC_081409.1, read on the forward strand.
CTATTCAACAACTCATTTTGCCATTGAAAAAGGTTAGAGTTAGATCCCTCTTTGAACAAGTTAACTTTATAAGAGGATTTATACCTAAATAATTTGACTTCACTAAACATAGGGTGGATATGATGAAGCATAAAGAAGGATTTAAATGGATTGATTTAGCTAATTAGTACTCTAGAGATGTAAAAATAGTCATGTCACATTCACCAATATTGGTTCATCTTAATTTTGAGAAAGATTTTATCACCTATAATTATACATCCAAGCATACAATGTCTTCAATATCAATACAAAATAATGCCCATGGTGTAGAATCTCTTATAAATTCCACAAGTTTTCCTCTCATTAAACAATTCAAATTGTTCCCAGATTGAAAAGCAAGACTTTGGTGTGGTCGAAGCAATGAAACAATACAAATTGTATATCCTATATTCATATATAATTGTGTATGTGCATGACCCAATAGTTAAGAGGATATTAACTCAACAAGAGATAGGTTGCAATAAAAAAGGAGCTTGTTTTTGAAACTTTAATAATATAAAAAAATTAAACTAATTAAATTAGCTAGAGGTAGGTAGAGGATTGTCTAAGTTAAAATATAGTAGATGATATTCCTTTTACAATTTTCATGGATTTAAATGATGAATTCTTTTCCAACATTGCATATTCTTAACATACAAGGAACTTCCAACTCACTTTTCATCCAAGGAAAAGAGAAATTTCAAAGATAATGGATACTTGTACAATAAAGGTCTTAATGGAACATTCCTAAGATGTGTTGATAAAGAGTAAGTGAAGAAGTTGGAAATTTTTCACCATGAGGCTTGCGTTGGACATTCTTCTTCTTCAATGACAACCCTTCACATATTAAGGTAATATTATTGTTGGTTGGGTATGTTTAAGGATACTTATGAATAGCTAAATATGAAAAGTGTATGCAATTTTCTAGCAAACCATAATTAGTAGAACTCCCTATATGGCTAGTGGTAATAGAGGGACCATTTAATAGTGGGGGATCAATTTTATTCGACCCATTAATCCACACTCTATTGTTCAGCATACTCATATTCTAATTGAAATTGACTATATTACAAAGTGGGTAGAAGCTATTCTAGTGAAATAAGCTACATCTAAAGTAGTTTGTAATTTTATTAAAAAATATTTTGGTCTAATTCAAAAGTTTGCAAAAGATTATATTTGGCAACAAAAAAAAAATCTCCTATCCAAATCTCTCTTTTTTGTTATGACATGGGATTACCTTGTCTATAATAACCCTTGCTAAAATATTGAATCAAATTTGAAGACTTCCTTGAACTTCTATTACAGGTTAGCTTAAATGAAAAAAATAGTGAAATCAAGTATCCCGAAATGTACATCAAAACACCACCAAATCAATCTAAAACTTAATGCAACCAATGAAGAATTTATATTACAACTTGGGACATTGTTTTCACATTATATTTGTTGCTAAATACACTGGGTAACAGTAACAAAATTATGTTGCAAAGTACATCAAATAGAATCTAGAATTTGGAGCTCAGACATAGAGATAAACCACTACAATTGTAATATAAAAAATTCACAACTTGTATAGTTCAACACAACAAATGGTGCCTTCCTCCATGTCATCGAAGGTTGTGTACTGCCACCTTTGTCTTTTCGCCCACTCGGATCACTTTGTCAACTCTAGGTTGGACCTTTATCAACTCTGTCAACTTGTCATCTTCAGGACATTAGCGCGACGAAGAGACGTTTGCGCGATTTGCTAGCATCGCACGAATCTGACTGTTCTAAGGTGGCCATTTGAGCATTACACCTACACCTAGAAGGAATTATAACACCCTTGCATGCACCCACCAACGTCGATTTTCCTTCTAGAGCCTATATATCTCTCGTTTGAAGGCATTTTGAAGAATCTTTTTGGCATTTTGATCAATTCTTCCAAGTTGGAGCTTTTAGAAATCTTCTTGGGCAATACTTATAGGATATCACAAGACTGCCATTGTTGCAACCTATAGCATCTTAAAATTGCATCCCTTTGGAATTTTGGTTGCATTTGGGTTTTCACCTTAGTGTTTGCGACCCTTGCCCTGATTGAAGACCTGATTATTCTCATACACATCATAAATATCATTTAACTCAAAATGCACCTCATTATGCACCTTAAGCCTACCCCAAAATAGGGTAGGACCATGTGCCACACCATTGTCCACCCTAATTTTGGGCCCCTCAAAACCCAATGCAATATTTCAAATTTGGGTGGGATTCTCCTCTCTGTGTTGGCTCATGTCGAAAAATTAACCAATTTTACCTACGAGCAAGTATATAAAGAGGATTTCCCCTCTCATTTGACATCCATCAATTATAAAGAGCACACATACAACATCAACAAGTAATCAAGCACTCAAGAGCAATAGAGCATTTCTAGTCTTCCTTCAAGCCTTGGAGCAACAAGAAAGTCAAGATTCAAGAATTGAAGTTGAGATCTACATCCTATTTCATGAAACCTTAATTCCATGTGGAGACAAGCAAAACTTCGCAAGGAGGTATCATCATTCAATTTTCAGTCATAATTCAACATCTCCCTCAAAAGGAGAACCTTGTAGTTATTTCAATTATTTTTATTTCAATTTCATGGTTTATTCCAAAACTAGGGTTTGACCAAAGGAAAGCCCCTATTCCAAACCTATTTCCCTTTCTTTCTATGTGTAGGAAACATGTACAAAGTTGTACTCTTTAGAATAAGCTTCATTCAAAGAGACGAATCAACCCTTTTCGAATGCAAAAAAGTTTGGAGGACCATGGTGTTGCGTCATGGTCTCAAATTTTTAGGAGGGTTTTCAAGGGTCAAATACAACTCGGCTTATACTACTCAGATCTAGGTGCACACGAAAATCCTGCATTCATAGCTCACTGTTTTCTCAGTTTTATCTCCAATTTTCAACACTTTACCTTAAATCAACATTTCAACTTACATAAGAGAGGAAAAGAATTCATAAAATTAATCATTCCACTCAATGTTTAGTCCTTATCTAATTTGTGACTAAATCTAGTGGATTCCCTTCCCTATTTTGAATGTAATGGTTCTTATGCAAAATTGATTTGGTGATTTCTCCCTTTTATGTTGCAAATTGCCAAATCCAATTTTCACCATTACATTTTGGTGAGCCCGACTCCTTACACTCTTAATTCTGATTTTTGTTTTCAGATGTGAGTGTTTATGCAGTTTAAAATTCAAATTTACATTTACAAGTTTTTTTTCCTTGCAAATTTTAAAAATTAAGTGGTTAATTTCAAAAACCCTAATTTTAAATTTTAAATTTGAACTTGTGAATTTTCTAAATTTTGAATAATAATTTCAGATCCGAGTATCTTGTTTCAATTTCAAAATTCAAATTTTCACTTGCAAGTTTAAATTTTAAATTTTTTAAATTAAGTGGTTAATTTCAAAAATCCTAATTTTAAAAATTGAGCTTGTGGGTTGTTTAAATTTGAAATTTCCCTCTTCAAATTTGGTTGTTAATTTCAATTCCAATTCAAAATTACAATCTTGGGTCAAATTTCAATTTCAAGTTTAAATTTTAAAATTAAGTGGTTAATTAAAAGGACCCTAATTTTTAAATTTAAATTGATTCTTCCAATTTCTATATTCCAACCATTTCAAATTTAAATTCTAAAATTAAGTTATTTTCATAAGGCCCTAATTTTAAATTTAAATTAAGAGGTTATTTTAGAAAAGCCCTAATTTTAAATTTAAATTTCCTAGAGGGTTACATTATTGCTTTTTATTCTTTCAATCAATTTGTGTAATTGAATAATCATCTTTTTCTAGAATTTTGCATTATTCAATTATCTTGCAAGTTAGATTTCAAATTTTAAATTTCAACATTCAAAATTTAAAATTCCTTCCCTTAGTGCATGATTTTTACTACTATTAATCCAACCTATGATATCCCTATGAGAAGAAGTTGTAGAATTAAGGCTTCCCAAGGTTTAATTACCCAGGAGATGGAGCCTAATTTGGATAACTTGTTTCATGAGGATGTTGGTGGTTCTAGCAATCCTACAAACATCCCCATTTATCCTCATTCTTTTCATAATTCTCATGATATGGATGTATCACTAACTAGGGTTTCCATTGACCAATTGGAGAAGATTGGCAATCAATTTAAAAATCTTCAACAATGGATGAGTCAACAATACCTGGAAAGTGAGGCTCTACCTTTGATTGAAGGATTGAAAAGAATGGTTCAAAGTGATAAACTTGGTGTTGATATCTTGTGTGGTATTGCTCATATTATTGATTCTAATATTCTGCCTTTGAAGAGTTGTGCTGAAGTCCTTGGTTATACACAACCTCCTAGTCAGGTTAATAATTCCATCCCTTTGACTACCCCTATAGCTAGTGTTCCCACTTTTACATCCAACAACATGGCCACCTCTACTCAAAATGTCATACCTACAAGTGTTAGTCAAGGGGGCAACTCCTCTAATCATAATTCTTTCATCCCTCCTCAAGCAAGTCTTCCATTTGTTACCTAGTCTTCTCCAATGCCTACCTATCATAGTGTTCCACCTCCTTCCTATAACAATATCCCTCCTTATTCTCAACCCTTTCCTTCATTCAACAATGATACTCCTCCTCAATCCAACATGTCCAATTTCAATCCTTCCACCGAAGCTACCATTAATAGTCTAGCTCAAATAGTGTCTTCCTTGCAACAAAAAATCGCTTCTATGTGTTGGTGTTGGAAATAAGCCACACCCGGACCGACGATGGACTGGTCCAAGAGGGGCCAATAGCTCAATGGTAGAGCACTCCAATAGCGTATGGAAGGTCCTAGGTTTGAGTCCTAGCTATTCCATGTCACAACATGGTATTAGAGCTAGGTCCAGGCTAGGAGCCCCAAGCACACAAGAGGTGTGGCTTAAGGGGGGGTGTTGGTGTTGGAAATAAGCCACACAGAGACCGACGATGGACTGGTCCAAGAGGGGCCAGTAGCTTAGTGGTAGAGAACTCCAACAACTTATGGAAGGTCCTAGGTTTGAGTCATAGTTGGTCCATGTCTCAACACTATGAATCAATCTAAGTATAATGTGCCCACATTTGATGTAGTGAGACCATTATCCAATGACATTGTCTGAGTTGTCCCTCCTAAACATGTGGAAGTCCCTCAATTGGAACTTTATAATGGAAAAGGTGATTTTTTGACTCTTGCTAAAACATTCCAAACTTTGGTAGTGCCTTTGCTCATGACAAAAGATTGTTGGCTAAATTGTTTACTAGAACATTAAGGGACAAAGCTTTGTAATGGTATTGTTCTTTGCCTCCTTTTTCTATTACTTCTTTTCAATAATTGGCCAATGCTTTTATTTAACAATTTCACAATAATATTGGTCCTAAAATTACTTTTACTAATTTGATGTATTGTAAACAAGGTTTACAAGAAAAAGTGACTGATTTTATTGGTAGATATAAGCATTTATATTCTCAAATTTATTTTCATGTGCCTGATCAAGATATTCAAAGAATTTTCATTTCTAATTTGCAAAAATATATATTAGAGAAAACTTCTCTTTTATGAGTTTACTTCCTTTACGTAGTTGTGCACAATACATCACAATTATCAACTTATCGTGAGTCAATTGGAACAACATCTTCAATGGCTTTGAGTGATAAAAGTGAAAGTGCTCAACAAACTTTTGCGAAGTTCAAACCAAATAAGGGATTCATCAAATTCAATGACAACAACAACACTCAAGTAGTAACCGCAACAACAGGTGTGCCTCCTTTGTCCAAATACTTTAGAAAATAATTCACTTCTCTTATTGCATAGTATTATGTCGCAATTATTACAAAGGTATGTGTTGAAGCTTCCCCCTATTAAACCAATTGACACAACTAAGCCTTTGCCAACTTCCTATGATGCAAAAGCCTTTTTCCATTACCATCGTCAACCCAGTCATGGCACTGAAAAATGTTATTCCTTAAGGAGTAAGATTCAAGACTTGATTGATAACAATACCATATATGTGGCTGGTGTGAATGATAAAGGAAACAATTTAGTAGCTCCTCCTAATGAAAACCTTCAAGTTTTCACCGATCCTTTACCTTCCCATTCCACTAATGTGATTGAGACTGATCGTCTTGCCTTTTCTCCTGATGATGTTGGCCTTGAGTCTAATAATGTGGTGAACCTTATTGATAAAAATGAAACTCCTAAGGACTTATGCACTACATTTGATCCTAGTGAGACTATTAAAGCACTTGAGAGCCCACTTTACATAATTGCAAAAATCAAAAGCCTACCTTCTTGAGGAGTGCTTATTGATCCAACTTGCATGGTTAATGTGATAACTGAAGAATTTCTTTATAATTTGGAATTGCATCAAGTGACATATAATAAAACTGATGTGGTAGTTACTATTTTTTATGGCTTCTCTTGTCCTGCTATTGGTTCTATCACACTTCCTATTGATGTTGGCACTAAATGCTTAGATGTTGTCTTTGTTATCATTCCTACATTTTATCAATTTTGTGTGAAGTTGGTACATCCTTGGCACTCTTCCATGAAAGTGATCACGTATACTGTTCATAAGTGTTTTAAATTTCCTCATAATGATAAAATCATCTATTAATCATAGCATATATCAGCCTACGATGAAGTATGGAGATGTTTGTCTTGATTATTTTTGGTCTGAACAATTCTAAACTCTTCAACCTAGAAGTGATTCTCTCTTTAAATCATATCCAAAATGGAAAAAAGAGATGATTTTATCCTTAAGTAAACCTATAAATCCAACACTTAGCCTTCCTCTTGATAATCATATACCTCTTCTTGAGGACAAGATTATTCTTTCTCCCAAGGAAAGAAATAATCTTCTCCCCAAAGAGGAACCTATTTCTTCTCCTAAGAATGATACTATTCTTCCTCCCAAGGATAGAAATGATCTTCCTCCTAAGCGTCAATCTATTCCTCCTAAGGGTAGACCTATTCTTCCTCCTCAGGATGGACACGATCTCCTTCCTACACCTCCCATTCCTCCTTTATATGGTGTGGTTCTGCCTCCTACTTCTTACAAACGAAAGCACTCGACATCTCCTATTGTTCGACCTAAAAGAGCTTCTCCTATGCATCCCTCCTCAAAAGAAGAAAATAATACTATACCTAATGAACCTAAACCTTCACAACCTTTAGCTAAAACCAAAAGAAACCTTTGTTTGAGAGAACACTGACGGGGACATTGTGTGAGAGCTCGTGAACTTCCTTCCCGAAGCATTTCTTCCCCTTAGACACCCATTCTTGACATAATTCCATTTTCTCAACCTTCTCCTAACCAAGATGTTCAACCTAATTCTACAAGACACAAAATGATTAAGACAAATGATGGTTCAAGTTCTAATCCTATTACAACTCCTATTTTTGTTAATCTTGATGAAGAAATAGGTGAGAATGTTGTTAATGATGTAAACGCTAATCCTAATATTTCTGATGATGAATATGAATATGTTGATAATGACAATGATTTATCTGAGAAATTTTCAAAATCATTAATCCTAGCTTGTAGTAGCAAACAAAGTGATCCATCATTAGAGCATGGTCGTTGTTTGGAACTTGTGATAGCTCCATCTACTATGCTTGATGTTGGTCCTCTTGTGTGTTGCCCACCTTCCCAAAATAGTAATGAGAAATATCGAGGGGCGGATGACGTGCTTGATTAGCTTGATTAGCCCCATAGATTCTCTCTCTCCTCTCTTTCTTGTTTGTGATCTTCTATTTCTCTCTCAATTCTTTTATTTGTTGTCCCTTGTGTTGTCTACTTGAGGACAATGCAAAGTGTAGAGATCTCTTTTGGGTCTCTCCTACGTTGACTCAAAAGACACGTGCTCTTCTTCCATGGTGGTTTCCTTTCTTTGGGGGATGAGGAAAATTCTATGCATATATATACACGTGATATACATCGGTTATCATAAAAAGAATACCGACTCCAAAGTTAAGTGAAACCACCCTGTGCTTTGTGTTTTGTGATCATTATCCTTTGATTTTTCCTCTCTTGGGGGATAAATTATTGTGATAATGTGCTTTTCTTTTTGGGTGTATCCTACCTTAAAGCAATTTCTCTCGATAAGGTGTGTGCAATTTATTTAATGTGGGGGCATACACTCCGCTCAATGATTCCCTCTCTTGCATATGTTGATACTTAAATTTACTTAGCAAACTTTGTCTTTTGCTTTGTAAATTTTCGTATTTTTCTTTTCATGACTCACAGTAAGAGAACCTTACTAGATTGTAGTCATAGTTCTCTCTTTCTCTCTCTCATGATCTTCTCGTTTACCTTATCATTGAAGTTGTAAGATCCTAAAGACCATTGGGGACTTTGTGTATCTTGCCTCCTTGATGACTTGGTGAAATTTTTTCAATGTGAACCCTTTGTACTTTACCAAGAGTATGATTGAATTCATACTCTCGCTAAAGAGGGGGCTAAATGTAGCATCCTAAAATTGCACCCCTTTTCTATTTTGACCACATTTGGGTCTTTACCTTAGTGTTTGTACCCCTTGGCCTAATTGAAGACTTGATTATGCTCATACACATCACAAATGTCATTTAACTCAAAATGCACCTCATTATGCACCTTAAGCCTACCCCAAAATAGGGCAAGACCATGGCACACCATGGTCCACCCTAATTTGGGACCCCTCAAAAACCAATGCAACATTTCAAATTTGGGTAGGATTATCCTCTTTGTGTCAGCTCATGTCAAAATTAGCCAATTTTCCCCATGGACAAGTATAGAAAGAGGATTTGTACTCTCATTTGATATCCATCAATTAGAAAGAGTACACATATGACATCAAGAAATCAAGTAATCAAGCACTTTAGAGCAATAGAGCATTTTTTAGTCTTCCTTCAAGCCTTGGAGTAGCAATAAAGTCAAAATTCAAGGGTTGAAGTGGAGATCTACATCCTATTCCACAAAACTCTGATTCCATGTGGAGACAAGCAAAACTTTACAAGGAGGTATCATCATTCAATTTTCAGTCATAATTCAAAATCTCCCTCAAAAGCAGAACGTTTCCTTGCAGTCATTTCAATTATCTTTATTTCAATTTCATGGTTAATTCCAAAACTGGGGTTTGACCTAAGACAAGCCCCTATTGCCAACCTATTTCCCTTTCTTTATATGTGCAGGAAACAGGTACCGAGCTATATTCTTCAGAATAAGATTCATTCATAAAGATGAATCAACCCTATTTGGCGTGCAAAAAGTTTGAAGGACCGTGGTGCCACGTCATGGTTCTAGCTTTTTAGGAGCATTTTTGAGGGTCAGATCCGAGCCATCTTATACTACTTATATCTAGGTGCACACAAAAATCCCACATTCATAGCTTGTTGTTTTCTTAGTTTTATCTTCATTTTTCAACACTTTACCTTAAATCATCATTTCAATTTACAAAAGAGAGGAAAAACATTCATAAAATTAATCAATTTACTCAGTATTCAGTCCTTATCTGATTTGTGGCTGAATCTAGTGAATTCCCTTCCCTCTTTTGAATGTAATGGTTTTTATGCAAAATTGATTTGGTAATTTCTCCCTTCTATGTTGCAAGTTGCCAAATCCAATTTTCACCATTACACAACCTTTCGAAGAACTCACAGTGTTGTCTTCACAAGTGTTAGGGGGAGTTTTTCTTACTCTTCTTGGTTCATTTGTGCATCTAAAGTCTCTCATTTTCAATCTATTTATCATCTTAATCGTATATTTTATCTCGATCATTTTTATTTTCCCCATTGCTACTATCTAGGTTGTCTGTGAAAGTGGAAACACCAAAACTGTTGGAATCAATGAATACTGAGAGGGGTGGGGGGTGAATCAATTTTTCGGTATTTATAAATTTTTTAATCCGATTCTTAATCAACTAGATGCACAAATAAGAAACTGAAATGCAAAAACACAAAGTAATCAAGCATATAACCATAACACCAATAGTTTTATATGGAAACCCGGAAAGGGAAAAACCATGGTGTGATTTCAACCCACAATATTATTCCACTATGACCAGTAGCAAAATAATATTACAAAAAGGGGAATGCACTTGCATTCATACACATTGCCTAGAGCTCACTGCCCAATTACAGAAATAGGGCTACAATCCTAGAAGAAGGTTTATTGCCTTACAGGATAATATAAAATGATTATATTGATAGATGAACTGATTAGAAGCATCTGGATATGCCAAATTACAGTTCTAGTTAGGCACAAAGTGATCCACTGCAATGTTCTGATAAATTGCTTTGTTATGACTTGCTACTAATTTTTGGATCAACAAAACTCAAGGTACACACATGAAACTACACTTAATCACTCCAAAATCATCACACATATCATGTCATCATCAAAAATCATTATCCCAATCGATATTATATATCCGCACTTAGCAAAATTAATCTTCCATAAGTCGGCTTCACAAAATATCAAAATATGAAATTTGTAGCTTCAAGTTGGCTCACTTCTTCACAAAACCACATTCCAGATCCAAGACACACGATCACACACTTCCCATAAGTCAGCCCAATCATGTCAAACTTTCCAATAACCACTAGAATGAACTCAAGGAAATCCGGTCCACACGTTACACCACCAAAAATGGAGATAACCCTGTTTTACTGCTCAACCGGATATCAGATCTCTTAACATGCTAAAGAATCATCACCGGAGGATAACGATACATGATAATATTCTTCTCACACTCAACCAACTCACCTTGATCATTGAAACCAAAATCTGCTTCACTGGAAAGGAGAAATGCTCACAAAGGTTGTACACAGAGTAATGCTAATAAAGTCGCACCAAAAACTCCATATCGGATGCAATCAATAGACTGAGTTGCCATCAATGACAAACCCTAAAAATATACATTCATCTGATATCACCAATGTTCACCAGAGCATCACTGAAACAACATCAAATGCCAACAATCTCCCCCTTTGGCATTGATGGCAACACTGTGAAAATGATAAGTGTTCTAAAGCTCCAAAAACTGCAAACAATCCGACAATCTGAAATATGTACACCCAGTTGAGACCAACTAACTCCCCATAAGAATAAGCATCATTTTTCACTTCTCTATCCAATTCTCTCCCCCTTTGACATCAATGGCAAAGGGTAAAAATCTGCCAAAACTTATGTACAAAAGAATGCAATAATTTACATGAAATTGAAAGTATCTACATAGGTAACCTTCAGGGATTGTAGGTACCCATTCCATCCTCTCAAAAAGTAGTCTAATACATTAATCAGAGCACTAAACATGTATGTATGCGCTTTGACTCCTTTGAGATCAGATGACACCTATTTACCTAGTGCATCGACTGCATCCTACTAAGCTTCGAGCAAGGTGTCCATCCGAGGAGTAATCAAACTTCTTAGTTCTCCCACTTTGCTCAACATTTGCTCTTTTTCTTTATTCAAACCCTTTATTTTGTCAGTAAAATCCATTATTTGGGCTTCAAGAGAGCTAGGAAAAACTGAATGAGGGGTGAAAGAATGACCAATACTAGCAATCTTCCCTTCAAAACCTCTTATTTGCTTATCAATGTCAGCAGTAAACTTAGGAAAATATAGACATGATTTAAATATTTTACTGCCTTCACTTAATGCATCTTGTACACTCTTTACCGTTGTCTTCAAAACCTCTCTATCATCATCAATTGCCTTCAGATAGGTTTGAAGCTCCATCTCATTGAATTTGTTCAAAACCTTTGTGTCAGATGCGTTCTCTAAAGATACAAAATCATATTCTACCTTATTCAACATAGCCTTAAGCTTACTGGATGATGAATTATTTGAAATCTTCTTAAGGTCAGACAATTTTTTTTCCAAAGCGATAGTGGCCAAACATATCACCTCTTTTTCTTCTGATGTGGACTTCTGTAAGCCTCACTGGCCTTGATCTGTGCAAGAGTGGCCAACTTCAATTCTTGAAGAGGGGATAAGGTGCTTAGATCTACCGGACCATGAGAAAGATCATCTTCAATTGAATTTTTTTTTCCCTTGTCAGGAACAATAACTTTGGTCATGGTTGCCAGAGCTTTATCTATTTTCTCGTCACCCTTATCCTTCACCGGATCTGCATTTTTATCCATTTCATCCTCTTCACCTTTTTCACCAACTTTGCCAACATATGCAATATTTATAGCTTCACCTAAATCTTTTGATATCATCTCTACCATTATTTCTATCTTAGGAAGATCTTGAGTAGCATCATCAGAGTTATCCACAGTTTGATCTTCAGTGGCATCAGTTGGAGTTACCTATTCAACCGGATCAATATGTACAGTTGGCTGATCTTGTTGAACTTTTGTCTGCACATGAATTGCTGGAGGTGAATTGTCTTTACTTGAATGTCCTTCAGGTTGGGTATCATTCTACTTCAAAATAACTTGATGGCCTTTTTCTTTCAATTTTTTTCTTAAAATGACTTCAGTGTCTTTCACTACTTCATCTACCCTTCCAATCATTATTTTATTCACTCTATACTTGCTTCAGAAGTTTTCCTTTGCAAGTCCCAAAATATTAGGTATTTCTTCTCTAGATATTTTTGAACATATCTTTACTAATGTAAATTCTTTCAACCTTTCATCTTCTATGCTGGTGATGTGTCGCTGGGCCTCCAAGATATCATACAACTGTTTTGGAATAAGAGATGACAATTCAATCAAAGTTTTGCTGAAAGAATCCATATATTGTACAATTGCTTCTTCTACTGCACGCTGGTCTTTGTCCTCAAAATTTTCATAATATACATAAACATTTTTCAAATTACCATCTTTCAAAATTTCATCAATTAACTACTGCAAGGTCAAAGGAGACACAATTTCATATGGGCTTCCTATCTTACCGGACTTGAGGGCTTCATCAATCTTTGATTTCTTCTTACCCACCCTAGCCTTTCTAGATGGATTTGATTGAGACTTGTCTTTCTTAGATGGAGGAGAATCAGTAGATGTAGGCTTCCAGATTATCCTTGCATATGTAGCAATCTTCTTCACTTTCCTTACCTCTTCGTCCGACTCTGTCTCTTCTTCAATTGCAATATATTGTCTTGTACACTTTTCCTTTTTTCTTTTCTTTGCTCCACCAGTAGACACTATTGGTTTGGTCTTAGGTGGAGGTACTGATTTTGGCATATCGAAGGCAGGTGCTGATTTTCTAGGCTTGGCCTTGGTCTGCTTGGTAGGAACCGATTTAGTTTATGGATTCACCAAATCTTCCTCCTTCAGAATCTTCTTCTCCCTTGCCTTCTGCACTGCTTCCCAAGTAATACCCATCTGTTCAGCCAGTTCCTCTACCTCCTTTCTCACCTTCCTTTTCCTACCGGCCTTAGTGAATTTCTTATGTAGATTAAGGTCCTTTTCCTGAAAAGTTCAAAATCTTTATTCCTTTGAATCTATTGGTTGGCTTAGTAGATGTTGAGCATATGCTTCAAGCGTAATAGCATCAACCTAATAACCCATGGGCATGATACATACTACTTTCAGCTCAACCGCCTCCATATGGCATTGATCTTTGTCAACCATAAAACAAATTGTCTTCTCATATTTCTCTACTATATCTTTTGGAATTCTATCTTTTGCTTTCATCAAGGCTTGAAAGGTCTTGAAATAGCCCCATAAAGTAGATATTCTCATTGTAGCAACACCTATGCCCCACAATCCTTCCTTGTTTTGCATGACCACCGGTTTATCATAGGCCCATTGAACTTTCCCTTTTATTCTGGGGATCTCATTTAGGAAGTATAATGCCAAAGAAATAAGAAGGGACCCAAACTTGAAAGTGTGTTTCTTGTCCTTTTAATCTTCTTCAAGTTACTTATCAATTCATTCAGAAGAACTGTGCACAGATCATACCATTTATTTTCCTTGAGCATCTGATATGCTAAATATATTGCAGTATTGGAGATCGAGTTCTGCTTGCTTGATTGATAAAATTTGTAACCTATCACCATCGAGGAAAGTCTAACCTCATGCTCCAAGATATCACTAATAGTCATTTCCCTGTTGTCAATTTTAGAACCGGTAATGGCTATCACTATGTTATTATGTAATTTTCTTAGCCTAGGCACTTCACCGGTTGCACTTAAGCATATTACTGCTTGAATAGCCTGCTTGGTGATTTTCTAAGATTTGTCTAGCCATATGAATTCATTATGGACCTTGTTGAGGACATACCGGACCCATTCCGCTTCATCGAATATGTGAAATGAATGAATTGTTTGAAACCCTTGTCATGAATAATTTTGTGTTCTGACTTCAAATTCCCCAAATTATCCACCAAATACTTGTTATAAAGGGATAACATGTCTGCGTTTCCAAGCTCCTCCTCAATATCACAGTGGATATATGCCCTAATGTCTTCATTATGAAGAACATCATATGGAACCAAAGAAAAAGCTTCTTTTGGATCGTCTTCAATGGATTTGAAAGGATGTTTCTTAAAAATGGGTCTTGCTCTATTAGAAACATCAACAACCAGAGGAGTAGCTATACTAGACGTGGATGCCATATCAAATTTAGGGTTTGAAGTAGATAGCTCATGAAAAATGGATAAATACCTTTAATTCTCAACCGGGCGTAGGAAATTGTTGGGTGATCGCTTCAAGCTCGGTTTTGCTGTCAAATCTCTTTTACTCTGTAGTTCTGCTCTTTTCTCTTGATCGCATTGTGAAGAATGAACTTTTGAGATGCCCTTTTAACCTCTAAAAACCTAATTTTAAGTTGTAATAAATGCTTCAACCTTTAAGCTTTCGGTTGCCTTGTTTTTCATGAAATCACTTACCATAACCTTAAAACTCCATGAGATATTCCGGATAATATATGCATACACAAGCTAGATCTTCTACAACTTTTTGAAACCGATTATAGATCTTTGAAGAAGGGGTTCTTTTGATTTGCATGAAAAACCCCCCCTAAGGTGAAAAAACCCTAGTTACCAAATGAGGTTCCATCACCGGATTCAGGTGTGGAGCCATTCTGCACATTATGATCTTCTTTCTTCACCCACATCTTCTTAT
Organism: Cryptomeria japonica; assembly: GCF_030272615.1. Taxonomy (NCBI): domain Eukaryota; kingdom Viridiplantae; phylum Streptophyta; class Pinopsida; order Cupressales; family Cupressaceae; genus Cryptomeria; species Cryptomeria japonica. The sequence continues at coordinate 177,815,617 of NC_081409.1, forward strand.
GCTGGTCTTTGATTTTATCCACCTTTGCTTTTCCTTTCTCATTAGGTTTGTTCTTGTTCACCGGTGCATTCGTGCTTCTGCAATGTCTTGCAATATGACCTACTTTGTTACATGCATGACAAACAACATTCCTTTGCATAGGCCCAAAGTTCATCTGATTTGGTCTTATCTTGCATTGGTTAGATATATGCCCAAACATCCCACAAGCATAACATCTTTTGTTCTGAAAATTATTTATCACTGCTCTGCACATGTTTGACTTACAACCAAAATTGTTGCATATGAAACACATACCAGTAAAGGTAGAACCATGGTTCATATTATTAATCATTCAATTATTCATCCTACTTCTATATTTATTTGCCATATGACCAAATTTATTGCAAGTAAAACATTTGCCATTGAATTTATAGGCATTAGGCTATCTTACCAGAGGTTTCTTGTTCTTCTGTTGATGATTTGATTTTGCATTGCTCTATCAAGAACTAGAGGATTCTCCTTTCTCATATCCAAGTCCTCTTGTGTCTTTCCCATGTCTCTGACTATCCAACATCTCATCCAACTAGGCTGAACTAGCTTTGAACTTTTCTTTGTACTTATTAGCAGTAGTCAACTCATCTCTCAGAATTATAATCTGCCTTTCAAGTTCATGTTCATCATTCTTTGTTTGCACCAATTCAAGCTTAAACTGATCATTTTCATATGCCAATCTACAACATTGATCAGATCTATCCTTCAAGGATTGAGTCAAGCTTTCTTCATTCTTCTTCTAGTCATCAGTCTCCTTAGTTAGCTTAATAACAATAGATTGCATCTCATTCTTCAAAATTGCATTCTCCCTGGCCAATTTCTCACATTCATCAGTCTTGTCTTGCAGAATTTGATTGTCAACACTTTGTTCTTCTTTTTCCTTCAGTTTGTCCATTAGATCCTTTCTCTTTTCCCAAGAAGTGTTTACTTGATCTTTCAGGGTTTCAATGAAGTCTTCACCTACACTCAGATTTATTTTTGTAGTGTCATAAATTGTGACCCTAGCAATTTTCGACCATATGAGGGTCCTCACGCATGCGAAATTGAATCCCCTAGCCTGATCGGAGATCGAAGAGTGCTCAACCCTCAAAAACTGCTTCTCCCTTTCCCTCCACACTACCCTGTTTGCACTCTACCTTGAAGAAAAAGGTAGGACAGGGGTGCGGTGCCCCTGTCCTTGCCCTATTTTGGGGTAAAACCCTTCCTAAGTATGCATTTAAGGTTGTGCAGTGAGCGGGAAAACTTCCCCGATGTCAGCTTGTGACAAAAATTAGTTTCATTAACCCTAATTGACAAGTATATAAGTTGCATTTTTCCTCTCATTTGGATAAGGTTGGATGAGTGGGAAGTTTACATGAGATCAAGCATTCAAGTATGCAAGCATTCCTTTCCAGCATTGAGCATTCTCAAGTCTCCCTTCAAGGCTAGGTATTGCATTCAAGTCAAGGATTCAACCATTGAAGAGGATATCCATTTCAACATTCAACTTCATACAAGAATTTCTATCAATATTTCAATCACAACCTCCCTTGAGGTGATTTACATTTCAGTCTTCCATTTACATTTACTTGCAAGTACTTTCTTTCATTACTTGGTTAATTCCAAAATTGGGGTTTGACCTGAAGGAAAACCCCCAAACCCAACCCATTTTCCTCTCTTTTCTGTGTGTAGGTTGCAAGTGCATACTTGTACTTTCATATTTGGACTCCATTTCCAGAGGAAAAAAAAACCTTTTCGTTTCATGGATTTTTCGGAGGACCGTGTACACGTTCGCCACAGTTCAGGCAACTTTTCCTGAAATTCACAGGGTGGCTTCATCTTGACATATTAATGCCATATCCAGGTGCACAGCTTCATCCCACACTTTGATCTCATGTTATAATCAATTCTTTGTCACTTTTGCACTTAGTCTTTATACATAATTCAATCGATTATTTTCCATTCCAAATAGAAGAGGGGATTAACTTATCATTCCCATTTCATTCAGAATTCTATCTTCTTCTTTGGAGGTTGAATCTAGTGAATTTCCCCCCTCTTCCAATGTAATGCATGAAAAGCGTTTGAAGGGAAATCCGTAGTGAAATTCTCATCTCTCCTTGGAGGGAAAGGGTAGTTTTCCTCTTGATCTCCAATTCACACATTTTTCACCCACCATTACATTTTCGTGACATTACATTTTGGTGAACCTGACGTCTTGCATGCTTTCCTTTGAACAAAATTACATATTTTTCATTTGCAAGTTTAAATTTTCTCCAAACTTAGTGGTAAAATCATTAAAAACCATAGTTTTTAAAATTAAAATTGAACTTGTGATTTGTAAAAATTGCTTAGATCTGAAAATTGTTTTGTTTGTCAAATTTGATTTCCTCATTGTTTTGTTCAATTTGCAAATCAAATTTACAAAATTAAGTGGTTACTTGTTAAACCCCTAATTTTCAAAAATCATCTTGAACTTGTGCAAAAATTGGTTTTCCATTTAATTTTCAGATTTGTAATTGTTCTCAGACTTGTTTTCATTCCTACAATTCAAAATTTCAATTTCCCTCCTTTTTCCCCAAATTCAAATTTCAAAATTAAGTGGTTAGGTCATAAAACCCTAATTTTCAAATTTAATTGGATTTTGTGCAAATTTCAATCAATTTCATTCAAATTCAGATTTCTAAAAATTTTCCAAGGTGTCCCTATTCATTAGGTTTGACCTTTTTCAAATTTGCAATTCAATTCCTCTTTTTCTTCAACACCCTAATAGGGTCTTATTTTTACATTACAATCTTAATTTCGCCCATCTAGAAATTGTAAAATTCGCCAATTTTTTGGGGTTAACTTTGAAATCATCGTAATATTCATCCCTAAAAATTTTGAAAAAAGTTAGCCAGACCATGTGCATTCCCGCCACGGTTCTTGGCTTTTTTCCCAAAATTTTGGGAGACTGCTATGACTATATTTAATAGCCTAAATCCAGAAGATTGGCTGATTTTGCTGATTTTTTATCCCTCTAGAATCAAAAATTCCTCGAAAATTCAACATTTCAAATTTCAAGAATTTTTTTAAAATTAAGAGGTTAATTATAGTCTGCCCTGATTTTAAAAATTCTGATTTTAAAATTACGTGGTATTCCCTTAGCCCTAATTTTAAAAAATCCAATTTCCTTTCATTGTGTCATTCTCTTATTCCAACAAAGTTCAAATTGTTTAGTCATTATTTTCTTAAATTTTGCATTACTCAATTTTGTAAGCTTTGTTCCTATAATTCAAATTTCAAAATTAAAATTTTCCCTCTAGTGAATGAGTTTCGCCACTCTTAGTCCTACCTACACTATCCTCGTTAGATGAAGCATTAGAATTAAGGCCTCCCAAGGTTTAATTATTGAGGAGATGGAGCCTAATTTGGGTGACTTCTTTAATGAGGATAATGCTCATGCTCCCATCCTAATCATGTCCCTCTTTATCCAATTGATGAATCCCATGATGAACACGAAGAAGCTTTGACTAGAGTTTCCATAGATCAACTTTCCAAATTGAACAATCAATTTGATAACTTTCAACACTAGATGTCCCAAGAATACCCTAATAGTGAAGCTCTTCCATTAATCGAAGGCCTTAAGCACCCAATTCAAAGTGATAAGAATGGAATTGATATATTGTGTGGCATTGCACATATTGTTGATTCTAATTTCATGCCTATCAAGAGTTATGTCGAAACCCTAGGTTATTCACAACCTTCAACACAAGTCAATCCTTCTATTCCTTTGACTACTCTTATGGCTAGTATTCCTACTTTTACCTCCAACATCATGGCTACTTCAACTCAAAATGTCATCTCTACAACAACTAGTCATGGGGGAAATCCCTCTTCTTCATTAAATCCTCCATCTTTACCTATGTCTTCAATAAGTGTTCCTATTATCCCTCAACCAATCAATGTGACACAAGGGGGCGATTCCTTCAACAACTTTGTTCTTCCTTTAAGTGTCCCTTTTCCTACCCAATCATCCCTATGCCTACTTATCATAATGGCCCACCACATTATTCTCAATCCATGCCTTCTTTCAATAACATCACAACACCTTCTCAATCAACTATGTCTAACATCAATTCTTCTACTGAAGTGACAATTAACAGTCTTGCTCAAATTGTGTCTTCCTTAGAACAACAAATTGCTTCTATGAGTCAATCCAAGTTTAGTGTGCCCACCTTTGATGTTGCGAGCCCACTTTCTCTTGATATTGTTAAAGTCATGCCACCTAAACATGTGGAGGTTCCTCAATTACAACTCTATAATGGAAAAGATGATCCTCTTATGCATGTCAAAACATTTCAAACCTTGTGTACTGATTTTGCTTATGATCAAAGATTGCTTGCAAAATTGTTTATAAGAACGATAAGAGATAAGGTTTTACAATGGTATTTATCTTTGCCTTCTTATTCTATCACTTCTTTTCAACAACTAGTAAATGCTTTCATCCAACAATTTCAGAACAACATTGGTCCTAAAATCACTTTGATTGATTTAATGCATTGTAAACAAGGTGTTAAAGAAAATGTGACTGATTTCATTGGTAGATATAAGAATTTGTGTGCTCAAATTTATTTTCATATACCTGATAATGATATTCAAAGAATTTTCATTTCTAATTTACAAAAAGATATCAGGGAAAAGCTTCTTTTGTCTGAGTTTACTTCCTTTCCGCAGTTGTGCACAACACTCCACAATTATCGACTGGCTGTGAGTCAAATGGAGCAATCTACTCCTATGGCTCCGAGTGATAAGGGGGTGAGTGTTCAACAATCATTTGCGAAGTTAAAACCAACAAAAAGCTTCATCAAGTTCAATGATACAATCAACAACAACAATGTGAATGCTACAACAGGTATGCCTTCTATTTCTAGATTTTTCCAAAGAGAAAGACAATTTACTCCTTTAAATGAATCTTTACATAGTATTATGTCTTAGTTGTTGCAAAGAAATTTTATCAAACTTCCTCCTATAAAACCAGTTTATCCTTCTTAACTTGCATCCCCTTATTTTCAGAACAATTCATTTTGTCAATTTCATCGTCAGCCTAGACATGATACTGATAAATGTTTCACATTGAAAAATAAGATTCAAGATTTGATTGATAATAATACTATATCTATGGCAGGTGTGAATGATAAAGGGAATAAATAAGTAGCTCCTAATTGAAATCTTAAGATTTTCACTGATTCCTTACCTTCTCATACCTCTAACGTGATTGAGATTGTGCCTACTTATTTCTCTTTTGAGGAATTCACCTCTATGGCTCCGAACTTGGTAAATATGGTAGAAAAACAAGATACGCCTAAGGATCCTTGTATTACATTTGACCCTAGTGAGACCATTAGAGAACCTAATGGCCCTTTATACATAGTTATGAAGGTTAAGGATATCCCTTGTCGTGGAGCTCTTGTTGATCCCTCTTGCATGGTTAATGTCATCACCGAGGAGTATCTTTTCTCTTTACAATTGCATAAACCAATATATGATGCTTCTAATGTAGTGGTGAAGTTATTTGTTAGATTCTTTTTTCCTACCATTGGCTCTATCACCCTTCATGTTGAAGTTCATTTTAAATCCATAGATGTTGACTTTGTTATCATACCCTCTTCCGAGCAATTCTGTGTGAAGTTTGGATATCCTTGGCTATCTTTCATGAAGACTATTTCTTCTCCAATCCACAAGTGTCTTAAATTTCCTCACAATGGATAAATCATAATTGTGAACCATAGCTTATTTTGTCCATCCGAAAGAAGCCCTAGTATTCCTATTGATTTCTTTTGGCCTAAGAAATTTCAATCTCTTCCATCAAGGAGCGATGCTCATTTTCAATCTTATCAAAAATGGAAGAAAGACATGATATTATCCTTAAGTCAACCTAGATCACCAACAATTGACATTCCTATCATACTTGAAGATAAAGTTCTTCGCCTCACGGATAGAACTAATCTCCCTCCTAAGGAAGATCGTAAACCTATCCTATGGATGTGACTATACCTTCCACTAAGAAGAAGAACAATATTCTTCCTAAGGTTAGACCTGTAACTCCTCCTCATGATGGACCCAGTCTTCTTCCTACACCTAACATTCCTTCTTTATATGGTGCAGTTCCACCTCCTTCCTCTTATCGAGAGAAGAGGCTTGCTTCTCCTCTTGTTCAAAGACCTAAACCTAAACCTTCAACTATCAAGGAGAGAAAAATTCCTACTTTTTCAAATGATCCTCCTTCTTCCTAGCCTTCCACTAGGACTCGACGAAATTTTTGTGCGAAAGAACAATGACAATGACATTGTGTTTGAGCTTGTAAAACCATCCCTCAAACTATTCAATCTCCTAGAACTCCAACAGTTGACATGATTCCCCTTTCTCCTAAGCAAGATGTTCATCCTACATCTCCAAATCATAAGTTGTACAAAACATGTGATGGTTTTTCTCCAATTTGTGTTCTTGCTCCTCTTTCTCTAAACTTTGATGAAAAATGGGTGAAAATGTTATTCATGATGGCAATACAAGTCCTAATGCTTCTGATAGTGAGTATGAATATGTTTATGTGGACAAGCATTTATCAACTGAATTTTCACAAACCCTAATCCTAGCTCCTAGAATCGAACAAAGTGACTTACAACATGAGCATAGTCCTTGTTTGGATCTTGTGATAGCTAAATCTACTGTCCCATGACTCCTGCCTTCCTGAAATAGTGATCAACAAGATCGAGAGGTGGATGTCATGCTAGATTAGCAATATTAGCACTGTAGATATTCTCTATCTCCTTTCTTGCTCTTTTGTGACCATTCTTCTATGTGTATTCTTGTTGTTCTATTTTTCCCTTAATTTCTATTTGGGGATAATGCAAAGCATTGAGATCTTTTCTTGGTCCCTTTCATGTTGACTCGAAAGACATCCTCTCTTTCCTTTCTTCCAAGGTAGTGTCCTTCTTTCAAGAATGACAATTATTAAATGCACATACATATATGCTATACATGAGGTATCATACAACATACTGACCCCGAGGAAAGTGAAACTACCTCGTGTTTTGTATTCATTATCCTTACAATAATGTACTCCCTATCTTTCTCTCTCTCTTGGGTGTATCCTAGCTTAAAGAAATCGCTCCCGATAAGGCGTGCATGATCTCTTTAATGTGGGGGCATACACTCCGCTCATATTTTCCTTCTTGATACTTAAGAATTACTTAGTGAACTTTGTTTTGCTTTGTAATTTCAGGTATCCTTGCTTTCATGACTCATAGTGAGGGGAACTTTGCTACTTGCAGTCATGGTTTTCCCTTTCTTGATCTTCCCTTTTACTTTGTCAATCGAAGTGGTAAGATCCTAAGTCCATTGGGGGCTTGGCGTGTCATGCCCAAACTTTTGGGCAAAAACAGAATAATTTTTTTTTTTTAAATACTTAACTTAGTATGACTTACTTAATTAAATTAATGCAAACTAGTTTGGTCTTAACTATGTTTTGAATGAATCAAACAATTAAATTAATCGGGCGATAAAATTTTCCAAGTTATAAGCGAGCTAATATTTCCCCAAAATAATTTTTCACTAATCTTCCAATATTAAGTAATTACACTCTCTAGCAATTAATCTCAAGCTTAAATTATAATTTCCAAGATTATTTGACTAATGATCTCTTATAGTCCTTAACTACCTAGGGTCTAAATTTAATTCCCCCTAACTCCTTGATTAAATTAACCCACTAAATAAAATATTCATAAATGAAGAAGAGTCTAATAAATTTCAAGATAAATGGACCAACAAGGCACTACATAAATCGTTATATTTACCCAAGGTTGATCCTATCCAATGTTTAACTTTAAAAGAATAATTCTTATTTTACAAATAACTTTTTGATTCCAATAAATAAATAAATAAATAAATAAATAAATAAATATATATATATATATATATATATATATATATATATATATATATATATATATATATATATATATATATATATATATATATATATATATATATATATATATATATATATATATATATATATATATATATATATATATATATATATATAATTATCAATAAACTTATACACATGCTTATAAATATATTCAAAAGGAGGGAGGGGTTTTTATTTTTATTTTATCATATTGTTGAACCCCTTTTAAAACATCCCACTCACACAAATGCCTTATTTCAAAATTCTAAGTATGTTTGTCCTAACCCGAAACTAGGGTTAGGGCTAGTGTGATATAACATACACATCTTTTTTTTTAAAACTAATATCATTTTGCCCTAACCCGAAAATTGGGTTAGGGCTTGTGAGTGTGTGTGTGTGTGTGCAGGTGAAGGTTGGAGGACGGCCATGGGAGGCGATGCGCAGGGCCGAAACGGAGGCGTCCCCTTTTTTTTTTGGTTGTTGGCGTGGCGGAGGGATGAAGGAAGACCGAGCGGAGGGAACCCGGGCGGTGGCCTCTGTGGCACCCCGTAGGGAGCGGCCACCATTCACTATAAGTGGCGGCTGCCGCTCACTGCGGGTGGCCATAGTGGCAGTCACCGCCGCTGTGAGCTGTCGCAGTGGCGGGCTTCGCCCTGCTCACTGCGGCACCCGCAGGGTTACGAAAGGCGGCGGGGGTGGGGTTTTCATGGCACTTTCCCCGGTCTGCAGTATGCATAAAACCATTTTTTTTGGTATTTTTTTTTTTAATTTTAAAAAAATTCTTAACTTCGTTTATCATGTATTTTTTTTTTAAGGTGTTTACAAAATGTAAAATAAATCACACAAACATAGGATTATGTGTGTGTGTGTGTGTGTGTGTGTGTGTGTGTGTGTGTGTGTGTGTGTGTGTAAATAGATTTAGTATAATACATTTCTGTTTCTTTATTTGTTTAATAACAGATTATCAGAATAACTTTTAAGGAAATAAAATGTATATATATATATATAATGCTGCTTTTCAATCTATGACCCATTTAGGCTTTTATTTGAGTTTAATAGTTCTGTGTATCTTTAAAATGCATACAACATTTTTCCTAATATTATTTGCAGATTTAATAATGGGAATATATATATATATATATATATATATATATTTGATAACAAAATAACTAAAAAACTAAATAGTAATTTTTTTTTGAAAATAAATGGACTAGCTATAATAAGATTTATTTCTGCTTTACATAAAAAAAATAAATGACTGATTTATTATTTGCAGCAGCATAATATCATAAAGAACATGCGGTAATAAGATACATTTATTTGCAGAATTCATAAAAATTCATTTACTTTTTTTTTGTAAAACATGAAGATTTAAATACAATCTAGTACATTTCTTCTTTCTTTTGCAACACTAACTAAAGTAGGAAAAATATACATATTTCTTTAGCAATGTAGATACAAGTAAATATGAATGCAAATGGGTTTGAAAACCCAACAATATTTTCTTTTTCATGGTAATATGAATAAAATGAATACACTTCTTTTCTTGAAAATAAATACCACATAGCTCACATCCCTTTTTCTTTTATACAAGCTACAACATTGAATACATTTCTTTTTTTTTTTACAACACTTTTCTGCAACACAAAACAGCAGCAACATTCTTTATTCCTTCCTTTTTCCATCCAAAGCAACCTGCAATAAGACACAACTGACCATGGAGAGCTCACCTCCTAGCCTAGGCTTACTAGAAGCCACCCCCGAGCTTGGAGAACCAAGCACTAGACGGGTTACAAGCAAGCGAACAACACAACATATAGGGCATACACTCAACAAACATCTTCCCATCCCAAGCTACACTTCACCACACTTTGTGATGTTCATTCCACGGGTGGAAGTGGACCAAGTACCATTGGGGAGATTGCAAGCCAAAAGAAACTACAATTCAAGCCACCTCATGGCAATACAAAATGCAACAAAAGATACATCGCCATACCTTATGCCCCCCAAAGGCTCAAAGGCCATATTTTCTCCCCTTATGACCCCCATATGCATACACAAGGCTATGCAACAAGGGTCACAAAGGACACCCTTGAGATCACTCTCCATAAGGAGAGCCTCTCACCCAAGGTTGTCATGCTCCTTCCACCCCAAGACCATCCTACTCCCCCAAGAGTAGGAGATCTTGGACACTCCCAAAAAACAAATAAGAACACATAAACAAAACATAGAAATGAAAACTACACATTTTTCTTCTCCAACAACAATTTACATAAACACATCTTTTCCACAAGCATTTCTTTCCTTCAACAAAACAACATAACAAACATAAACAACATAAATAAGAGGAGATAAAAACCAACCTTATTCTGCCAATAGGTATGCTAGATTTAGTTGGGGATGAGCTACCCAATTCCACACAAACTTTTCTCCAAACTTTACCAAAAATTATATTCTACTACTAATTTTCAAAACAAAAGCATAATCTCCAAAAATGGAGAGTGGGTGATTACTCACTAAGTCTCCAATTCTTGCCTAAGAAGGCCTCTCACACACTTCCCAACCCCTTGGGTGAGGTGAGAGTTCCCATTGGTTGCTCTTCCCAAACTCTTACACATTACTAAAACTGGAAAGGGAAAAGGTGAGAGAAGATGGGGAAGAGAGTTTGACATCAAAAGGGAAGGTTGTCTATCCTAGGAGGAACCTTCTAAGTTGAATTTTCGCTCACCTTGAAAAAACCACTTTTTGAAGTGACTAAATAGTCACATGGGAGTAGTCACATGTTTCAAAATACCCCTAACCCATAGGTATACCCTTTGGACCTTTGGAAAAGCCCTAAAACTGACCCTAGGAGTCCATTTAACCCCTTAGAAACCCAACTGAAGTTTACCTACGGGTCAAACCTGAGTTGACCACTCCCAAGACTCCCTACCCAAGGCAAATTTGAGACCACACTCATGTTTTTTGAATGGCTTTGGTAGAAACAAAACTCCCTCCAAGAGACAAGTCAAAATCAATGACACTAATCAACACATGTGTCAAGTGACACAATAAAAATACAATATAAAAATCACACATGGAATTTGTCTCTTGTAGGATTACACATATACATAAAAATTAATTTTAACACTCAAGCATCATACACTTCACAAATAAAATACATTACAAATGGGGTGTTGTCTCTCCAAATAGACAACTCCCGGCTTAACAAACGTACATTGGTCTAGGTTTGGTTCTCCATATAAATTCCATGGTCACATGGATAATTTTCCTGCGCATCTCAATTAACACATTAGTAATTCCAAATAATCACAATTATACATAATCAAATACATGGATTTCATTGCACATCGAACACTTCATACATTGGCAACAATAATTCAATATCTCATTCAATTAAATTCGATTCCACATAAGCAATTAACATAATTCTCCAAAATTGAACCATTCATAAATAAGCATCATTTTTTTTATCATCAAAATGAAGTCCTGCAATTCCAATAATGATATTCACCATTTCAAAATAATTCTATTCTAGCAACATATAAAGTTTCATAATCATCATGCATAAAATAAAGCATCAATATATGTCAATGTGATCCAAATCATGAAATCATATAGGTTCTAAATCCATAAAGCATAAAATAAAGCATCCATAATAGTCTCAATATGCAAATAATTGAAACTATCAAACTGAGTCGGGGTAGGGCCTCACATGGCGCATCTTGCCTCCTTGACGTGGTAAAAGTCTTTCAATCTTGTTTCCTTGTGCTTTACTGACAGTATTGGCTTACACTCATACTCATGCTAAAGTGGGAGCTAAATGTAGTGTCATAAAATTGTGACCCTAGAAATTTTTGACCACATTAGGGTCCTCATGCACGTGAAATTGAATCCCCTAGCCTGATCGAAGACTAGAGACTGCTCAACCCCTGAAAACTGCTTCTCCCTTGCCCTTCGCACTACCCTATCTGCACTCTGCCTTGGAGAAAAGGGTAGGACAAGAGTGTGGCACCCATTTCCTCCCAAGACAGGTGCGTGGTGCCCCTATCCCTACCCTATTTTGGGGCAGGACCCCTCCTAAGTCTGCATTGAAGGTTGTACAGTGAGTGGGAAAAATTCCCTGATGTGGACTCGTGATGAAAATCAGTTTCATTAACCCTAATTGACAAGTATATAAGTTGCATTTGTCCTCTCATTTGGATAAGGTTGGATGAGTGGGAAGTTTACATGAGATCAAGCATTCAAGAGCATTCAAGCATTCCTTTCCAGCATTGAGCATTCTCAAGTCTCCCTTCAAGGCTAGGTGTTGCATTCATGTCAAGGATTCAACCATTGAAGAGGAGATCCATTTAAACATTCAACTTCATACAAGCATTTCTATCAACATTTCTATCACAACCTTCCTTGAGGTGATTTACATTTCAGTCTTCCATTTACATTTACTTGCAAGTACTTTCTTTCATTACTTGGTTAGTTCCAAAACTGGGGTTTGACCTGAAGGTAAACCCCCAATCCCAACCCATTTTCCTCTCTTTTCTGTGTGTAGGTTGTAGGTGCGCAACTGTACTTTGAGATTTGGACTCCATTTTTAGAGGTAGAAAAACCCTTTTCATTTCATGGATTTTTCGAAGGACCGTGAACACTTTCGCCACCGTCCGGGCAACATTTCCTCAAATTTGTAGGGCGGCTTCGTCTTGACATATTACTGCTAGATCCAGGTGCACAACTTCATCCCATGCTTCGATCTCAAGTTATAATTAGTTCTTTGTCACTTTTGCACTTAGTCTCTATACATAATTCAATCAATTCCTTTCCATTCCAGATAGAAGAGGGGATTAACTTATCATTCCCATTTCATTCAAAATTCTATCTTCTTCTTTGGAGGTTGAATCTAGTAAATTTTCCCCCCTCTTCCAATGTAATGCGTGAAAAGTGTTTAAAGGGAAATCCCTAGTGAAACTCTCATCTCTCCTTGGAGGGAAATGTTAGTTTAACTCTTGATCACTCATTCACACATTTTTCACCCACCATTGCACTTTGGTGACATTACAATTTTCAAGCTACTATTTTCCTTCATTGTTGCATCAAGATCTTCAAGAGCCACAACAAGCTATCTCTGCAAACTAGAGTCCATTGATTCAATCTTTTGGATCTTCCTCACATTGTTAGTCTTCCTCGAAGGAACTAAGTTCTGATACCAATTGTTGGAATCAATGAACACTGAGAGGGGGAGTGAATCAATGTTTCAATATTTATAAATTTATTAATTTGATTCTTAATCAACCAGATGTACAAATAAGAAACTGAAATACAGAAACACAAACCAATCAAGAATATAACCATAACACCAATATTTTTACGTGGAAACCCGAAAAGGGAAAAACCATGACAATATTTGAACCCACAATATTATTCCACTATGGCCAGTAGCAAAACAATATTACAAAAATGGGAATGCACTTGCATTCAGGCACACTACCTAGAGCTCACTCCTCAGTTACAAAATCAAGGCTACAACCCCGGAGGAAGGCTCAATGCCTTATAGGCTAATATAAAATGATTACAATGATATATGAACTGATTAGAAGCATCTAAATATGCCAAATTATAGTTCAGGTTAGGCACAAAGTGATCCACTGCACTGCTCTGATAAACTTCTTTGTTTTGCCCTGCTACTAATTTCCATATCAACAAAACTCAAGGTGCGCACGTGATATTGTGCTTGATCACTCCAAAATCATCACACATATCATGTTATCATCAAAAAAGAATTATCCCAATTATCTTATGTATCCGCACTTAGCAAAATTAATCTCCCATAAGTCTGCTTCACAAAATATCAAAATATGAAACGTGTAGCTTCAAGTTGGCTCACTTCTTCACAAAACCATATTCTAGATCCAAGACACATGATCACACGCTTCCCATAAGTCGGTTCAATCACCTCGAACTTGCCAATAACCACCAGAATGAACTCAAGGAAAACCTGTCCACACGTTACACCACCGAAAAATGGAGATAACCCTATTTTACTGCTCAACAAGATACAAGATCTCTTAACATGCTAAAGAATCATCACTAGAGGATAACAATAGATAATAATCTTCTTCTCACACTCAACCAACTCACCCTGATCACCTAAACCAAAATCCACTTCACTAGAAATGAGAAATGCTCACAACGGTTGTACAGAGAGTAATGCTAACAGGCTTGCACCAAAAACTCCATACCAGATGTAATCAATAGGCCGAGTTGTCATCAATGATGAATCCTAAGAATCTACATGCATCAAATATCACCAATCTCCATCGGAACAACATCAAATGCCAATAGAAACAAGGGTCTAACTGAGGCAAACTACGAAACACAACCCCAAATATTTTCCTTCCTAGTTTGTGTGTAGGTTTGTAGTGGTAAGAAAGTTATCATCTTGTAGGAGGCTTCAATCGTGGACCGACTGTGAATTTCCCTTACTCCTTTTTTTTACTTAGTGCTAGTATTTCTTACTTTGTGCCTCTAGATTAATTTTGTCATTTTCTGAACTTATTCAATATTATAGTTGCATCTATGGCTTTTTGTACGGTCTTTGTACCTCATTTGTATAGGACAATAGTGCGTCCTTCTTATGTCGCATACTGGTGCACTCGTCCTCAAGACAAAGGCTTAGCAGAGTCATCTGGGAGTCTCACTTGCAGTCTGTTAGTTTAGTTTCACTTTTTTCATCCCCTGGCTCACCCTTAGCACCAATTCAAGTGAGGTAGTGATAGATAAATTTGTTCTCTAGGATTTGTCATCTTAGAGGTAACAAATTTCCTCCTCTACATTTTGGTGATCCTGATGTGAAGCTAGTTTTCTTTTTGCATCATTAAGTTCATTGCATACATTTAAAATCTAAAATATAATAATAATAAAAGGAATATAGTTTGCATCTTTGATCTAGCATTTGTTTCTTCATCTTTATGTTTAGCAAAATTTATTAGAATAAAAAACCCTTCGTGTCCTTGTAGTGTGGTCTTAGCGTCACAAGGCTTGTCTATGAGCTTTATGACCCAAACGACCACAAGAGTTGTATTTAGGAGGACATCTAGATGGAGTTTCCCTCCTAATCATTGCAGTCCTCCTCTACCCAACATGATGATCAAAATGATATTTCTGATACTTAATATAAGTACAGATCCAATAGCCAACAAGATGAGAGGGGGGGGGGTGAATCATACAAACTTAATCATTCATAAAAACATCAGATTCAACCTCGGTAACATATATATCAATCATATAACCAAAACTGTCAAACATGCAAACTCAAAAGCATATGAACAATATAAATCTCATAACACCATATTTAACATGGAAACCCAAATAGGGAAAAACCACTGTGGGATTTCGGACCCACAAAGAAATATACTCTTCTAGAGTATGCTCGGTTAAAAACAAATTCTATTAAAGATTACAAACACATTGCTAGATGTGACCCGGTTAAGGAATTTCCCTCAGATCTATTAGGATCTTCACTTTGTTAGAAGTGACCTTGTCAAAGGATTTCAAACACTCAATCAGAATGTCACCTTGCTAGAAGATTTTACAAATAAGACTATTAAGTCCACTCGGTTAAGAGATTTTCTGCTACTTCTCAAAATAACAGTAATAAAGATATGTCTGCAACTTCACATCTAAAAATGCTAAAGCAGATTCCTATTTGTTCAATACAATATAGACATAGAACTAATCTTGTCTATCTGTTGGGCTCTATACTCTGTTATCAAAACAGGTCTTCAAGCTTTTGTGCTCGGTAATCACTATGTAGCATCCCTATGCATACACTTGCCCGAATACATTGTTTATCAACAGTTTCCTATTTATAAACAATCTTCTAACTGCTTAATCTCATTGATCACATTTCCCATGATCAATCATAGCCATCATATCTTCAATCTTGTCCAAGTTCAATGTATCCTTTTTGATCTGAAAACATTTTACCCCACCTTGGAACTTGCATTTTCACCTTGGAACTTGTGTTAGGGTAATGCGGTTCAATCTGAGCTGTAGATCTTCCTGCCAATCTTTCTTTACCATAGATTCTATAACAATCTTTATACACGACTTACCAATCATTGATCTGCTCCAGCTCATCAGCTTCTTTCATTAAATATCACTTGTGAACATTTAATGCATTCTGTTATAGCTCGGTTACAACTCGGTGAATACTAAACTTCACTTGGTAGACATTCTTCCTTCATTAACCGATAGCGATAACCTTAGGGTTTACTGACTAGGTTCTTTGCCTAATAACATAGTGTAGTATTAACCTTTACATTTTACAACATATGTATGATGTTAAAACAATCTAAAACATCATGATCTCATCATTGTCTAACTTGGTAGTAGTTTCCCATTGAATAACCTATCCCCTTATTCATCATATTCTTTCCTATGTCTTTTACCGACTTCTTTATAATCTTCATATCATACTTCTCAAGATATGGCAACATCATACTGAATTAGAAAATCAATTTCTGGACATCAATGACAAAATAATAATATCAAGATAGTAAAACATCTTTAATCAGTTATGTCCATAATCATCAACAAACTTCTCAATATCCTTATTGAAATGCCAACAATCTTTCATTGTCTGTTATAATGCAATATTCCCAACAATCTCCCCCTTTGGCATTGATGGCAAAACCTATTGATTTGACCTTTAAAAGATTCAGATTGCTGTGATTCTAAAATGCTGAAATGCTCTCCCCCATACATTAGACTTCTCTTGTTTTCTCAGTCTTTATTCCAATCTGTAGTCTTCTCCCATATATTAGTCTTCTCCCCCTTGGTAGGTCTTCTCCCCCTTTGACAACAATGCAAAAAAGAAAAGAACTAAAACATAATTTCTTTCTGTAAGAAGTTATTTCCTGCTGTTGTGTATCAACTAAGTCTCAGTCAGAGCATTTGTCTTCAATTCCCATTTCCTGTATCATTCTCTGTAATATTCTAGTATTAATTCTAGTACATTTTTAGAAAACATTCTAAAGTGTATAACTCTAGCATCAACTCCCCAAAAGATATTCAATAGAGTCATCGAATTGATGCTTTCACCAAACTCGGTCAGTGAGTAGAAAATAGGGGTAGGACCCCTAACTTACTTCTAAGATATTCAAACGTGTCCTTTGGTAGTGGCTTGGTGAAGATATCTGCTATTTGCTCCTTTGTGCTAACATATTCCAACACCACTTTCTTCTCTTGAGCTTCTTCTCTAAGATAATGATATTTGATAGATATGTGCTTTGTCTTAGAGTGCATAATAGGATTCTTTGAAATATTAATGGCAATAGTATTGTCACAGAATATAGTTACTGGCTTGGTAACTTTCTCATTTATACCTTCCAATAGTTGTTTGATCCATGCAATGTTGGTACAATTTAGTGTTGCAGTAACGTATTCAGCTTCTGCTGTTGACTGAGAAACACATCCTTGTTTCTTGCTAAGCCAACTCACTAGTCTTTCTCCTAAAAAGAAAGCTCCTCCACTTGTGCTTTTCCTATCATCAATGTTGCCTGCCCAATCAGCATCAGTATAAACTTTTAAATCAAAATCATTTCCTTTCTGATATACTAAGCCATAATCTTCAGTGCCTTTTAAGTATCTGAAAATTCTTTTGATTGTCATCATGTGTGTTTCCTTAGGATCTGTAGAGAATCTTGCAACAATACCTACTGCATGTGCTATGTCTGGTATGCTATGAACAACATATTGCAACTTTCCAATCATAGATCAGTAAAGTGTCTTATCAATAGATGCAGATTCATCATTCTTTGATAGTTTATAGTTGGTAGTCATAGGAGTACTTACTAGTTTTGAATCCTCCATTCCAAATTTCTTCAAGATTTCCTTTATGTACTTGGATTGAGTAATGAAAATCTCATTTTTCATTTGCAGTATCTATAAACCTATAAAATACTTTATCTCCCCGATTAATGACATCTCAAATTCTTTGCTCATTTCATTTCCAAAGTTCTTGCATAAAGAGTCATTTCCACAAAATATAATATCATCAACAAATATGGCTGAGATCAGTATTCCATTTTCATCATTCTTCATGTACAGGTTGCTATTCTCACTTGTCCTTATAAAACCAATCTTAATCAAATAAGAGTGCAATCTTTCATACCATGCTCTTGGTGCTTGTTTCAAACCATATAAAGCTTTGTTCAATTTACATACCTGATCTTTATTATTGTCTTCAACAAATCCTTCAAGTTGTTCAATGAAAACTTCTTCTTCTAATATTCCATTCAGAAATGCAGATTTGACATCCATTTGATATACCTTGAAGTTCTTGAAAACAACATATGCCAACAATGTTCTTACTCCTTCAAGTCTAGCAATAGGTGCAAAAGTCTCACCATAATCAATTCCTTCTTCTTGGGCATAACCTTTGCAAACTAGTCTTGCTTTGTTCTGAATGACCTCACCCTTTTCATTTAGCTTGTTTCTAAAGATCTACTTTGTACCGATTACATTTTTGTCCTTTAGTCTTGGGACCAGTGTCCATGTGTAATTCTTCTTGATTTGATCAATCTCTTTTGTCATAGCATTTATCCAATCTTCACTGTTAAATGCCTCTTTCACTATTCTCGGTTCAAATTCAAATATCAAACATGTGTTCTGTCTCATTTTGTTCCTTGTCATCACTGGATCATCCTTATCTCCTATAATCTGACTTGGTGCATGATGTCTTCTGACATACTTGGCTAATACAGGCTCGGTAGGCTCCGTATGATCTTCTTCATCACTCGGTAACTGGATATTTTCTTCATTTTCTTCAACAGTTTTCTCGGTAGGACTTCTCGGTTGCACATAGACAAATCCATCATAATCTTCTGGTTCTTTGGAATTTCCTTCATCATTTCTTTCTACAAATTCATCAATTTTCACATTTGCACTTTCTACTATTTTGTTAGATGATTTTATCAGACATTTAAATGCTTTGCTTCTAGAAGAATAACCTAGAAACATTCCTTCTTCACTTTTCTAATCAAACTTGCCATTTCTATCATCTTTATGAACATAGCATCTACTCCCAAAGATTTTGAAATAACTTACATTAGGTTTCTTGCCATACCAGATTTCATAAGGTGTCTTCAAAGTACCTTTCTTCAATTGAACTCGGTTTAGGGTGTAAATAGCTGAGCTTATTGCTTCTCTCCAAAATGTTTGTGGCACCTTCTTCTCAATCATCAGTGTTCTAGCACAATCCACAATAGATCTATTTCTTCTTTTAGCTATTCTATTCTGTTGTGGAGTTCTCGGTGCAAAGACTTGTCTTTTAATACCATGATCATTGCAGAATAAGTTGAATTCATCAGATGAAAACTCTCCTCCTCTATCTGATCTGAGACATTTCAGTTGTCTTCCTATTTCATTTTTAACTTTTGCCTTGTACCATTTAAACATTTGAAAAGCTTCTGATTTTTCTTTTAAAAACATTACTGACATCATCCTTGAGTAATCATCCACAAATAATATGAAATATTTATCACCATAATAACTTTGAACTTTCATAGGACCACAAAGATCATTGTGCACTAGATCTAAAATTCCCTTAGAAGTGTAGGACTTACTTGTAAAGCTTTATCTTGTCATCTTACCCATCTGGCATCCTCGGTACATAGAATTCTCAGGTTTTTCAAGACTCGGTAGACCTCTTACTCGGTGCTTCTTACTTATCTTGATCAGGTTATCAAAATTAACATGACAAAACCTTTTATGCCATAACCAGGTATCATCAATCTTTGCATACAAACACTTATTGTGAGTTGAATCAAGATGAAATGTATTACCTTTTGTTTATGTCCCGGTAGCAGCTAACTTTCCATTCTTGTCATGAACTTTGACAATTCCTTTCTAAAATTCTATTCGGTAACCTGTGTTGTTTAGCTGTGCTACACTCAACAAATTGTATTTCAAACCTTCAACCCAATAAACATCATTGCATCTTGCATTATCAAGAAGTGTTATAGATCCTTTACCTCTTACCGGACATGGTGCATCATTACCAAATCTAACATAGCCTCCATCATAATCTTCTAACATAACAAACTTGTGTTTATCTCCTATCATATGATGTGAGCATCCACTATCTATAATCCAAGAATCATTAGTGTTTATGTGAGATATTATGGCTTTTTCTTCATACCTTTCTTCATCTGATCCATCCTTGATAGCCACATAAACAACTTCCTCTGTATCAGTCTCATTTGATTTATCATCGTCAGATTCCTCATCAGCTATTAAGCATGTCTTTCTATCTCTTCTTCTGAAGTCTCGGTGTCCTCTGTAATGGTTATCTTTTTGTTTGTCATCTCGGTAATCTCTCTTTTTAGTAAAATCTTTTTCAGGATAGTTAAAAGCCATATGTCCAATCTTATCACAATTGAAACATTTCAAAGGTAGTTTTCCTTTATACTTACCTTTGCCTCTCGGTAACCTTTTGGCCAATAGTGCTTCAAACTATTCTTGCTTTTTGATTTCTTCATACAATTTGTGTACTTCTTCCATGTTCTTCCAAAATCTATCACTTGCTCCACTGTGATCTCCTTAAGAGTACTTATACTTTCTTTCATTGTAATCATTAGATTCATTAAGATGAAAAGAACTAAATGCATATTCAACTTTATTTACCGATGACCCACTGTTATCAAAGTTACTTAACTCAAATGCATGTAGCTTACCAATAGTAGCATCTAAAGAAACTGGCATATTGGGTACAGACCTCAATTCATTAATTGTAGAGACTCGGATTGCATAGGCAGGTAGAAGGGTTCTTAACAACTTACTTGTCACATCCTTTTCTTCAATAGTTCCTCCTGCTCCTTTGATTTGATTTACAATCTCCTTTAGTCTTGTACTGTACTGAGTTATGTTCTCACCTTCATTCATCCTCATAGATTCAAGTTGTCCTCTTAAACTATCCACTTTTCCTCTTTGAACATGTTCATCTCCTCCATATACAGATATGAGCTTAGTCCACATTGCCTTTGCATCATTGTAGCCTTCTAGATCATTAAACTCTGAATCGGTCAATGCAGATGTTATTTCAATCATTTCTTGAATATGTTCTTGTTTTGGCTTTATCTCTTCCATAGTCAATGGATAGGTGCTCAGTGTGATGAAATCATTCTCTAGATAATAGACAACATATTCTCCAATTCTTGATAGATGTAGCTTCATCCTTTTCTGCCATGTAGAGAAACTTGACTTGTTCAACTTCGGTGCATCCCTCTTATACATCTTTGGATCTTTTAACTCAAGTGCCTTTAAACTTTCCTTTCGGAGTCCAGAGCTCTGATACCAATTGATAGTTCTGATACTTAATATAAGTACATATCCAATAGCCAACAAGATGAGAGGGGGGGGGGGGCGTGGATCATACAAACTTAATCATTCATAAAAACATCAGATTCAACCTCGGTAACATATATACCAGTCATATAACCAAAACTGTCAAACATACAAACTCAAAAGCATATGAAAAATATAAATCTCATAACACAAGATTTAACATGGAAACCCAAATAGGGAAAAACCACTGTGGGATTTCGGACCCACAAAGAAATATACTCTTCTAGAGTATGCTCGGTTAAAAGCAAATCCTGTTAAAGATTACAAACACATTGCTAGATGTGACCCGATTAAGGGATTTCCCTCAGATCTGTTAGGATCTTCACTTTGTTAGAAGTGACCTTGTCAAAGGATTTCAAACACTCAATCAGAATGTCACCTTACTAGAGGATTTTACAAATAAGACTTTTAAGTCCACTCGGTTAAGAGATTTTCTGCTACTTCTCAAAATAACAGTAATAAAGATATGTCTGCAACTTCACATCTAAAAATGCTAAAGTAGATTCCTATTTGTTCAATACAATCTAGACATAGAACTAATCTTGTCTATTTCCTGGGCTCTATACTCTGTTATCAAAACAAGTCTTCAAGCTTTTGTGCTTGGTAATCACTATGTAGTACCCCTGTGCATACACTTGCCCACATACATTGTTTATCAACAGTTTCCTATTTATAAACAATCTTCTAACCGCTTAATCTCATTGATCACATTTCCCATGATCAATCATAGCCATCAGATCTTCAATCTTGTCCAAGTTCAATGTATCCTTTTTTATCTGAAAACATTTTACCCCACCTTGGAACTTTCATTTTCACCTTGGAACCTGTGTTAGGGTAATGCGGTTCAATCTGAGTTGTAGATCTTCCTGCCGATCTTTCTTTACCATAGATTCTATAACAATCTTTATACACGGCTTACCAATCATTGATCTGCTCCAGCTCATCAACTTCTTTCATTGAATATCACATGTAAACATTTAATGCATTCTGTTATAGCTCGGTTACAACTCGATGAATACTAAACTTCACTCGGTAGACATTCTGCCTTCATTAATCGATAGCGATAACCTTAGGGTTTACCGACTAGGTTCTTGGCCTGATAACATAGTGTAGTATTAACCTTTACATTTTACAACATATGTATGATGTTAAAACAATCTAAAACATCATGATCTCATCATTGTCTAACTCGGTAGTAGTTGCCCATTGAATAACCTATCCCCTTATTCATCATATTCTTTCCTATGTCTTTTACCGACTTCTTTATAATCTTCATATCATACTTCTCAAGATATGGCAACATCATACTGAATTAGAAATTGTTCTTGACATCAATGACAAAATAATAATATCAAGATAGTAAAACATCTTTAATCAGTTATGTCCATAATCATCAACAACCTTCTCAATATCCTTATTGAAATGCCAACAATCTTTCATTGTCTGTTATAATGCAATATTGCCAACACAAAAACCCTCTTCCTAACTCAAGTGAGCCTTTCCCCTCTTATACCCTCCAAATACTTTTCATGGGAGGCTTGATAGATGCTAGTTCTCAAAAAATCTCCCTGACCAACTCTCTACCACCTTCTCCTCCTATTGTTGACCATGATTTCACAATCACTATTGACTTTGATCAGATTTAGTCTCTAGAGGAGAACCAGAGAGACTTCGAAGGGTTCCTTAATTGGGAGAATATCCTCCCTCAAGATGGGAATGTAGTTAACACTCTAAGAGACATGATCATCTCAGATAAGAAAGGTTTAGAGATGTTGAGGGCATTATCTATGATTTTCAAAAGCCATACACCCTTGGAAGATGCAACCCCTCGGGATGGCTAGTCTAAAACTTGTGGTTCTGAGTTGGGTACTGACATACCTAGTTTCATAGTATACATGGTTGACCCCGAACCCACCATTCCCAACATCAACACCTCCACCACTCCCTTGGGGTATATAGGTATGTCTAGTAGCTCGACCTCTTCCTCTGTTGCAGCTCATATCTCTACTATCACCAATAGTACTACCTATGTTGGCATTATGTGAACCGGTATGAGGACATGATGACATTATATGTTGTCATTGATGTCAATATGCTGAAGAGGTGAGAACCGGTATATGTGAGAACCGATATAACACTATGAACCGACATTTGTACCAAAGTGAAGCGATGTGTTTGTTCAAGGTGAACTGACATGTGGTTATGGGAACCGACACATGGAAGCTTTGTATGACTACCGGTTGGTAGTCTCAACTTCAGGGTTTCCGATTGAAGTGCTTCAAGCTTGTGTGGCTCAATCGATGACTTTGTGTGATGAGTTAGCATTGTAACAAAGAACAGATCATGTTGCCATGTCAGCCTTGTGCGCGTGAAGGATCTTGCATGAAGGAGATTGTTCCTATCTACCTCGGGAATGTGTGAAATTTGTAAATGGTGATAACACGTGATGGGTTATCAACTGCCATGAAATCG
Source organism: Cryptomeria japonica (assembly GCF_030272615.1). Lineage (NCBI taxonomy): Eukaryota > Viridiplantae > Streptophyta > Pinopsida > Cupressales > Cupressaceae > Cryptomeria > Cryptomeria japonica. The sequence continues at coordinate 177,839,447 of NC_081409.1, forward strand.
GTGGAAAATGAACAATGGAGAATGTCTTGAGATTGGATCAAGATTTTTGCATTTAATGCAATATACTCAATGGTCAGGATTGAACTGTTTGAGTTCCTTAACCTAACAGGTTTAGGGTTTAGGGTTTATGCTACCGACCTATCTGTTTTCCTATAAGGTCGATGTTGTGTTTCTTTCTGAGGTTGTTGGCAAAAGTTGTGTGTGTGTATCCAAAAGAAGAGATACGCAATTCTTTCCAAACCAGAGGAGAGAAGTGATACCTACAGAGTGTAAGTGCAGAAGGTGAAGAGGAGCTAAAGTGGATTTGCATTGGCATTGAGTGCTGTTACAAGATCATTGTAATACCTATTGATCTCTAACCACCTCAACAGTTGGGAAATCCCTTAACAAGGTAGCTTTAACTGGCTTGCTATAAATCCTTTAATAGGGTGACTCAAAACTATTGAGTTCTTGAAATCCTCTAACAAGGTAACCTTTAACAGGGTTTAACCCTTAACTAGGTATTCTAGCCATCCCTTAACTGGGTGATCTCTAATAGGATCAGTTCCTAACAGAACCTATTGTATTAGTCTTTAACCGGACAAGGCTCCTAACAGAGTGGACTTCTAAAGAGTTCAAAAATAGCTTGTGGGTATTCATCCCCACTGTGGTTTTTCCCAGTTGGGTTTCCACATGAAAAATATGTGTGTCATATGTGATGTCCTTTTCATGTGATGCTATGTTATTTTCTGTCAAGCGGTGAATCAAGTTGATCTAGCTGTTTATATGTATATCTTTGATGGTAGATTAATTGTTCATGCACTAGGGTGAAATGGAAATGAAATGTTAGATTGTATGAGAAGATATGTGTCAACTAGTTTATGCTTGTCTTAGTTATTCTGGGTTTTGCCGGTTGTACTCTGTTTGAGACCGGTGTTACTATTTGTCTGTCAATGCACAGTGTCTGCTGACAAACCGGTTTAAGATTATGTTTTTGTCTGTACTGATTCACCCCCCCTCTCAGTACCGGTTTGGTACTATCCACTCATCATTGAGTTATCAATTGGTATCAGAGCATCCTCCAGGTCCTCTGTGTTATAAGCTTAACCGCTTGAGGTAAAGATCCCAGCCTAATGATGAAAAGGGAAGGTCCAAAGTTCAACAGAGAAAATTTTAGTATATGGAAAGATAGAATGAAGATATACATCAGAAGCATGGGTGCTCAACATTGGAGTTATGTTGAGAATGCCTACATTGCTCCTACTGGTACTCTCACCGATGACCAAAAGAGAGAGATGCAGGAGAATGGGAAAGTCATGGAAGCCCTAATTAGTAGTTTATCTGACATTGAGTTTATTGATGTTCAAGATAAGGTAAATCTCAAATAGGTATGGGATACTCTTGAAAATATCTATGGCGGTGATGAGCATGTAAAACAAGCTAAGGAAGAAAGCCTTAGAGGGAAGTTTGAAGACATGTGGATGGTTGAAGGTGAGACCATTCAACAGTATTGAATAAGAATCAAAACCATTGTTGGAGATATCAAGAGTGCAGGTGTAAAATGGAAGATTCCACTGTGGTAAGAAAAGTCTTGAGATCCTTATTACCGGTCTATGCAATAAGGGTTGCTCCTATTCAGGAGCTGAGATCAATAGACAAGACTAAGGTATCCCTAGACTCCATCATTGCAAAGTTGACAGCCTATGAGCTAAATAGGTTTGATGGCAGTGTTCAAAAGACTGAATCAACTTTTAAAGCTTCTGTTGTACCATCCAGAAAAGGAAAAGAAGCCAGCACTAGTGGTGAACCAAGACAGAGCAAAGAAATGGATGATGAGGAGATTCTGATGGCATTTGAAGCTCTTCTTGCTTGGAAACTTCCTAAAGGAACCGACAAATATAGAGGTAAGCTCCCTTTGAAATGATTTTCTTGTAACCAGATAAGACATATTGTTGTAAACTGTCCTAATGGCGACAACAAGGACAAATTGGAAAGGTTCAAGAAATTCAAAGGAGGAAACCGAAGAAACTGTTTTGTGGCAGTTGATGAAGGTGTCACAGATGAGGAATCAAAAGATGAAGAAAATGAAGATATTGTGTTTGTTGCTGTCAAGGAAGATGTGTCAGACAAGAAGGCTCTTGTCTCTCGGTTTGATAATTCCAATGAGTGGTTTATTGACAGTGTTTGTTCTCACGATATGACTGGTGACCGAAGCAAGTTTCTATCGTTGGAAGAGTATGATGGTGGTGTGGTTCACTTTGGTAATGATGCACCATGTATGGTCAAAGGTAGAGGGTCCATCTCTCTGAATGGAAAGAGTAGTGCTGACAATGTGTATTGGGTTGATGGTCTCAGACACAACCTTCTGAGTGTTGCCCAACTGAATGATAGTGGTCTCACTCTGGAATTCAAGAATGGAGTGTGCAGAATCAAAGGAAAGAATGGTGAATTGGTGGCCACCAGCATGCAGACCAAAGGTAACCTATTTCAGTTGAATGCAAATATAAGTACATGTCTTATGGCTAAATTTGATGATAGATGGATATGGCATAGGAGACTCTGCCATGTAAACTTTGATAACATTGCGAAGGCTAGTAAGATCAAGGTAGTTAGACGGTTACTGGTGCTAAGAAAACTAGATAATACCTTGTGCAGAGAGTGTCAATTGGGGAAAATGTCTTCCTCAACCTTTAAAGGTAAACCTTTCACTACTGACAATTTGCTTGATCTTGTGCATACTGATTTGTGTGGTCCCATGAAAACTAGAAGTGTGCAGGGTGATAGGTACTTCATGATTCTCACTGATGACTGCTCAAGAATGATGTGGGTCACATTCTTGAAAGATAAGTTTGAAGCTTTTAGAACATTAGTAGAGAAGGAAAGTGGTAAAAGAATCAAGTGCCTGAGAACTGATCAAGGAGGGGAATTCACTTCTGGTGAATTCAATAAGTACTGTGAAGAACATGACATCAAGAGACAACTGTCTGCCCCCCGGACTCCACAACAAAATGGCCTAGTAGAGAGGAATAACCAGACTATGGTTGAAGCAGCTAGAACTATGTTGATTCAAGGAAAGTTTTCCCACACCTTTTGGAGAGAAGTGGTGAGCACTCTAGTCTACACAATGAACCGGGTACTCATCAAGAAAGGTAAGGATAAAAATCCTTATGAGTATTGGACCGGTAGGACACTTGTGGTTAGCTACTTTAGAGTGTTTGGTAGCAAATGTTACATCAAGAGGAGCAAACACCAGAGAAAATTTGATGCAAAATGTGATGAGGGAATATTCCTAGGGTATTCCACCAAGAGCAAAGCTCTCAAGTGTTTCAATAATAGGACTCAGAGAATTATGGAAAGCATCAATGTAAGAGTTGATGAAACCTCTGAGAAAACTAAGGAAACCGACAGTGAGCAAGCGGTAAATGAACCAGTTGTCAATCAACTGAGTCCCAGTAACAGTGTTCCAACACCGGTAAATGTAGATGCTGATACTGATGGAGATGAGGATGAAGAAGAAAAGCAAGAGGAATCTATCAAGACCATTCCTCGGTATGTCAAGTTGAATCATGATCCTAATAAGATCATAGGAGATAAGGATGCATGAATCCTTACAAGAAGAAAGGTCAGAGAAAACTCATGTATGATCTCCGAATTTGAGCCTAAATAATTCAAAGAGGCACATAAAGATGAAGACTGGATCAAGGCAATGGAAGAGGAACTTGACCAGATAGAGAAAAATGGTACATGGTCTTTGGTACCCAGACCGGAGCATAAAAATGTCATTGGTACCAAATGGGTTTTTAGAAATTGAATGAGGATGGCACAATGATTAGAAAAAAAGCCAAACTGGTGTGCAAAGGATATGCCCAAGAAGAAGGAGAAGACTATGGAGAAACCTTTTCTCCTGTAGCCAGATTGGAAGGAGTTCATATGTTTTTTGCATATGCAGCTTTTAAAGGATTCAAAGTATATCAAATGGACGTAAAATCTGCATTCCTAAATGGTGTACTTGAAGAGGAGGTGTATATAGAGAAACCAGATGGGTTTGCCCTATCTGAAGACAATGACATGGTGTGTAGGCTATATAAAGCCTTATATGGTCTAAAGCAGGCATCTAGAGCATGGTATGAATGCCTACACTCCCATCTTGTGAAGATTGGATTTGAGAGAACAAGTGAAGATAGCAATATCTACTTGAAGTCTGAAGGAGATTAGATCCTGATCTATGAGGTATTTGTTGATGACATTATCTTTGGTGGAGATGACAAGATGAGTCATGAGTTTGTAGATGAGATGAAGAAAGAGTTTGAGATGTCACTCAGGGGAGATTAAGTTCTTCATTGGAATGCAGATCCAGTAGATGAAAGATGGAATCTTTATCACTCAGTCCAAGTATGTCAAAGAGGTGTTGAAGACCTTTGGCATGGAAGATAGCAAACCGGTTGGTACAGTGATGGTGACTGGTTGTAAATTATCCAAAGAGGATGACTTAGCATTGGTTGATGAGAAGGAATACTGATCAATGATTGGTAAGTTGCATTATGTAGTGCATAGCAGACCAGATATTGCACATGTAGTTGGCATTACTACAAGGTTCCAGAAAAGCCCAAGAGAATCCCACTTGGTTGCAGTCAAGCAGATTCTTAGGTATCTGAAGAGAACTATTGACTATGGGTTATGGTATCCATACAATAATGATTTTAACCTAAAAGTGTTCACAGATGCTGATTGGGCTGGTAATATAGATGACCGGAAGAGCACAACCAGTGGTGCATTCTTTCTCAGTGGTAGACTGGTCTCATGGATGAGTAAAACGCAGAGTTGTATCTCTCAGTCTACAGTAGAAGCAGAGTATGTTGCAGCTTTCATGAACTACACTCAGATAATTTGGATGAAGCATGTATTAAATGGCTTCAAAGTTCCTAAATCTGAACCGGTAAGTATATTTTGTGATAATACTAGTGCAATTAACATCTCTAAGATTCCAGTTTTACATTCAAGAACCAAGCACTTTGAACTTAAGTATCATTTCTTGAGGGAAAAGGTTCAGAACAAAGAAATTGCACTGGAACATGTCTCCAATAAGGAGCAGTTAGCAAACATATTCACCAAGCCTCTCCCAAAGGCTACATTTATGTACTTAAGAGGTGAATTAAGGGCATTGCCCCTTCAGGAGGTGAACTAAAGGTATATGCTCCACATCAGTCAGGTACTGCATAGTCAAATTTTTCTTTGGATTGGTGTGTTGAAGGATGCTACTCCTCAAGGGGAGTAGCATAATGGAACGGGGAAGCTTGTGCCTCCAGTTTGGCATTACTATCAAAGGGGGAGAAGATGTGAAGCGGAGAAGAGAGAAGATATCTGTAGAAATTAGGGGAGAAGATGTGAAGCGGAAAGATATCTTTGTATATTGCCATCAATGCCAAAGGGGGAGATTGTTGGCATTATTTGAACTGGTATGAGGACATGATGACATTGTATGTTGTCATTGATGTCAATATGTTGAAGAGGTGAGAACCGGTATATGTGAGAATCGGTATAACACTACGAACCGACATTTGTACCAAAGTGAAGTGGTGTGTTTGTTCAAGGTGAACCAGCTTGTGGTTATGGGAACCGACACATGGTAGCTTTGTATGACTACTAGTTGGTAGTCTCAACTTCAGGGTTTCCAGTTGAAGTGCTTCAAGTTTGTGTGGCTCAATTGGTGACTATGTGTGATGAGTTAGCATTGTAATGAAGAATAGATCATGTTGCCACGTCAGCCTTGTGCGCATGAAGGATCTTGCATGAAGGAGATTGTTCCCATCTACCTCGGGAATGTGCAAAGTTTGTAAATAGTGATAACGCGTGATGGGTTAATAGCCGCCATGAAATCGGTGGAAAACTAACGATGGAGAACGTCTTGAGATTGGATCAAGATTGTTGCATTTAATGCAATGTTCACAATGGTCAGGATTGAACCATTTGAATTCCTTAACCTAACAGGTTTAGGGTTTAGGGTTTATGCTACCGACCTATTTGTTTTCCTATTAGGTCGATGTTGTGTTTCTTTCTTGAGGTTGTTGACAAAAGTTGTGTGTGTGTATCCAAGAGAAGAGATACGTGATTCTTGCTAGACCAGAGGAGAGAAGTGATACTTGCAGAGTGTAAGTGCAGAAGGTGAAGAGGAGCTAAAGTAGATCTGCATTGGCATTGAGTGTTGTTACAAGATCATTGTAATACCTGTTGATCTCTAACCACCTCAATAGTTGGGAAATCCCTTAACAGCATAGGTTTAACCGACTTGCTGTAAATCCTTTAACAGGGTGACTCAAAACTATTGAGTTCTTGAAATCCTCTAACAAGGTAACCTTTAACAGGGTTTAACCCTTAACCGGGTATTCTAGCCATCCCTTAACCGGGTGATCTCTAACAGGATTGGTTCCTAACAGAACCTATTGTATTAGTCTTTAACCGGACAAGGCTCCTAATAGAGTGGACTTCTAAAGAGTTCAAAAAACAGCTTGTGGGTATTCATCCCCACCGTGGTTTTTCCCAGTTGGGTTTCCACGTGAAAAATATGTGTCATATGTGATGTCCTTTTCATGTGATGCTATGTTGTTTTCTGTCAAGTGGTGAATCAAGTTGATCTAGCTGTTTATATGTATATATTTGATGGTAGATTGTCTGTTCATGCAATAGGGTGAAATGGAAATGAAGTGTTAGATTTTATGAGAAGATAAGTGTCAACCGGTTTATGCTTGTCTCAGTTATTCTAGGTTTTGCCGATAGTACTCTATTTAAGACCGGTGTTATTATTTGTCTGTCAATGCATAGTGTCTGCTGACAAACCAGTTTAAGATTGTGTTTTTATTTGTACTGATTCACCCCCCCCCCTCTCAGTACCAGTTTGGTACTATCCATTCATCATTGAGTTATCAACCTCTTCTAGTGGCACTGGTTCTCTTGGGGGTGTCGGTGGAGGTGGTGGCACTAGTTCTCTTGGATGTGCTAGTGGAGGTGTTGGTGCATTTGGCCCACCTCCACCTCTTCCGCCTAATAATCCTATCTTGAACACTATCTTATAGAACATGGGGTAGTTATAGTTACAGCTCACAAACCTAGCCTCTGCTTTTGGTCAATCATCTATGTCTGCATATTATAGGAAGAGTCCCCATGACATCACTATCTTGAACACCATCCTTCCTCCTACGACTAAATCATTGAAGTTTGATAGGTTCAATGGCGATGAGGACCCTAATGTACACATAAATTCTTTCATGACCATGTGTAGCGATTAGCAAAACCTAGACTTTATGTTTCTCAAACCACTCTCATGGTCCCTTAAGGAAAACACATTAGAGTAGTATCGCTCCTTGCCAAATCATTCCATGTGTACCTTTGACCAACTCATGGATTTGTTTCTTAGACAATTTTAGGCTAATATTGGTGCCCAGGTTACTATCATTGACCTTGTTCACTGTAAGCAGAAGCCCAACGAAGAGATCATGGATTTTATCTCGAGATATTAGTCACTCTACTAGGATCCCCTTTTCCCTGCTAGATAGCAATCTGTAGAGGATGTTCATTGGCAATCTGCAACCAACATTGAGGGAGAAACTATCTCTTAATCATTACTAGAACTTTGCTAATATGTGTTCAACACTCATAGACTACCAACACACCATGACGTAGTTCAGATATTCTACTTTGAATCCTCGTGGTGGGTCTTTTACATGCACATACATGGAAGGATCTAGAAAGAACAAGGTTGTAGATAATGTTGTGGTTGTCTTGCAGGGATCACAACAAAATAGACTCTTCACTAAATTGAATGAGTCCTATCTAGGCATAATGCAATGAATATTAAAAGATAATCTAATTACCCTTCCTGAGGTTAGACCACTATTCGATAATAGACCCTATCCGCGTTTGTACGATGGATCAAAATTTTGCCATTACCATTGTGTGCATGGTCATGACATTGAACAATGTTATCACCTTCAAAATATTATCCAAGACCACATCGATAGTGGTGTGATTAAAGTTGATGAGCGGAAGCATAAGTTGAACAAGTTTGTTGATAAGATTAAAAAATATTTGTAGATCTACATTGATTTGTTTCCCCCACATTCAACAAATTTCATTTCTACATCAGATCCTCCTTCAGATGATGGTCCATTTGTGAACATGGTCACCATCACTCTTTTTTGTTCACCTCCTAGCTAGAAGGGGAAGGTTTTTGATGTGTCATTATCATTCACCACTCTAGATGCCTTGTATTGTGGAGAGCCTTCTCCTTTTTATATCTCTGCTAGGTTGAATGGTCAAACTATCATAGGTGTGATGGTTGACCCATCATGCAGAGTTGATGTCATTATGGAGGAGACTCTATTCGTGAACAGTTGGCATAGTCCTACATATGATGAATGTCGAGAAAATCTAAGGCGTGTGATATTTTTTCTATCCCTCCTTTGGGTAGCATTACCTTGATGGTCCACGTGGAACCCAAGGTTGTGTCTTCTACATTTGTGATCATTTCTTAATCAGATTTATTTTAGGTTAAACTAGGCATTCCCTCGTTGCTTTCTATGGGTGTAGTCCCTTCATCCATTCATAAAATTTCTTAAGTTTCCTCATGCGGGTTTGGTGCATGTCATCTAGGATACTGGATATTAACCCCTGGTAACCCATGGGGATTTTTCAATAGATCATTTTTGGCATGCTCTGGTGGGGCCCTTGCTTCCCTATGATGATTTGATGTACCATGCATATTATTTATACAAGAGGGGGAAGTTGGCCCCTGAATTGGCTTAGCCTAGTTATTCTTTCCTCTCCATGCATCAACCTCTACTCCATCTATTCTCATGTTAGAGAAAGTAGTTCCCCATGTCCCCTCATCATTCAGGGCTAAGGCTAAGCCTGTCCCTTCGAATAGAGTATCTCGTCAGCCTAGGAATACACAACCTCTGGTGGTGTCTTCTATTCCTACAATGCACCAAGTGAAAACAAGGGAAAGGAACCCATGTTGTCAAAGTCTCTGGCCCGCCCTCCCTTCGAGCTCCCTATCATGGATGATATTCCTTTGACCTCTTTCTATGATAAAGGGAGGAATTCCTCTCATGTTCATTCATCACCACTTGCTCCTATTTAACAGAATGCATCATCACCCTTTCTTCCTCTCACTGCTCCCCATGTGAAGTGGAATAGAGCGTCGGTTGTTGTGAATGTAGTTCCTATCTTGATTGCACCTCTTGTTCCATTGGTTAGGCCTTCTCATGTCCCTGACAAGGTTTCAGAGACCTCTCCCATAGAGTATGATGCTCCTATGTCCTCTCAGGATTCAGTTGGTGGCCCTCCTCTCCATCGTAATCAGTGTATGTGTGAGAGTAAGCTCTACCGACGGTCCATGGCTCGAGAGTGTGATGCTTCTCTACAATCTACTGGTGCATCTACAACACCCATTTTTGTCGCATCAACTCCTGTCTCATCAATGACTCCTCTTTCTGCATCATCTTTGGTTCTTCTTCCTGCTACTATGGGGCCCATCAATGAACCTCCCCCCAAGTGGGTTCTTGTTTTCATAGCTCCTTTGGATTTTTCCCCTCATCACCTCCTTATCGAATGTACCTCTGTTATCTCGGCCTATTGAAATGTTGCATACACAAGTGATGTCCAACGTAGCTCTATTTGCTCCCCCTATTTTACAACCATTCCTACATCAAAGTTTTCCTAGGGTCCTTCAGTATTCTACGGCTGATAGGTGGCCCATTCCTCCTATTCAACCCAAACACAAGTTTGAGCAAGGCCCTATCCTAGATTTTAGGTGATGGAAATCCTCAGGTATGCTCCTCATCCTTTTCTCTATCTATTTCAATTCCTGTTGCTTTGCCTCTTTTTGCATGTGTGGTTGAGAAGGCTCTGCCTTCTCCTGAGTTTATTACAACCCCTCTTCCAGAGTGCTGCAATCCTATTTATGTTTCATCTTCTCAACATGATTCACCTGCTTCCTCTACGGAAGCTTGCATGTTTGACTCCTTGGAGGACATCCTGACATTGTCTATGATCTTTTCACGATCATTGACCCTTACCTCCTCCAAGCTTCTAGACGTATACATTGTTTCTTCTTTGTCCCTTACCCTTGTTGTTGGTGAGATGCCCGGTACTACTCTTATTGTTGTCCCTCTTTGAGCTCGTCCTCCTTCTCCCTATAATCTAGATTGGGAGGATGATGATCTCCTAAGGGATAACCTTTAGGATGTTTCTGTTTTCTCTCCATCTTTTTGCATGTGAACTTGATTGTGTTCCCCTGTTCTTGCTTTATATGTTTGTTCCCTCCTGGAGGACCCAAGTCACTCCGTAGGTGCTTGGATAAGGATTTTGACTATCTTTATCTGTTGTTCTCTCCTGGAGGACCCGAGTTACCCTGTAGGTTCTTGGATACAGGATATTTTTCTGTCGTACACCTTATATTTGTCTCTCCACTTCTTCTATATGTTGTATCTTTCTTTTCAATATTCGAGAATGATGCAAAGCATTGGGGGCATTTTTGGCCTTCTTCCATGTTGACTTGAATTTTTATTTTATCTTTATCTTCATGTGCTCTTCTTTAGATCTGAGAACTTTAGCACCATGACAATATACCCATCTTGCATTTGTATTACAAATTTTTCTCACTGCTATGGAATTTGACACCAAACTATTGGATCCCTCTATGCTCTTGCATTTATCATTGATGGTGTCGACATTTATTTGTCACTCACTAGTGGTGGAATTCCACGAAGACATTTTTCCATGTTGATGTGCCACGACTCCGCTTCTCCTTAGATTGACATGCCTTTCATGCCTATCATTCTAAGGGGGGGCCATCATATCTGCATTTCTGCATCATCTACATTATTATTTAGCCTCTTGCATTTATGCTTCTTGTCGATCACTTTATCATGTTTTTCCTAGGTGGCGGCCAAACCACTTGATCTTCCTCTTTATCATGTTTGCCTAGGTGAGGGCCAAACCACTTGATCTTTTTCCCCTTGATGGGGGCCAAACCATTTGATCTCTCTTTTGTTCACCTTTGTAGGGGCTAATCTACTACTTATCAAATTTATTTTTGATTTCCCAATCACATGGCTATCTAGCGTATCGCTATGCATGCTGACAAAAATCTCACCCTATCGTATGGTTATCCATACTTGCATATATCATCACTCTATCATATGGGTATTCATATTAGTATACATCATCACCTTATTGTATGAATATCTAGCATAACACACTTTGCTATCCATATCGGTGCATCTCATATCACGACGACTTCTTATCTTATATCTTTTTTGTAATAAGGGGATTTCCTCCAAAGCAAGGTTCATTTGAGTTATGCTAACTTATCACCCATCTAAATCTATCATTTATCTTATCATCTGATATGTTAGTCTGCAACTAGTGTGTTTGCAATGTACTGGTCAGCAATATCTATTTCAAATCTCAGCTTCATCTTGTTGGGGGCAACATCGTCTGATCAACAAAATTTTGCCTCCTTGTCATGACTCTTTTCTTCATCTTCCTCTACTTTAGCTTTGCAACTCTCAGTAAAGACATGCTCGCTAAAGTGAGGGCAAAATGTAAGATAAAAAATTCACACCATGTACAATTCAACACAACAAATGGCACCTTCTTCCACATCATCAAAGGTCGTGTACTACCACCTTTGTCTTTTTGCCCACATGGATCACTTTGTCAACTCCAATATGGACCTTTACCAACTCTGTCAACTTGTCATCTTCAAGACATTAGTGTGGTGTGGAGATGTCTATGTGATGCACTAACGTCCTGTGAATCTGACAATTCACAAGTGGTCATTTGAGCATTATGCCTATGCCTAGAAGGAGTCATAACGCCCCTGGATGTGCCCACCGACATTAGTTTTTCTTCTAGAGCCTATATCTCTCTCGTTTGAAGGCATTTTGAAGGATCTTTTTGGAATTTTGATCAATTCTTGTAGGTTGGAGATTTTAGCAATCTTCTTGGGCAATACTTACAAGATATCACAAGACCGCCATTGTTGAACCTTTCAAAGAAATCACAGAGCCATCTTCACAAGTGTTAGGGGGAGTTTTTATTACACTTTTTGGTTCATTTGTGCATCTAAAGTCTCCCATTTTCGATCTATTTATTATCTTAATCGTATCTCTTTTATTTCGATCATTTTGATTTTCCCCGTTGCTACTATCTGGGTTGTCTATGGAGGTGCAAACACCAAAATGGGCTCTGATTGAGGTAGACTCCAAAACACAACCCCCTACATTTTTCTTTCTCATTTGTGTGCAAGTTTGTAGTGGTGAGAAAGTTATCATCTTGTGGGAGGCTTCAACGTTAACCGGCTGTGAGTTTCCCTTACTCCTTTTTTATTACTTAGTGCTAGCATTTCGTACTCTATGCCTCTAGATTATTTTTGTCATTTTCTGAACTTATTCAATAATATATTTGTATTTGTGACTTTTCATACACTTTGTACCTTGGTCGTATAGGACGATAGTGCGTCGTGCTGGTGACCTAGATCTTCGCGCTCGTCCTCGAGACAGAGGCTTAGCAACAACGTCTGGGAGTCTCACTTGCAGTCTATCAGTTTAGTTTCACATTTTTCACCCCTTGGCTCACCCTTAGCACCAGTTTAAGTGAGGTAGCGGCATATAATTTTTTTCTCTAGGATTTTTCATCTTAGAGGTAACAAATGTCTTCCTTTACAACAATTTCCAAATAAATTCCCCAAATTCTTTATAAATTTTCTGAATAACAAATCACATGAGAAAAAACTCTAATAATAGAAATATCCACAACCTCAAGGATGCCAAGGGTTTACTCACAATCACAAATATAAATCACACTAATAATTGTAAATTATAGACCTATTTAGCAACACAAAATGCATAGAAACTCCACCTAACTCGTACATAAAGTTTTGGAACATAAAATGTCTCATTCTAACATGAAATAATAGTTGCATACGATCTAGTTGTTTTTATTAAAGATTAATTTTTTTTTGGAAATGCAGAAACCAACAACCAAACCCTTACAAACAGCTGAAATAAACTGATGAATTTGATCCCAATTTGTACAATTACAAACTCTATATGATCTTGCACATGGAAAAGCCTCAATCTCCCGTCCTTAACCTTCCTAGAAACCTTCGAAACCCCAACAAACAATAAGAAAAATATCAAGTCAATGAATGAGAAATGGTACCATAACCTTTTAAATAACATTCATTGCTCAAACTCATGACCAAAAGAGAAGATTCTTTTCATTTCCAAGAATGCAACTTTCCCTCAACTTGTCTTCTGCTTCCTAACTTTCTTGGTTATAACTTTCCATTTGCACATGTTGTCAAAACCTTCCAATTGCCTTTTAACATTCTAAAATGCACTTTCCAATTTCTCACTCCATAATTTACCTCCATAATACTTCAAATCTTACTTATTAATACAACATTAAATCTAATTTTATCATTTAACCATAAAGGGCAATATATCCTAATTTATCCACAGGTCCTAGTCTACTATTTCTAGATAATTAAACATGCTATAAATAGTAAGTACTATTTTTGGAAAGAGGATATGGCAAGTCCTCCCTCCCAAATATTGTTTTTCATAAAGTAATGGATATTTGAATGGTCAAGAACTTTTGGCCCTTCCCAAGTTGCATCTTCAATAGGCAAACATTTTTCATTTGATCAATTGCTTTGTTATGCTTGTATCTCTTGTTTCCAACATCCCTTCAAGAATTAAAATCAGCTTTATTTCATTATCTAAAAGTGGTAGATTAGATGAAATTACTACTTGTTGTCCCACAACCTTCTTAATATAAGAAACATGGAAAACATTATGTATTTTGCTAGTCAATGGTAGCTCCAATTCAAAGGCTACCTCCCCTACCTTTATGGTAATCTTGTAGGATCCATAAAACCTTGGATTGAGTTTCTCTAATCTATTTCTCTTCAATACCTCTACTTATATTCATGAAATCTAACAAAAATCAAGTCCCCAACATAAAAAAAATCTCTCTATTCTCTTATTATTAGCATGCATCTTCTATTGATTTTAAGCATGATGCAAATTGTCTTTTAGTGACCTCAAAATCCCTTCTCTTTGTTTGACAAAATCACTTGTTCTAGGAACTCTATTACCTTAAATTAATAGATCAGCAAATGAAAGTGCATCATAACTATATTGAGCTTGTAAAGGAGGCATACCAATAGATAAATTATGTGAGGTATTATAGCAATACTCCCCTAGATGCAACCATTTTACCCAAGCACTCTATTGATTTGAAACACAGTTCCTCAAATATCCGTCTATCCATTTGTTAACTATTTTTGTTTGCCCATTTGTTTGAGGATGATAACTTATTCTAGGTGTAAGTTCTATACCTACTAAATGAAAGAGTTCCTTCTAAAAAGAACTAAGGAATCTACTATCTCCATCACTGACAATATTCTTGGGTAAGTCATGCAATATGAAAAATTCCTTTTAAAAACAACTCTGCAAGTTGGGATGCATTAAAATCAGATGTGGTAAGAAATAAATGTGCATACTAGGTCAATCTATCTACCATAGCATATATGTAATCTTTACCTTGCGCCTTTGGCCAGCCAGTGATAAAGTCCATGGAGATGTTTTCCCACTTTTTTAGGAATTGGAAGTGCTTGTAGTAATCCTACTAGAAAAATATGCTCACTCTTGTTTTGTTGACAAGCCATACACTCCTTGAAAAATATCTCTCAAATCTACCTATATGTTTTGAAATACCTTTGATGACCAACCAAGGGTGTATCATGAAAAAATATTAACATCCTCTCCTGAAGATTAGATCCTGGTACCAAAAATACTTTGTTCTTGTAGTAGATCAACCCATCAATAATTGCATACTTATCATCCTCCACTAATTCATCGAATAAATTAGAGGAAAAATAATCCTTACCATATTCTAAAATTATGGATACTTTCCTATCAATAGAAATAGAAGATAGAGAATATAGAATAGGCTTCCTAGAAAAACCATCAACAACAACATTTTTCTTCACTTTCATATATTCAATCTCAAAATCATAAGCTTGCAATTTAATCACCCATTTTTGTTGGTGTTCATTCAAATCTCTTTGGTTTAAGAACTTGAAACCGTTATGATTTGTTTTAACCAAAAACTTTCAACATACCAAATATTGCCTAAACTTATCAAGAGCATGCATATTTTCTAAAATTTATTTGTCACAAATGGAGTATCCTCTCTCTAGTTAGCTCAATTTTCTATTCTCAAAATATATTGGATGCCCCTTTTGAGTTAGGACAACCCCTATACCTTCTCTAGATGCATCACATTCACCAACAAAAGGTAGAGAAAAATATGGAATTACAAGCACTAGGCATAAGCTCATTACCTCTTTGAACTTGTCAAATATTTTTTGTGCTTCTTCTATCCAAGAGAAAGCTCCTTTCTTAGTTAAATCAGTCAAAGGGGTAGAAAGATAAGAAAAACCTTTGAGAAATATTCTATAGTAACTACACAAACCAAAGAACCCTCTCAACTAAGTAAGATTGATTAATGGTAGCCAAGCCAGTATTGCCTAAACCTTCTATTGGTAAACCTACACTCCCTTAGAACTTATGTCATCCCGAGTATAGAATCTCAGTCAAACCAAACTCACATTTGGACAACTTAGCAAGAAATATTGTTGCTCCAAAATGGCCAAAATAATATCTAGATGTTCTAAGTACTTTTTCCATATATTACTATAAATTGAAATATCATCAAAAAACACTAAAACAAATTTCCTAACATGTTTACTAAATACCTTATTCATGCAAAATTGGAATATTGTTGGATCATTGGTGAGACCAATGGCATGAAAAGAAATTCAAAATTCCCAAAGTGACATCATAAAATTAGTCTTCTCCACTTCTTTCCTCATGTAAATTTGGTGATACCCCGATCTCAAATCAATTTTGGAGAAATACACTACACCTTGTCACTCATCAATAAGTTCATAAGTTCTAGGTATGGTATATCTATTTTTCATTGTTTTTTTCAAATCCCCATAGTCTATGCATATTCTCATTGTTTCATCTTTATTCTTCACAAGTACCACCTAGGAAGCAAATCAACTAGAGCTAGGCTTATGAATCCCATACCAAGGAGCTCCTTGATAGTCTTCTCTATCTCCTCCTTATAACCCCTTGGATGATGGTAAGGAGTAGTTATAACAAGTTTGCAACCATGTTATAACTCAATAAAATCATCAAATTCCCTACCTAGAGACAATACTGGAGGTATATCGTTGAAAACTAAACTATGTTTATCAAGAAGTTTTGAATTTTCAAAATGGAAATTACCTTGTTTCTTGGAATAGCTTGTTGGATGGATTATGACTTGTGTTCCACAAGGTACTTGTCCTCTTCAAAAATTCCTCTCCATCTTCTTTGCAATGACTACTCTACGTGTTCCATTTGATGGGCCTCTTAACAACACTTATTTGACATTGGATTGAAACTTGAACTTCGTGGTTTGATAGTTCATAAATAGCCTCCAATAGAGTACAACCACAATGCACCTAAAAAAATGCTTGTTTTCCAATTCCCACAACATAGAAGTAATCACATAGCTCATAATCATCCAAAGTCATCTTGTGTTGTCACATCACTTGGGTGCAAGGCGTAGTGAACCTATCCACAATAGTGACATTGAATCCTTCAAATTCCTCTGCTTTAAGTCCTCTTCTCATAACAAATCCTTTATCTATAAAGTTGTGGGAAGCCCTACTATCAAGTAGAATAGTCATCGTTTGTCAAATAGGCACTCCTCTAATCTTGAAAACGTGATACCTCGGAGCTCCTCCTAAGATAATTTATTTTTCTTTCCCTCCTTATTCCTCTTAAGTATCATGCAATTCCTCATTACCATCTGAAAAACTGAAATAACTTCAATAGTGTCCTTGTCCTTTGCCTAAGCATATGTCTTGGAGCCCATGGTTCTCTATAAGTAAAACAAAGATTTTTACTTCTAAGCTCACTCCTTGTCTCATCATCCACCTTCTTATGTGTTGCATTTGGCACATTATTTTATGGTAGAGGTGGAAATGTCTTTTTTCTAAAAAAATTCCCTTATGTTGCCAAGAATTAGGGGGCTTTTAACTAGTCGTTGGTCTCTTCGGCATAAAATTTTCTAGATGCAAACTTGTTATGTTACCTTCCTAAATGGTTGAAGGTGAAAAATACTTAACCAAACCCCTAAAAAGTTCTCCAAGGCCTTCAAGGAAAATATAAATAATTATCTTTTCAAACATGTCACGTACCATAACAACAACTTTTTGGAAATCTTCTACATACTCATTGACATATTTAGTTTGCCTCAACTTTGACAACTCCTTGAAATACTCTTCCTCATCCTAAAGTTTAAATCTATCTATCAACCATTGACTAAACTCATCAAAAGTATTTACCTGATTATGACCTTGATTAGATATACCATAATACCACCAATCATAAGCAACAACTTCGAGGTGTAAAGTTGCATATTGAACAACATCCTTCTCATAATGATGTTGAGAGGGAAGAAATTTTATAAATTTTGTAGCCAAGCTCTTGCTAAAATATTGTGCAACCATCAAAGGTAAGGGTTAAAAATTTATTTAAATAATTCTTGAGTTCTTTCTCACTATTATCTCGTTCCTTCTTAGATCCCTACCTTGGTAGAAAGATATTCATCATGTCTACATAATCTCTGAATGGAACTGAACTCCTGAATTATTTGTTGGCATTTTTGATGATGATGTTGTGATTGTCATTTATGGACACACACTTGCTTTGAGATCACTTTTTGTATGTAGGAGTTATGCTCAACCAGTATTTGTTCCAACTGGTATTATGTATTATAGTCTTTAGACTATTGGTGTTTTGCAGAAAGTGTTTACTGATCTCAAGTGGTATGAAGACCCAAGCAGTATGAAGACCTCAAGCGGTTCGAGGATCCCAAAGCAGTACGAAGAAACAAAGCGGTTGTTATCATTTTTTCCCAGTCTTCATTTTGACAAACAGATAATCGGTAAAATATGTGAACTGGTAATAGGAAAATGTATGAACTGGTATTACTCTGCGATGAGTTACCAACCGGTATTATTTTTGTGATGAGTTATCATCCACTGATACTTTGGCGGTGATTTTGTGTTGTGTTACCAAATGTGTCCAGATGCACTGAACCTAGGAACTTGCAATGTAATCCTATTGGACCGACATGAAATCAGATTCCTTTATAAGGACATCATGTCTAGGGTTTTAGAAGGAGTTAGGGTTTTAGGTGGTTGATGAGGTTTTTGCATGTGCGATCACAGAAGAAGAATAGGTATGTGTGAAGAAATAGAGTGTGGAGATTTTGAAGACTGAAGTAATGCTGAAATGCATTAACAATGAGCTATCAAGGATCTAACCAAGCATATTGTGCTAGTATTTAGATCACTCACTTGTTGATTACTCACATCTTCGACAAGTCTAAAACCCTTAACCGAGTAGGCCTGGCAAAGCCTTTGTAAATCCTCTAACAAGGTGGTTCACAACTGTGGACCTAAAATCCTCTCACAAAGGTAGTCTTTAATCAGACTTATCTCCTAACAGAGATTGAGATTCCTAACAGGATCTGTTCTCAGAAAGAACATTGTATGACCTTAACCGGTCCAGTTACTATTCTGCAGATAGTTACTTGTGAGTTTCATCTCACCATGGTTTTTCCCATTTGGGTTTCCACATCAAAATCTTTTGTGTTATGGTGATTGTGCTTCTGTGGGTGAATGCCTTATTTGTTGTTTGGTTTACATTTGTGTTAACTGGTTTGTTAGTAAAACTATTATACCGGTTTACTGCTAAATTGTTTAAGTGTTTGAGTTCAGTAATTTTTGGTATACTAATTCACCCCCCCCCCCCACCGCTCTCTCTTAGTATTCATCATTATTTAT
The DNA here is from genome assembly GCF_030272615.1 of Cryptomeria japonica. Taxonomy (NCBI): domain Eukaryota; kingdom Viridiplantae; phylum Streptophyta; class Pinopsida; order Cupressales; family Cupressaceae; genus Cryptomeria; species Cryptomeria japonica. Next base: position 177,858,405 of record NC_081409.1, read on the forward strand.
CTAGATAGTTATAGGTTTCCCTCATTGCAACCAAATCTCCCATAATTTATTCCATAGGATTGGAAAATGGGTTTTAAGTGGGTACTTCATCCTCAGGTAATAAAATACTTTGTGAACTAGTGTAGATACTTATGAAGAGCTCGCTTTCTCATAAGTAAACACTAAACTCTATATTTTCTCTATGAGTAATCTCATCACGTCTTTGGTTTCCACTAGGCTTTCTGAAATTTTCCTTTGACCATTTTGGAGTTCTTAAAAGAACTTTCTATGCATTTGCCCAGTATCACCCATTCTTACTTTCTTGGGAGCTTCTATTTCAGTTTCTTTTGAAGAATTGCCCAAAAGCCATTTATTCCTCTCACATTATAAATACTTATTTCTCTTTCTATGGGTTGCATAAATTCTATTGAATCCTCAAGTTGGAAAGATCACATCTTTGATACCCCTATAATAAAACTTGCTAAAATATTGAATCATATTTGAAGACTTCCTTGAACTTCTATTACAATTATGTAAGAATGGATAAATGGTGAAATCAAGTATATCAAAATGTGCATCAAAACACTGCGAAATGGATCTAAAACTCAATGAAACCAATGAAAAATTTATATTATTTATTGGGAGATATTTTCTATAGCATATATTCTACTAAATACATCAGATAATAGTTTTATACTTTTGTTACAGAGTACATCAAAGAGAACCCAAAATTTGGAGCTGAAACATAGAGATAAACCACTGCAACTTCCATATGAACTTCCCAAATTCTTAATAAATCTTCTTAACAAAAAAATAACATGATAAAAAACTTCGATAATATTAATACCCATAGCCTCAAGGCTAAAAATGGTTTACTCACACTTAAAAATATAAATCACACAAATACTTGCGGATCATAAAACTATTCGGCAACACAAAATGCATAAAAATCCACCTAAATCATACCCAAAGTTATAAAACATAAAATGTCTAATCCTAACTTGAAATAATAGTAGCATATGACCCCTTTGGTGTTATTAGAGCTTCAACAAAATCTAGAAATGCACACTCACACAAACCCACAACCAAACCCTAACAAATTGCTGAAATAAACTAATGAAATTGATACCAATGTGCACAATGAAAATATTTGTATGATCTGCACCTCGAAGAGCCTTAAACTCACATCCTTAGCCTTCCTAGAAACCTTAAAACTCCCATTATTTAGTCTCCTTCTCTATAGGATGACAACCTCTAAAGAATAGCAAAACAATGAATAAAATATCAAGTCAATGAATGAGAAATGGTGGTAAAACCCTCTAAATAACATTCATACCAAAAGAAATGATGCCTCCCCCCAACCTGCAAGTTTGAAAGTCTCCTATATCACTCGCAACAACTCTCCTACACATGGTGGATTCCCTTCAGGTGTTGTGGACTCTGTCTTTGTGCATGGCGTTGCTACTATTTGTCCTCCCATGGGTCGTGGAGTAGTCTCTCAGGTTGGCTCCTCCTTTGTGCCCTTGACCACTACCTTCCATTCGCTTTCTACCACTGGGTCTGAGCATGATGCTCCCCTAGTGGAGGGTGTTACTGTTGTTCCCCATGGGGATTTTCCCTCACGAGTGGATGTTGTGGCTGCATGTAGGGTGGTTCGTTCATGCCCTCACCCGCCTGTGGATTTTCTTCCGAGTGGAGTGCCTCTAGTAATGATTCTCAGTTGACCACTACTCATGTTGTGGATGCTCAGGTCCCACCCATACCTTCTTTTGTAGGTAGGCATAGCATTTCTCATGAGGCTAGATCTATTACCTAGCCCTCCAAGGGGGTTTGTCCTCTTCCCTACACCAAATCCATCCCTGTGGTGGTTTGTGGATAGGATCTGGTGGACAACATTGGGTTCTACCAATGTTGTGCTTCAGTGTGCAAATTCTTTGGGCTCTAGTCTTCTCTACTGAACCTTCATTGTTAGGTGAGTGACTATTGGAGGCCTTTGGTGGCTCATAATATTGAGCTTTTTCCTTATGCAAAAGGTTTTTTCATTACTTCTTTTACATGTTTGACTGATCAATATTTGGTCTTGGGCAAGTTGTGGGCTAGGGGAGTGCACTCCCTCTTTGTTAATCCTTGGACTACTTCTTTCAAATCTCTCACCGAACCACTTAATGTGCATCCATTTTGGGTTTGCCTTCCAAAACTCCCTCTTCATTTTTGGGAGTATTCTTGCTATGAGGCTATCGGTAACTCTATTGGTTGTTTCTTAAAGGTCAATGATTCTACGTCTTTAATGGACCATACTACCTTTGCCCGCATCTTAGTTGATATTAACATGTCCTCGCCTCTTGTAGGAGATGTGGTTATTATGCTTGGGGATCGGCCTTGGACTCAACTGCTAGATTTTGAGGGCCTCCCCTTTCACTATCGAAAATGCTTCTATATGAGTCACCTTGCTTCAAACTTCTCTATTTCTCACCACAAAGGTTGCTACTTGGTGCAAGGATACTACTGTTAATCACTTGACCATCCATGATGTTGATTTTGATTCAGATGGCTCCTCTTAGGATGTTGAGGTGCCTCTTACTACTGCTAATGTTGTTGTTGATTCCACATTTATGGCTCCTCCTACTCTTGTGGATTCAACTTCTGTCACTTTTGACCAACAACTTCACCCTACACCTACTAGATCTACGCCTATGATTGCTCCTTCATAGTAGCTTGTTGTTCTGTGGTAGTTGGTTGTTGTCCTACAACAACACTCTGTTGGATCTACTAATGATATGTGTGAGGAATCCTTACCACTTGATCATTCCCCTGATGATCCAAATTCCAGTATTGCCTAGACGGTTGTTTATCGCAAGCGGAAGGGGATGTCCTCCCTGACCCCCCCAAACCCCTCCTTGTCAAGGCTTGGGTGCTTCCCCTCCTTAAGTTGGGTTTGGGATGTTAGTGGTTAGACAAGCCTTTTCTTTCTCTTGTCTGACCTTGTTTGTTCGAGACTTGCTCCCTTGTTTTTGGTTAATTTTTTTTTGGATAGTCTTTAGCTATGTAAAGGGTCAGTGCCCTAGTTAAGGTTTTTTGTTTAATAAAAAATATTCATACTCAAAAATCACTACCAAGAAGGAAGATTTTTTGCATTTCCAAGAATCTAACTTGCCCTCCACTTGTCTTCCTCTTAACTTTTCTGGTTATAACTTGCCATTTGCCATTTTTTCAAAAGCTTCCAATTGTCATTTTACATTCTCAAATGTACTTTCCAATTTTTCACTCCATACTTTACCTCCAAAATATTTCAAATATTATTTATAAATTCAACAATAAATCTGATTTCATCATTAAACCACAAAGGATGATATTTCTCGATTTATTCGTAGGTCTTGATTTACTTTTTTGGATTACTAGACTTACTATAAATAGTAAGTGTTATTTTTAAAAAGGGGACATGACATTGTCCCACTCATGGGATGTGAGATTCAACAAGTGAGATCTTTCACACATATGTGAGAGTCACATGTATAAAAATGGATGGTGTAAATATTCTAGGTTAAGTGGATGGCTATAATTTTTGTAACATAAAAAATTGCATATTGTGATAATTTCATGTTATATTTTGTATTTACTTTTGTGTCCACATATCCTAATTTGTGTTTAGGTAATTTTATCCAATTTCTTCAACCTTTCCCCCATGGTGCCAAAGTCTTAGCTTTGTGTTGTCAATTATCCTAATTTTGATCTCTCAACTATTATTCTTGTCTAATTTTCTTGTGTCTAGAGCTTTTTTAAGTAAGAATTGGTAAATTGGTAAATACTAGTGTTACACACAAATATCTAAGTGCAATAGAGTCTCACGATATTTCATTATTATTTTACCATAAAAATCATGAATTTCTTGGTATTATGGTTTTTATAGAGGTTTGAAAAAACCTTAGTGACCTCAATTACTAGGGGGCAAAAAGTTTAACTCCAATAGGTGACACTTCCTAAAACATTGTAGCCACTCATAAAGGGCCATATTTTCCAAATAATCTACTCTCTTGTTGCATTAATCTAAACTTTCTCTAATAGTCACATGAGCCCAACCTAGTCAACACCCATCTAAGAAACACTAAAGATCCACAACCACCTAGTCATTGGATCACTACCCACTAATCATCAATGGGATATTTTTATTTTTTTCTGTTGGGCATATAGAGTCAATTGTTTAGAAATAAATTGTCTTTAGAAAGCTAGTTCTAGGAAATTTCTAGTGTTCCTAGTATTTTTCCAATATATCACTATAGGTGAGTTTTTTTAATCCCATTGAAGTCAGTATTCCTTGTTTTGCTTCTATACTTACAAATTTTGGCTCACATCTCCATTTTGTATGATTCTTAGGATATTAGAAAGATAGTCCATCCATCTACATAGTAGTCAGATCTATTTTTTCAAAAAATAACCAGGAACACAAAGATCAAATATGAAGTGAACTTTTTCATTTTCTTAAAAAAAATTTCATTGTCAAATTCAAAAAGGAGTTTAATTTTTCTTGTTGTGGGAGGTTAAATTCCTTCCTAAAGTACCTTAAGGAATCAAAAAATAATTAAAAACAAATTTAGTAAATTTTGTAAAACTCAAAACAAACACACATGGCAAAAATTTCTTCTATTGAACACCTTACACCACATGATATCACACAAAAAAAAACATCAAATGACTAGATTTCTCATGTCTAAGGGACTATGTATACATACTACACAAGATTTTACTCTGAAATATGGAAGATTTGCATAGGATAATAATATGAATGAATCTATGGGTCTTATTGCATTGCATGTTTCAAACAACCTATTGTTTCACAAAAGATTTGGGATAAATAAATGAGTTATTTGTTATATTTCATGGATTCCAAGAATTACAGGTTGACAAGAAATTACTAAAATGGCATCTTATCAATTTCCCTCTATTAAGTACTTTATGGTAAAACTCAAGTTACTCAAATCATTTTTACAAAGTTGTGGATAGAATAAGGATGACATAAATTTTTGTACTCTTATCTAAGCTTTGAAGACCATTTCAAGTGTTCTCTTCTAATTTTTATTCCACTATGGATGCATTCATAGATACATTTACATGCCCTTTCTTTCAGGTCTTTTATGATCACGTGATATATGAGAAAGATAAGCTAGCACAATTAGAATCACTTTCAAATTCTAGAAATACATTGGTCACCCAATCATCCAAGAGAAAGGTAAGAAGTTAAGGAAGCCTAAGAAGAAGTACACATCAAGCATTAAGAGTTCCTCCAAGCAAGAGATTTATGGTAAAATATTTCAATCCAATCCTAAATATTCTAACTCTAGTGAGTCTTCATATACGGCAAATAATAAATCAAGAGAAGTACTTCTCAAATTTCAATTGGTAACTCTTCACAAGATTTTAATTTTGTGATTAGGGAATTTACAAATGATCAATGATTACAGTAAGGATGTTATCCTTATTCTTGTGATTTTTGCAAATCTTCTCTCGTCTATCATATTTATCATATTAGGGGGTAAGACATATTATTATTTTCATATAATATTGTTTAAATTTGAAATGTAGTTCTATTGTAAACTCATTAAAATCCCAACCACGAGCTTAGAATCTACAAGCAAATAAAAAACACCAATAGAGCTCTAAATCAACTGCATAGGGTGAACTCACAATAATGGTTCCCACTTTTTTGCCACTTTTGACACTGAGATGAACATTTTTAAAATAATTTTCAACTTCCGACAACTATAACTTTTAAACTATTAAGAATTTGAAGATGATGTAAATTAGTTATTTTTAGCATTTTGTCTATAGATTCTAAATATATATATTTTTAAATTTTTTTGAAGATTTTTTTTTATAAAATTCTCATCTCCCTCAAAAACTAGTTTTTTTACAGCAAACTACATTTTTTAAGAGTGATGTGCCTCCCGAAACACATAAATTTTTTTTCTATAAATGACAAAAACTCAATTCTTTCAAATTTTGTTCTGTAACATCAATATCTAGGGCTTGTTGTTGGTTTGATAGTGATATGTTGAATATTTTTCATTTTATTAAGTTTTGAAGTCCGACTAGTTATAATTCAGATATAGGTTTAGGTTTGAACACATAACTTGTTCTATATATATCAAAATTATTTTTTTATTTTTTTTAGAACTAAGACATCAATGCCTAGGGCATAGATATTTTTCAGAATTCCTATTTTTCCCAATGCATTGAACATAGAAGTTCATGTTTGGTGAAAAACCAATATTTCATAAAATTAAAAAAACATGAACATAATAAATTCACAATGTAATAAAATTATACTCATGGAAAGATTGCTCTGAGCACTACCATCTTATATTTTTGGGTTATCAAGATTCTTTCATTTGAGCCTTGAACCAGAGGTTTGAAGGCCAAAAATTTTCAGAATTTTGAAGAATTTGGGGAGAGATCTCAAAAAAGGTAGTTCATACGAACAAGGGGTTCAAACGAAGGGGGTTCAAGTGAACCCCCCCCCCCCCCCCCCAATATAATTAAAAATTGACAAAAATAACCATTGAAGGGGTTTCGCTCGAAAAGGTAGGTTCGAGCGAAGTGGGGGGTTCGCTCGAACCCCAAAGGGTAGTTCATAGGAATATCCCTAGTTCAAACTAACACCCTTCGAAAAAAATTTCTCACCATTGTGTTTTTCCTTCATGGGTAAAAGCATTATTGGGAACTCTCCCCATAAAAATGAAACAAATAATGTATACCTTCACACACATGATAAGCTTGACATAATTTTTCTCCAATCCTTTAAGACCTTGTGGATAATAGTATTTTTTATTATTTGCAAGAACTAGCACAAGATGGAATAAAAGAGTGAAGTGTGGTTATTTGATGATGCAAGCATGATACAATTACAATAAAGAAAGAAATGATAGTTAAGATGCATGCTATGAAGCCCTAAAAAAGCATTCTATGTGCATACTATGTGAATACTAAGTGGATACTAAGTGGATAGGTAGATACTAGGTAAATAAAAATAGAAGTAGAAGCCTCTTTTATAAAAATCTCCAAGAGAATCAAGGGCTAAGATTAAGAGGTTAAAAGATGAATGGTCATGACTAGGAGATGAAAGGAGATTGAAAAAGATTAAGAGGGTTAAAATGGATGAAGGGATGAGTTGACTTTTTATTTAGATAAAGGAGTCTAGGTTCAATGAATGAGTGCTAAGGCTTAAGCTAGACATGTGAAGGGGAGGCACTTGTCACATGACTACGAATTAAGATTATGATCCATGTGAATAAGTTGGAGGGCTACAATTAGATAGAAGGGGTTAATGAATTAATTTAATAAATAAAAGTATTTAATTAATAGTTGAATTCTAATTAAATAAATTAAAAAAATTATTTAATTGAGGATAATTTTAGGTGTCTACATTTTGCCCTTCTTTGATTTAATGTAGTTATCACATTATTTCAAAGAAAGAAAATTCAAATGGTACATGCCCTAGGATGCCCCAGTAGCGAAAGATAGGGAGGTGATATGCCTCTTCGAGAGCATAGGTGGGTTAGGAGAACACACATGTGCTCTCAAAAGGAAAGATGGTGATAAGGCTAGAAGCAAATGAAATAAACAATGAATAAAGGGGCTATGGATAAGGAGATGGTAAATCGATGGTGATATTATAATTCATGAGCTTCATCATCCAAAAATAATTATTGCTTAGGTAGAGATAATCATGAGTCTAGATTATTTAGGGTTCATACATTTGAGTCATCCAGTGGTTCATCAAATATTGTGCATGCAGATTCCTTGTAAAATTTTGTTCATCTCTATAAAAGCAATAGGATAATTACCTAATTAATTAATTAATCATCATTAATTGATTAGGTCTCCTTTACTTTATTAACTTAAACTAAACTTAGAAGTTATTTTTTCTTTTATTATATTGAGTGAAGTATAGGTCATGTTGTCCCATTACATAGGATGAGGACACTTTTCATAGGCTAATTTAATCCTAACCTGGGATTTTTACCTCCTTTTTATAAGCAATGATCATCCAATTGAATTGAATATAGTTTAATCTCAATATCATATGCTTGTGTGGGTAAATCTCTCTCTCGCGCAATTACATAACACTCGATCATGGCTTTTTCTCTTTAGATGTGATATGTGTTTTGATTGCAGGTGATTTCTATGAGTTGTGGGGTTTATTATCAATTCAAAAATGCTAGCAAAGAGCCAAATCTATGATTTGATATCCAAATTTTAAGAGATCCAACCTTGAGGGAAAATTCAACTCATCTTGGAGTGAAATGGGCATCACCATTGGATCTAGAATGACCAAAAATATAAGGCTCGATTGTCCAAATTGTCAAATCTAAGAAGTATATATATATATATATATATATATATATATATATATATATATATATATATATATATTCAAGGGTATAAGATTCAAAGGCCAAAATATAGCCTTAATAATTTGATGCATCTTAGAGAAAAACAAACCTCACCATTACATCTTGAATGCCTAAAAATCTTAAGATTGACTATTCATTCACCAAAATCCGAGTGGAAAATTTTGAGGTGATTTTTTTGGGTTGCATGTTTTTCAAGGCAAAAATCCAAATAATCATACCATGTTTTCACAATGTTACACTATTTTGTACTTTTTCTATGCATTGTTTTGGCTATTTTGCACCCATTTTTTACCTCATTTTCTATTTTTTGACCATTTTCTGGATTTCTCAACAAACTTGGTGATATTTTTGTTGAGAATAGTTTTTTCAGTGATTTGCTTAGTTTTTTGGCATGCTAACATCATTTCATGATTCCTCCTAGTTGTTGCTAGGTTGCCACCTCTATAAGTGTTGTTGCTAGGTTGCTACCCACTAGCCACTAGCTTAGGTTTTTTGGCCTTTTTTAACTTGTTTTCATAAATTGGCTATATATGGAGTTAAAGTTGGGAAAATTAGATATCGTTGAAAATTTGGTTATGAGAAATTTCCATTGGTGAATTTTTTATCATTATATTTTTCTACTAATACATTTTATGCTTAGTCAAAGTTATATCTTCATTTTCTACTTTTGATCTCACAACATTTCATCAATATCTCTAATTTTCATAATTCTTGCAGAGTTGAAAGGTATTTCAAATTTATTCACATCCATTCTTCTTTTCATGCATCCATAGTTTCATTCATCATTACATTTTCAACTTCTTCCTAAGTTAATCTTAAGGGTGCGTGTTCGAGTAATAGAATTATCACCTAGTTAATTAATTAAATCATTAATTAATTAGGTCCTATTTATTCAATAAGTAAAACTTAGGATTTTTTTATTAGATTAAACTAAATATAGGTCATGTTGTCTCATTGCATAAGATGAGGAAACTCGTCACAAGATAATTTAATCCTTATCTAGGGTTTCTATCTCCCTTTTATAAGGATCTATCATCTAGTTGATGTTGGAATTAAGGAACACTGAGAGGGGGGGCTGAATCAATGTTCTGCAAACTTTATTATTATTTTTTTCTTTCAACCACTTCATACATTTAATCAAAATAAATATGCAATAATGTAAAACAAACAACCACAACACCATAATGCAAAGGTTTTGTACGTGGAAAACCTTGTTTGGGGAAAAACCACAATGGGGATGTACCCACAATATAGGTATACTTTGTTATAAGTATTACAATGGGGATTGCACAAGCATTAAGGATCACTTTCTAGAGCTCATTGCTCAAAGTAAAAAGGCTCACTGCCTATACAAGCAATCACAGATCACTTCCGAAAATTATGAATTGAAATAGCATCTCCTTAATGCTTGGTTCAGTTCCATTGAAGCACAAAACAAATTTATTATTCACACTTCTTCTCTGCCTTCAAAAGATGTAGACATGCAACACACATACACACTCACACTCACCCAAACAGATAACCCTTGAATACAGAACTATTATAATTATTTATACATGACATCAACTTTGGAGGAATCATCAAGGTTGGCTCAACACTCACGAACTAATTACAAAAATACAACCACACTCAATACAATATTACATGTGTACCAAGCAATATCAGTCAAGACATAGCACGAACCCAAATCTTTCAGCTTGAACACATTACACCTCGAACATCCGCAACTCGTTACAAGCATCTAGTCCGCCAAGATTATGAAGAACACCAACATACCTAATAAAAACATCAATTATGAGTTCAACGATCAATGCAGACCACCAACACAAAAGGAACATGATCTAGAGACATCCACAAGCATCATGAATTACCATAGCAACATCCGCACCAACATAAATTACGAGAATCACTAGCATCTTCATACCAAACCTCAGGAACACTAACTATAGTGACTGTCAACCTTGAAAAATCACTTGCGGACCTCCAAACCACAAACCATTCAAATTGAGGACATGTGCCAACATCCCAAACATACCTCCAAATCCATAAAACAAGATATTACAATGTGGAGCAATGTTGATCAAAATATTGTCACTTTGTCACCACTGAACAATTGAAAAACCAACCACAACACTGATACCCATAACTCAATCAAATCTCCATGCAAACCTTTGAAACTTGAACTAAATCAACTACAGACAACCCTCTACAAACCCTTTAATCCATAAACTCTAATCTTCATCAATATTACTACGCTGAATAAACTAACTCACTGAACTTCACTGCATGACTATCTTAGACAGAGAAATATGTTGACATCAATGATAACACATCTCTCAAATATCTCTTAGGCACATATTTGAAACATTCTTCCAATAGGTGAATAAATTTAGTATAGGTTAATATCAATATTAGATGCTTGTATGGATCAATCTATCTCAAGGTTTCATAGCACTCAATCATAACTTTTTTCTCTTCAGATGTGATAGGCATGTTGGTTGCAAGTGATTTTTAGGAGCTATGGGGTTCATATCAACTCCAACAATCTCAACTATATGTATCTATAGAAGTGAGTACACGTGATATAATATTTGGTATTCCTAAGGTTCCATGTACAAAGAGCTTTTTGTCATGCCCAAAATTTTGGGCAAAAATGGAGCAACAAATTTTTTTTTATAACAACATAAATACATTAAATAATCTATATTTAAAATGGAATAAATAAGTTTTGTCTTAACTAAGGGTTAACTCGGGATTAAAGAATGGTTTACTAAAGTTGATTTAATTGACTAAATCAATATGGCGACAATAATTAGAGAAGACTATTAATTATTCCCTAAAAGGGGTCATCACAACTTAATTAATTAATTAAACTAAATTAATTTAATTTTCTCTAATTAAAAATTTCACCAATAATAAATCAAGAGGTATTAACTATCTCAACAGTATTTAAGATACTCAAGGCTAAATAAAATAATGTTAACTCATATTAAAATAATTAATTGATCATACGTGAAATACACTTTTAAATATAACTATTAAAGTTAACCAAATCAATTATTATATTTGCCAAATAAATTCATTTTATGCTAAAGTCAAAATTTTAAGACCCCTTAGACATTTAAATTTCAACTGTTTAAATATTCGGCCAATAATGACCTCATAGGCTAAAATTTTACATTATACAATTAATAAATTTCATTATCAAAATCCCCCAAAGGAATTTTAACCCAAACATCCATATTTATTTAAATATGAAAACTAACTATATAAAATTTCTCATTAATAACCCTTGTTAATAAAATTAAATTAATTATGTGAATAATTTTATCATATAAAAATTAATCCCTCAAAAACTAATGTAGGAATAACTTCCCTAATTAATTAATTAAAATGAAAATGGGTTTTAAAATAACTTTCCTATTTAATTAATTAAAATGTAAATGGGTTTTACTCATCTCAAATTGAAAAGAGTTTCCCCCCTCTTTTCAATTTTAATCATATTAAATTTTGAACCCTAACTAGGGTTGGATTATTTCTTATAACTTAACCTATTCTTTTATTTCTTTCCAAATGCTAACCCTAACCTGAAAATGGGTTAGGGTTGCTTATCTTAACACATCCCTATTTTTCTTTGCTTTTGGTGTGTGTGTGTGTGTGTGTGTTTGCAAGGTTTCATGGTGGTGAAGAAGGGAGGCCGAAGGTGCAGGGCAGAGGAGGCTCTCGGGCACCACTGCAGATACCCACAGTGGTAATCGGTGCCGCTCACTGTGGATACCCACAGTGGTAGCCCCGTGTCGTCCACCATGGTAAACCACAGTGTCTCGGCTAGGATGAAAGCATGCATTTTTTTTTTTGTTTATATATATTTCTTTAATTTTAAATGAAAATAAATATGTGTGTGTGTGTGTGTGTGTACAGGAGCATAGTTAAGGGAAGATGAGCATTTTTGCATATATAAATTTTGAATATAAGAATATTTATTATAGGTATATATGAAGAATAACCTATACTCAAGCACAATATGTTTATTACGTTCTGAATACTCTGATATATTTAACCTGAATGTATAATTGTTATAGAACATTTGTACAAACTTGATAAACTATTTCTCTTTTTTTTTTTTTTTTTAAAACAAGAATATTAAATAGATGAAGAATAACAGAATAGAGTAGATCTTTTTTCCCCTATTTTTTATATCAATAACATATAGTTAAATTTTTTTGTTCTGATTTAATAATCCTATAACTACATTTATATCTTTTTCACTAACATGCTATTACAGAATGTAAAATGTGACAAAATATTTCTATTTACAGCTACAACTATCATTTTCACAAAAAACATTTAATACAATAAACTACAATATCTAATGTATTATCATTATCTAGGTTTGGTTATTTTTCTACTTAGTATGCATTTACAGAATAGAAGGAGATCAGCATAAACTAATCTATTTATAGTTGCCATATAAATCTTTCTAAAATGGTTTAATAACAGCAAGAAGCATTTGCCTATTAATTTGTTTTGGTGTTTAACTATAGACAGAAATAAATATTTTTCCTCTTGACAGTTCTAATACTAAATGTTTAGTACAGATGCCAAGCTAACAAGATGAGAGGGGGGGGGGGGGGTGAATCATACAAACTTAATCTTGTATAAAATCAACAAATTCAACCTTGGTAACCTTATCAGAAAAAACTGTAAAGCATGCAAACTCATAAACAGATAAGATCACAAAACATATAACACCAGATTTAACATGGAAACCCAAATAAGGAAAAACCACTATGGGATTTTGGACCCACTAAGAAATATACTCTTCTAGAGTATGCTCGGTTAAAAGCAAATCTTGTTAAAGATTACAAACACATTGCTAGATGTGACCCGGTTAAGGGATTTCCCTCAGATCTGTTAGGATCTTCACCTTCTTAGAAGTGACCTTGTTAAACGATTTCAAACACTCAATCAGAATGTCACCTTGCTAGAGGATTTACAAATAAGACTGTTAAGTCCACTCGGTTAAGAGATTTTCTATCACTTTACAAAATAACAGTAATATAATATATCTGCAACTTTGCATCTAAAATGCTAAAGCGGACTCTCATTTGCTCAATACAATCTAGTCATAGGACTTATCTTGTCCTTTTGTTGGGCTCTATACTCTATTTCTCAAATAGGTCTTCAAGCTTTTGTGCTCAGTAAACACTGTGTAGCATCCATGTGCGTACACTTGCCCGCATACATTGTTTATCAATAGTTCCTTATTTATAAACAATTTGCCAATCGCTTAATCTCCTTGATCAAATTTCCCATGATCAATCATAGCCATTAGATCTTCAAACTTGACCAAGTTCAATGTATCCTTCGATCTGAAAACGTTTTACCCCACCTTGGAACTTGCATACATTTCTTGGAACTTGTGCTATGGTATTGCGGTTTAATCTAAGCTGTAGATCTTCCTGCCAATTTTCCTTTGCCATAGATTCTTTAACAAACTTCATGCATGACATACCAATCATTTAATCAGTTCCAGCTCATCAGCTTCATTAAATAATGCTTTTATTCATTCAATGCATTCTGTTATTACTCAGTTGCAACTCGGTAAATACTAAAATTCACTCGGTAGACATTCCACCTTCATTAATCGATAGCAATAACCTTAGGGTTTACCGACTAGGTTCCTTAGGGTTTACCGACTAGGTTCTTTGCTCAGTAACATAGTATAGTATTAACCTTACAATCAACAACATATGTAGGATATCAAAACAATCTAAACATCATGATCTCATCATTGTCTAACTCGGTAATAGTTGCCCATTGAATAACTTATTTCTCCCCTTATTCATCACATTCTTTCTGTGTCTTTTACTGACATCTTAATCCTCTTCAAAACATACTTCCTAAGATATGGTAACATAATACTAAATTAGAAAATCTATTTCTTGACATCAATGACAAAATAATAATATTAAGACAGTAAAAATCCTTAATCAGTTATATCCATAATCATCAACAACCTTTTCAATATCCTTATTGAAATGCCAACAATCTCTCATTGTAATTGGAATGCCAACAATCTCTCTTTGTCTATTATAATGCCAACAATCTCCCCCTTTGGCATTGATGGAAAAACCAATTGATTTGACCTAATGATTCAGATTTGGATTGTTGTGATTGATTGCTTAGATTGCTGAAATGCTCTCCTCCTGTCATCAGTCTTCTCCCCCATACATTAGTCTTCTCGCCCTTTGACAACAATGCCAAAAAGTAAAGAACTAAAACATGATTTCTTCCGCTGAGAAGTGAATTCCTTGCTGTTATATGTCAACTCAGTCTCGGTTAGAGCATTATGTCTACAATTCCTATTCCCTATATTTTTTCTTGCACACCTTTAGAAAACCCCTAAAGTGTGTAAATCAGCATCAACTCTTAAAAGGTATTCTTTAGAGTCATCGAACTGATGCTTTCACCGAACTCGATCAGTGAGTAGAAGATAGGGGTAGGACCCCTAACTTGCTTCTGAGATACTCAAAAGTGTCCCTTGGCAGTGGCTTGGTGAAGATATCTGCTATTTGTTCCTTTGTGCTAATATACTCCAACACCACTTTCTTCTCTAAGATAATGATATTTGATAGAGATGTGCTTTGTCTTAGAGTGCATAACAGGATTCTTTGAAATGTTAATGGCACTAGTATTGTCACAGAATATAGTTACTGGCTTGGTAACTTGCTCATTTAGTCCTTCCAACAGTTGTTTGATCCATGCTATATTGGTACAATTCAATGTTGCAGCAACATATTCAGCTTCTGCTATTGACTGTGAAAGACATCCTTGTTTCTTGCTAAGCCAACTTACTAGTCTTTCTCCTAAAAAGAAAGCTCCTCCACTTGTGCTTTTCCTGTCATCAATGTTGTCTGCCCAATCAGCATTAGTATAAACTTTTAAATCAAAATCATTTCCTTTCTAATATACTAAGCCATAATCTTCAGTGCCTTTCAGGTATCTAAAAATTCTCTTGATTGTTGTCATGTGTGTTTCCTTTGGATCTGCAGAAAATATTGCAACTATACCTACTACATGTGCTATGTCTGGTCTTCTATGAACAACATATTGCAACTTTCCAATCATAGATCGGTAAAGTGTCTCATCAATAGATGCAGATTCATCATTCTTTGATAGTATACAGTTGGTAGTCATAGGAGTACTTACTGGTTTTGAATCCTCCTTTCCAAATTTCTTCAAGATTTCCTTTATGTACTTGGATTGAGTAATGAAAATCTCATTTTTCATTTGTAGAATCTGTAAACCTATAAAATACTTTATCTCACCGATTAATGACATCTCAAATTCTTTGCACATTTCATTACCAAAGTTTTTGCATAGAGAATCATTCCCACAAAATATAATGTCATCAACAAATATGGCTGAGATCAATATTCCATTGTCTTCATCATTCTTCATGTACATGTTACTGTTTTCACTAGTTCTTATAAAACCAATTTTGATTAAATAAGAGTACAATCTCTCATACCATGCTCTAGGTGCTTGTTTCAAACTATATAATGCTTTGTTCAATTTACATACCTAATCTTTATTCTTGTTTTCAACAAATCCTTCAGGTTGTTCAATAAAAACTTCTTCTTCTAATATGCCATTCACAAATGCAGATTTGACATCCATTTGATATACCATGAAATTCTTGTAAGCAGCATATGCCAACAATGTTATTACTCCTTCAAGTCTTGCCACAATTGCAAAAGTCTCACCATAATCAATTCCTTCTTCTTGAGCATAACCTTTGCAAACTAGTCTTACTTTATTTCTAATGACCTCACCTTTTTCATTCAGCTTGTTTCTGAAAATCCACTTTGTACCGATTACATTTTTATCCTTTGGTCTTGGGACCAGTGTCCATGTGTCATTCTTCTTGATTTGATCAATCTCTTCTGTCATAGCATTTATCCAATCTTCAATATTAAATGCCTCTTTCACTATCCTTGGTTCAAATTCAAATATCAAACATGTGTTTTGTCTTATTTTGTTCCCTGTCATCATTGGATCATTCTTATCTCCTATAATCTAACTTGATGCATGATTCCTTCTAACATACTTGGCTAATACAGGCTCGGTAGGCTCTGTATGATCTTCTTCATCACTCGGTAACAGGATATTCTCTTCATTTCCTTCAACAGATCTCTCAGTAAGACTTGTCGGTTGAACATAGACAAATTTATCATAATCTTCTGGTTCCTTGGAATTTCCTTCATCATTTCTTTTTGCAAATTCATCAATTTTCATATTTGCACTTTCTACTATTTTGTTAGATGATTTGATCGGACATTTAAATGCTTTGCTTCTAGAAGAATAACCTAGAAATGTTCCTTCTTCACTTTTCTGATCAAACTTGTCATTTCTATCATCTTTGTGAACATAGCATCTACTTCCAAAGATTTTAAAATAACTTACATTGAGTTTCTTGTCATACCAGATTTCATATGGTGTCTTCAAAGCTCCTTTCTTCAGTTGTACTCGGTTCAGGATGTAAATTGTTGTTCTTATTGCTTCTCTCCAAAATGTTTGTGACACTTTCTTTTCAATCATCAGGGTTCTGGCACAATCCACAATAGATTTGTTTCTTCTCTCAGCAATTCCATTTTGTTGTGGAGTTCTTGGTGTAGAGACTTGTCTTTTAATACCATGATCATTGTAGAATGAGTTGAACTCATTAGAGGTGAACTCTCCTCCTCTATCAGATCTAAGACATTTCATTTGTCTTCCTGTTTCATTTTCAACTCTTGCCTTGTACCATTTAAACATTTGAAAAGCTTCTGATTTTTCTTTTAAAAACATTACTAACATCATCCTTGAGTAATCATCCACAAATAATATGAAATATTTATCACCATAATAACTCTGAACTTTCATAGGACCACAAAGATTAGTATGCACAAGATCTAAAATTCCCTTAGAAGTGTAGGACTTACTTGTAAAGCTTGATCTTGTCATCTTACCCATCTGACATCCTCAGCACATAGCATTCTCAGGTTTCTCAAGACTTGGTAGACCTCTTACTCAGTGTTTCTTGCTTATTTTGATCAGATTATCAAAATTTACATGACAAAACCTTTTATGTCATAACTAGGTATCATCTATCTTTGCATATAGACACTTATCTGAGTTCAGTCAAGGTGAAATGTGTTACCTTTTGTTTGTGTCCCGGTAGTAGCTAACTTTCCATTCTTGTCATGAACTTTGACAATTCCTTTCTGAAATTCTTTTCGGTAACCTGTGTTGTTTAGTTGTGCTACACCCAACAAATTGTATTTCAAACCTTCAACCTAATAAACATCATTGCATTTTGCATTGTCAAGAAGTGTTATAGATCCTTTACCTCTTACTGGACATGGTGCATCATTACCAAATCTTACATAGCCTCCATCATAATCTTCTAACATAACAAACTTGTGTTTATCACTTGTCATGTGATGTGAGCATCCACTATCTATGATCCAAGAATCATTTTTACTTATTTGAGATAGTAGGGATTTTTCTTCATACCTTTCTTCATCTGATCCATCTTTGATAGCCACATAAACAACTTCCTCTGTATCAGTTTCATCTGATTTATCATCATTAGATTCCTCATCAGCTATTAGGCATGTCTTTTTATCTCTTCTTCTGAAGTCTTGGTGTCCTTTGTAATGATTATCTTTCTGTCTGTCATCTTGGTAATCTCTCTTTTCACTATATTCTTTGTCAGGACAGTTTGAGGCCATATGTCCTATCTTATCACAATTGAAACATTTCAAAGGCAACTTTCCTTTGTACTTAGCTTTTCCTCTCAGTAACCTTCTGGCTAATGGTGCATCAAACTCTTCTTGCTTCTTGATTTCCTCATACAGTTTGTGCACTTTTTCCATGTTCTTGTGAAATTTCTCACTTGCTCCACTATGATCCCCTTCAGTGTACTTACTCATTCTATCATTGTAATCATCAGATTCACCAATATGAAAATAATGAAAGCAGATTCTACTTTATTTACCGATGACCCACTGTTATCAAAATTACTTAACTCAAATGCATGTAGCTTACCAATAGTAGCATGTAAAGAAACTGGCATATTGGGTACAGACCTCAATTCATTGATTGCAGAGACTCGGATTGCATAAGCTGGTAGAAGGGTTCTTAACAATTTACTTGTTATATCCTTTTCTTCAATAGTTCCACTTGCTCCTTTGATTTGATTGACAATCTCCTTTAATCTTGTACTGTACTGGGTTATGTTCTCACCTTCATTCATCCTCATAGATTCAAGTTGTCCTCTTAGACTATCCACTTTTGCTCTTTGAACATGTTCATCTCCACCATACACATATATGAGTTTATCCCACATTGCCTTTGCATCATTGTAGCCTTCTAGATCATTAAACTCTGAGTCGGTCAATGCAGATGTTATTTCAATCATTGCTTGGATATGTTCTTGCTTTGCCTTTATCTCTTCCATTGTCAATGGATAGGTGCTAGATGTGATGAAATCATTCTCTAGATAATATACAGCATATTCTTCAATTCCTGATAGGTGCACCTTCATCCTTTTCTGCCATGTAGAGAAACTTGACTTGTTCAACTTCGGTGCATCCCTCTTATACATCTTTGGATCTTTGCCTCAAGTACCTTTAAACTTTTTCTTCCGAATTCCAAAGCTCTTATACCAATTAATAGTTCTGATACTAAATGTTTAGTACAGATGCCAAGATAACAAGATGAGAGGGGGGGGTGAATCATACAAACTTAATCTTGCATAAAATCAACATATTCAACCTTGGCAACCTTATTAGAAAAATTGTAAAGCATGCAAACTCATAAAAAAATAAGATCACAAAACATATAACACCAGATTTAACATGGAAACCCAAATAGGGAAAAACCACTGTGGGATTTTGGACCCACTAAGAAATATACTCTTCTAGAGTATGCTCGGTTAAAAGCAAATCTTGTTAAAGATTACAAACACATTGCTAGATGTGACCCGGTTAAGGGATTTCCCTCAGATTTGTTAGGATCTTCACCTTGTTAGGATCTGCAACTTTGCATCTAAAATGCTAAAGCAGATTCTTATTTTCTCAATACAATCTAGTCATAGGACTTATCTTGTCCTTCTGTTGGGCTCTATACTTTGTTTCTCAAACATGTCTTCAAGCTTCTGTGCTCGATAAACATTGTGTAGCATCCATGTGCTTACACTTGCTCGCATACATTGTTTATCAACAGTTCCTTATTTATAAACAATTTGCCAACCGCTTAATATCCTTGATCAAATTTCCCATGATCAATCATAGCCATCAGATCTTCAAACTTGACCAAGTTCAATGTATCCTTCGATCTGAAAACATTTTACCCCAGCTTGGAACTTGCATACGTTTCTTGGAACTTGTGCTAGGGTATTGCGGTTTAATCTGAGTTGTAGATCTTCCTGCCGATTTTCCTTTGCCATAGATTCTTTAACAAACTTCATGCACAACATACCAATCATTTAATCAGTTCTAGCTCATCAGCTTCCTTCATTAAATAATGCTTTTATTCATTCAATTCATTCTGTTATTACTTGGTTGCAACTCGGTAAATACTAAACTTCACTTGGTAGACATTCCACCTTCATTAACCGATAGCGATAACCTCAGGGTTTACCAACAAGGTTCCTTAGGGTTTACCGACTAGGTTCTTTGCTTGGTAACATAGTATAGTATTAACCTTACAATCAACAACATATGTAGGATATCAAAACAATCTAAACATCATGATCTCATCATTGTCTAACTCGGTAATAGTTGCCCATTGAATAACTTATTTCTCCCCTTATTCATCACATTCTTTCTATGTCTTTTACCGACATCTTAATCCTCTTCAAAACATACTTCCTAAGATATGGCAACATCATACTAAATTAGAAAATCTATTTCTTGACATCAATGACAAAATAATAATATTAAGATAGTAAACATCCTTAATCAGTTATATCCATAATCATCAACAACCTTTTCAATATCCTTATTGAAATCCCAACAATCTCTCATTGTAATTGGAATGCCAACAATCTCTCTTTGTCTGTTATAATGCCAACACCTCTTTTATTAAAAACTGCACTATTAACATTTAGATGATTTCATTTCTTTCTGCATTAAATAATTAAACAGAATAAAATACCATTTTCCAATCTTTTTCCAGCAACTATATCAATACAGAAATAATCCAAAAATGCATTCATCTTATTTAAAGGATAAATACTCCAGGTTACAATACAATGCCTTTTCTTTATATTTCATGGCAAAACTTAGTCAAATAAATACATTTTCTTTTCTGCAACTTAAATACAATAAGAATCTCTTTTTCTTTTCTGCAACTAAAATACAATAAGAAATTATTTCTCTTTTCTACAACTAAAATACAAAAATAAACTCCTTTTCTTTTTTGCAACTAAAATACAATAAACAATAGGATCATCTCAAGTTTTTTCCTCTAATCTTTTCCCAAGCAAAACCTGCAATAAAACTTGAAGGTTGTGGCTCATATTAGAAGCCACCCCCGAGCTAGGAGAATCAAGGCTAGATGGGAAACACACATTCAAACACATATAAGCAAAAAACTCATAACAACAAAAGACACTCCTAACCCAAGGCTAAACAACATCACATATGTGACTTTTCAAGTGGGGTGAAGGTGGACTAAGTACCTCGAGGAGAATTCTGCAAGTAGAGAACATAATGTCATAACAAGGCTGCAAATAAACACATCCACAAGTTCCAATTGTCCCTATAATATCTTATGTCCCCCAAGGCGTACAAGCCAACAAAACTCCCCTTATGACCCCCATTGCATAAACAAATCACTATGCAGCAAGGGTCACAAAAACCCTTGTGATTCACTCTCTTCCTAAGAGAGCCTCTCTCTCATAGGTTGTCAAATAACCCTTCACCCCAAGGCCACTCTACCCTCCCAAGGGTGATTTTGTCCTTGAAAACTCCCAAAATAATAACATAAAAACTCAACCAAAAACACATAAGGAAGAACTCAACATGTTCCTACACATATTAAAAAAAAAACAATGGAAAAACAATTACAACAACAATCTTTTCAAAATCAACAACATACATGAGATAGGAGTCCAACCAACCTTAAATCTGCCAAAAGGGTGAAATGAAGTTGTAGGAGAGATGCCCAAATCCACAACCTTTTCCTCTCAAGACTTAGCCAAAATCCTCCAAAAACTTACCCAAAAAATTTCTCAAAAATCCAAGTCTCCAAAATGGAGAGTGGGTGATCAAACTTCTCCCTCCCAAACTATTCCCTATGAAGACACTCCTCACTCTTTCCAACCCACTTGGGAAGGGTGAAGGATGTTCATTGGTTGGTCTTCCCAATACCTTACAGACTCTCTATCCAAGACACCTCAAAAAGGGTAAAAGGAATGGGGAAGAGCAATGTCACTCATGAGGAGGGTTATCTAACCTAAGAAGGCTCTTCTAAAGATGAAATTCAATCAACTTGGGAAACTCAATTTTTGGGGAGGCTAAACAGGCCATAGGGAGTGGACACATGGCTAAATTTGGCCTTCATCTATAGGTACATCATATAGCCCACTAAAAATGCCCCTAACTTGACCCTAGGAGTTAGTTTAACCCCCTAGAAGTCCACCCAAAGTTTACCTACGGGTCAACCTTGAGTTGACCTTTCTAATGGCTCCCTATCCAAGGTTTTCTTGGGACCATTTTAGAATAATTGAAAATATATGCATTGGTAAAATAAATTTCCTCAAAAGAGATATGCCAATGCCAAATCATCCTACAACACGTGTCAAGTGACACTACAAAAAGAATTACACATCACTAAATTAGACATGGCAAATGTCCCATTTTTTTGGAATTTATAAATTAAACAATTTCCAAATTAAACACACATCCAAGCATAACATTTGCAAATTAAAACACATTTACAAATGAAGTGTTTCTCTCCAAATAGACAACCCCTGGCTTCACAATCACACATAGGCCTAGGCTTGATTCTCCGAATAGTTTCCATGGTCACATGGAATAATTTTCCTGCACATCTCACTTGCACATTAGTAATTCCAAAAATCACATAAAATATTATCAAAAAAGAATACAATTCAAACATCGCATAAAATTAAAATAATAAAAATCAAGTATCCAATTATCTGATAACATCCACATACAACAATCTATTAAATGGCATCATCGTCATAAACACAGAATTAAATCATTTATAGAGCATGCATCCATAATTCCAAGCATCAAAATAAAGTACTGCAAATCAAGGTAAATGGTATAATCATATCAATGTTATCCCAACACTGGATCATATAAAATCTATGTCCATAATGCATCAAAATATAGTATCAATAATAGGTCCAACATGAAAATAACTGAAATGTTATGACGGCTCAGGGTAGGGCCTCACACTTTTGTTGAGGCTATGTTCTTCCCTTGAACATCATCAAAAACCCTTTCCTAAGGGTAAGGCCCATCATGCTTCTATATTATTGGAGTTAGTACATACTGACCTCAAGTCCTTTCCCACTCTTATTTTAGGAGATAATTGTATTTTTGCCTTCATTTATGATTACTCTTATTACACATGGGTGTAGTTTTTCAAGTACAAGAGTGATCTATTTGCCACTTTTAAGACATTTAGGGTGTTCATAGAGAAGAAATCGAGTTCCTCTATTTGGTAGCTACACATAGATAATGGGGGAATATGTGAACCAACAATTTTAGGACTACTAAACTGAGCATGGTATTTGTCATTAGTACTCAATTCCTTATACTTCTCCATAAAATATTGTTATTGAATGAAAGAGAAAATCATTCGAGGAGATGGCTAGTTGTATGCCTTAGTCTTTATCTATGGCTCCATCCTTTTGGGTTGAGGCAAGCTATTGTTCTAACTACATTTAGATCCACATAACCCACTAGATAGTTTTGAATATCACTCCAAAGGAGGCTTGGTCTAATATAAAGCTAGATGTCTTCAAGGTATTTGGAAGTGAGGCCTAGGCATTCATATTGGATTGTAAAGTAAGAAAATAGAGAAGAAGAGTAAACAATTCATTTTTGTATTGTTAGGATGTGAAGACTTACCAAATGTTTGATCCTTTGATAAGAGATTTCTAATTTCATAGAGTTGTCTAACTTGATGAGTCTTTCCCACATTTGGGTTGTACATCCACTTCTTCTTTCTCAATTATTTCTCTACCTTTTGTATCTCATAAAGATAGATATGTACCATACGATACTTGAGATGATGGTTATATACCACCAACTCCTACTCCACCACTTTTGCCTCTTGCCACTTATATTTTGACTTAGTGTAATTATAGTATTATTGTTCAAGAGGTTGAGTCTTTAGTTGGTGATCCTATGAATTCTCATCATGTACATTGCTAGTCTTTTGGCATCAAACTTTTTAATCATGCCATATCTATTTATCCATAATTTTTAAGAGGCTTCAAGTATTCTAGAGTGGGTTCATTCTTTGGACGACTATTCTTCCTTGATGAAGAATCATCCATAGGATTTAGTTTTTCTTTCTCCAAAGAGAATTGTGGGTTGGTACAAGTGGATGTACTACACCAAGTATGTAATTAATGCCTCTACTGAGAAATAAAAGACACATCTTATTTCTAATGATTTTTATAGGTTGAGGGTATAGACTACTTTCATAATTTTTCCCCTATATAAAGGACCCTATTATTTCTTTGGTTGTATCTCAAGGTTGGCATATTTACTATATGGATTTAAAGAGTTCTTTCTTGCATGATGACCTTTTGAAGGATATCTACATGAGAAATTCTCCAGGTTTCATGTAGGACTTTTCTCTTGTTTTCAAGCTATGACATTTTGTGTTTGGTCTTAAACAAACCTCTAAGGATTAGTGTGTGAATATGGATGGTTCATTTCTTGCATCAAGCTTCGCATGTTACCAACATGATCACACTATGTATATTTAGAGGCATTAATTTGATCTTATGATATTGTTTTATACATATATGAGTCGATTTGATTCTCACTAGTAGCTTCTCATTCATGCTTCAATATATACAACACTTATTGATGATTATATTGACATGACAAATCATTGTTTCTACATTTCTTCCTCAGTCTCTAGGTTTTTAATTTTCTCATAGAATCTCCATTCATTAGAAAAAATATGCCATTGATCTGTTTCATCATTTTAGAATGGATAATTTTAAGTCAACTCCTACACCATTTGAATCAAATGTCATTTTAACTTCCACTTGAACCACACCTATAATTGATGCCACTATATATATAATTGGTAGGTAGTCTCTTGTATTTGACACACACGTCCTAATATCACCTTTTTTGTTGGGTACATATCCTATTTTTTCCATGATCCTCATGAGAGTCACTAGAAATAAACCGAGTGAATTTTGAGGTATATCTATAGAACTACACATTTTGACATTCAAACACACTGTAGGATTTTGCCAAGATCAAGGGCACAATGAAAAGCATAAAAAGAGAGACAATAGAATGACAAGAACAAACTGTATTCTCATCAATATGCAAATGATCAACTGGATTAACCAATACAATGAATATAGGCCTGCTTATATAGGCAAGGCCATATGGATGTACGAGCACACAATTATGACATGTGGCTCAATGAGAAACAAGGGTAGGTAAGAAATACTAGGGGTAGGTAGGAGAAATAATATAATATTCCACAAGAGGTGGATGACCCACCGAATGTGGAGTGTAACAGTAAAATAAGACCACAAAAGGTGGAATTTCTCCTACAAGCTCTATCCCTATGTGCACACTTCCCTAAGTGTCTCAAATCCAAACTACGAAGAGATGCATTATCCTAAGTTAACTTAAGTAAAGTGTAATAATATCCAAAATGAATATTTATTTACACCAACACCCCCCCTTAATTGCAACTTAGGGGAATGAAGACTCAAGGCAAAAATGCAAGATGGGTCCTGGCTACTAGGCCATGATAGGTACCCATGTACAAAATGCAAATGCAAGCAAAACCATGCAATGCAATCTCTCACAAACGGAGAAAGGGAGAAAACCCTGTGGGAAAAAAACTCCCCCCCAAAAGAGAGATGAATGTACAAAAGACTCTCAAAGAAGAAGGACAAAACCTCAAAGAGGAAAAAGTCCCCCCCATAAGAGAGGAAGGAGAAGTCAGCTGACCCCCCCTAATGACACATCCCGCACCCCCAAGAGAGCTCACAACTGCTGGAACTTACTCTCGGTGAAAGGTTTGGTGAATATGTCAGCAACCTGCTCTATTGTAGGACAATACTACAAATCAATGACCTACTCTTGGATGAGCTCTCGGATATAGTGCATATGAATCTCGATGTGTTTGGTCTGCTGGTGCTGGACCGGGTTCTTCAAGATTGCAACAGCACTCTGATTGTCGCAATGTAGAACTGTCGGCCGTGGAGTGGTGAACCCAAACTTAGTGAGAATCTGCTGGAGCCAAATGGTCTCAGTCACTGTGTTAACAGCACCTTGATACTAAGCCTCAGTCGAAGAGAGAGCAATAGCATGTTGCTTCTTTCTCTGCCAACAAATGGGGCCCGAAACAAGGTGAAAACTGTAACCAGAAGTAGACTTACGATCATCAAGATTGCTAGCCCAATTGGAGTCTGTGTAACCAACCAAGCAAAGTCCTGTGCCTGCTGCATAGTGAATCCCATAGTGATGTGTAACCTGGATGTAATGAAGGATGCATTTGGTGGCTTTCCAATGAAGCTCATGTGGTTCTTGCATGAAGCGGGAAACCATGCCAACTGCAAATGAAATACCAGGGCATGCATGAGTCAAGTAGATGAGACTACCCACACACTAACGATACAAGGTGGCATCAACTGGTGGAGAAGAACACTAAGCCTCAAGCTTGACTCCTGAAAGAAAGGGAGTCGGGGTAGGCTTACAATCAGCCATATGAAAGCATGCAAGTAGATCAAGAGCATACTTGGGCTGCGATAGTGTAATCTCAAAAGGTGACTGTGAAATCTCTATCCCGAGAAAGTAGTGCAAAAGACCCAAGTCAGTCATAGCAAATCTGTCATGCAAAGCATATTTGACCCTGCTAATGATGGATGAAGTACTCCCTATAATGATCAAGTCATCAACATAGAGCACAAGTATCAAGTGAGAGTCATCTTGTCGCAAAATGTAGACATTCAAATCGGAATGACACCTAGTGAACCCTACTGAGAGAAGAAAGGAATCCATCTTGGCATACCAAGCCCTGGGGACCTACTTAAGGCCATAGAGAGATTTCCTTAGTCTACAAACCAAGGAAGTATCCTGGATGAAACCCTATGGTTGCTCCATATAAATCTCCTCATCAAGATCACCATGAAGAAAAGCACTCTTCACATCCATCTGATGTACAACCCAACCATGAGCTGCAGCAATAGCAAGTGTCAAACGAATGGAGTTCATCTTGGCTATGGGTGCAAAGGTCTTAGTATAGTCAACACCTGCAACCTGAGAGAAACCTTTCGCAACAAGCCCAGCCTTATACTTATCCACACTACCATCCGCTGCAAACTTGGTCTGATAGATCCACTTACATCGAACCATCTTTCTCTACTTAGGGAGATGGACTAAATCCCATGTGTTGTTCCTCATCAAGGAACTATACTCTTCCTCCATATCTTGGTCCTACTCAGGAACCCCTGATGCTTCCCTAAATGTTTGTGGATTGGAAGCGGTAGCAATGAATGCATGTGGTAGATCCTAATGCTGTGATCGAGTTCTCCATATATCTAAAGGATCCCCAACAAGAGAACCCGCGGACTCAAGTGTCTATCGAGCCCAACGAGGTGGAGGTGGAGGTGGAGAACGAGGCTCTTCAACTGTAAGTGGACCCTGCGGAGTTGTAACCTTGCGAGTCAGAGTTGAAGGAGTCTCATCATCTGAATCACTAACATCACTATCCACAATGAAGGAAGGTGGAGGAGGTAGAGAGGCTAAGCTAGGAGAGCTTTCCTCAAAGTGAACACTCCTCTCAATGAACACCTCATGTGTCTCTGGATCCATCAATTTGTATGCCTTAACACCCTCAGGATATCCAACAAATATGCAAGGTCGACTCTGTGGTTCCAATGCCTTGCGTTTCTGCAGAGGTATGCAAGCCCATGTTGGACACCCAAAGACTCTGAAATGTCTCACAATCGGTTTCCTACCAGCCCAAGCTTCAAAAGAAGTAATACCTTGCAAAGCTTTGTGAGGAATCTGATTCTGGATGTGTGTGGCACAACTGATAGCCTCTGTCCAAAAGGCAGGATCAAGAGAATGTGCATGTATCATATAGCTAGCCATTTCTTTGAGAGTTCTATTCTTGCGTTCTACTATGGAGTGTATGGGACAGAATGCTGAAGATCAATCCCCTCAAATGTACAAAAATCCTCAAGTCTTTTGTTCACATATTCCCTTCCATTATCTGTGCGAAAAATCTTGACCACTTTCCCTAATTGCTTCTCCACACAAGTCTTGAAGTCCTAACATCTGTCAAATACTTCACTATTATGAATAAGAAAGTAGACCCAAGTGAAGCAGGAGTAGTCATCAATGAAGGTGAGGACATAGCAGGCCTTACTAAATGAAGGTGCTGGAAAGGGACCTGCTACATCGTTGTGAACAAGTTGAAGAACTTCCAAAGCTCTCCAAGCTTTCCCCTTATCAAAATTCTCTTCGAGATGCTTTCCCATGGAACAACCTGAACATACACCCTCTGAAAAACTGATTCGAGGTAGACCTGTGACCATGTCTTTAGAGCTTAGTTGTTGAAGATAGCAGTAGTTGAGGTGACCAAACCGCTCATGCCATAGCTTACTTTCTAAATTTGAATGAGTAAGCAAGGCTCTAGAAGGAGAACTTGGCACAAAGTGAGAGAAAGAATAAAGCCTTGAGTTGTCATTGACTTGTCCCACTGCTACCAAGGCATCATCATTAAGTTCCTTTACCACAACTGAATCTGGTGTAAACTCAACCTTTTTCCCATTCCCACAGTGAGTGATTTGGTAGATGGAGAGAAGGTTGGTAGACAAGTTAGGGACATAGAGAACATTCTCAAATGTTCCATCATCCATGTCAACTGAACCTTTCCCTTCAACCTCTACTTGTGTGTCATCAACTATGTAAATGTGAGGTACCTTAGATGGCTCCAATGAAGAAAACTGCTCCTTTGTAGAACCCATGTGATATGAGGCACCCGAGTCAAGTATCCATTGCTGTGAAGAACCTGTTGTAGCCACAAAAGCTTGCCCTTTTCCCTTAGACTGTGAGGAAGAGGAAGGAGATGAATCCTTCTTTGTGTAGGTGGATGGTAAGTTGATGTTGTTTTTCTTAAGAATATTAGTTAACTCATCAACTTGCTTTGCATGGCATCGATGCTCATCATGACCATACTTCATGCAATATGCACAAGTTGGTTTATCCTTCTTAGGTGGTGTCCCCTTCTTGGAAGAGGATGAAAAATCTCCTTGTGATGGAGAGGATGATTGTCCTTTTTCCTAGTGTGGCTTAGACTTGGATTGCTTCTTCTTCTTGTTGGAATCTTTGCCTTGACTTCCTTGATTCCCTTGATTGGCCACCAAAGCCTTGGACTTTGAAGACTTGAGAAGCCCCATGTTCAACAACTTAGATTGTTCCAATATCAACATTTATGTGAAAGCATCAAATGAAGGCATAACATAGGAACTCCCCACTGTCAAACGATGAGTTTGGAAGCTAGATACAAATGCTGCATATTTTGGTGCAAGCTTGTCCAACAAGTTGAATATCAATTGAGCATCCTTTTTGTCAATTCCACAATCCTTAAGCTTTGCTCTTAGCTCATTTGCTTTGGTGACATAATCTTGGATTGTATCAAAACTCCTAGGATCCAAGTTGGTGAGCTCATTGTCAATCTGATAGCCTATGATTTCATCAACTTGACCATACAATTTCTGAAACATATCCCAAGCCTCTTTGATTGTTTTACACTTTTCAATATGAAAGATGAGGTCATCTGAGACATACTTGCACAAAGTTCCAAGAGCCATGCAATTCTTTGTGAGCCATTCTAACTGAGCATTAGGTTCAGCCTTAGGATCAGGTGGTGTTGCTATTGTTCCATCTATGTAATGCGTGAGACCTTTTTCCATTAATTTACTCCATACTTTAATTTTCCATGATGCATAATTATGTGGAGTTAAAGGTGGAAATTTATGAGGACTAATTGCAACAAAAATGGAAAGAGCACAAAGAGAGGCACAATCACATAAGACACCCCCTCAAATTCACTCAATCAAAGAACCCCCCCCCCCCCCCCAAAGTGATGATTTGGCACTTTATAATTAGTGCGTATACAATGGGCCACTTGCAAAAAATGGAAAAGTGGACTTCTGATTACAATTTTACAACTACCTCAATAAGGCCAAAAGCTCAAACTGATAATGCAAGAGATCTAACTAAGATCCAAGCAATTTACAAGTACCTAATAGGCCAAATAAGACCAATATCTGAAAGTACAATTTCCACTCAAAATATTTAAAATCTGATCATATATTATGAAAGTAGATGAAAAAACATGCACTTTCAAAAAAAACGGCACCTGAAAAGGAGGTCGTATGAGCTCAAACGAGGCCTTTGAAGTTGCAGAATTGAGGATTGGATATGTACAACTGAGAGAATTCAAAAATTATGAAAAAATTGTGCACCAAACTCAGAAAATAACCACACCACTGCAAAGATCATGAAATTTTATCCCATTTCAAAAAAAATTGCACCAAAAAAGGAGCAAAAATGAGCAAGATATGGCCTTTCAAAGTTGGACTACAAAATTGAAAAGCTCAATGGAGAGGGGTTGAAAATTTTCAAAAAGCTGCTGATGTGGTGCTGATGTCATCAATTCACAAGCTTAAATTTGATGGCTATATGACCATCATGAAAACTTCACCTCCCTGTTGACTGGGCATCTGTACCGTACGGACTGCTGATTGGGCGTTGTGACTGGGTAGCTGACTGTGCGTACGGTCTAATGACGTGGCGGTCTGACAGGGCGTATGGTAGTCGACCACGGGCCAGTGGCCGCCTACCATGTGGCGAGCGTGGGTCTGCCGGTTTTGTAGACCACCGGCGGAAGGAAGGGGTCACCGAAGAAGGAGGGAGTTGTCGGAGGTGGAGGTCTGGACAGCCGGCGGAGGCAGCGGTGGCAAGAAACCTGGGCGTCAGCGGGAGTTTGGGCGGCCGGTGCGGTCCCAGTGGCGTGAGAGCTGGGCAACGCAGGTCCCAGCGGCATGGGAGGTACACGGCGGGTCACGGCGGTGCGAGTCATGACGGCGATGGCGGGTACACGGCGGGTCCGATAGCGCAGGTACGACTTGCAACACCTGCAACACACGCAGGGTACAGGGGGGTCTACGGACCCCCAAAACAACCAATATATTTTTTATTTTTTATTTTTGATGATTTTTTATTTTTTTCAAATTTTTTTATTTTCCGAAAAATAATAAAAAAAAATTTCGAAATCCATACGGTAATAGCCAAAATGGGGAAAAAAATTTTCTCACCAAAATAGGTTGACTTTATAGTCGAAATTCATGGAAATGGCCTCCCGGATTCAACGGTGATGTCCAAATCGTTGTACGATGCCCCCAAAAAATGAAGATCCCCAAATCCGAAAATAGAAGCCTCCAAAATGTCTCCAAAAAACTAATCAATGAAGCCCCAATGGCTCTGATACCATGTAGGATTTTGCCAAGATCAAGGGCACAATGAAAAGCATAAAAAGAGAGACAATAGAATGACAAGAAAAAACTGTATTCTCATCAATATGCAAATGATCAACTGGATTAACCAATACAATGAATATAGGCCTGCTTATATAGGCAAGGCCATATAGATGTACGAGCACACAATTATGACATGTGGCTCAATGAGAAACAAGGGTAGGTAAGAAATACTAGGGGTAGGTAGGAGAAATAATATAATATTCCACAAGAGGTGGATGAACCACCGAATGTGGAGTGTAACAGCAAAATAAGACCACAAAAGGTGGAATTTCTCCTACAAGCTCTATCCCTATGTGCACACTTCCCTAAGTGTCTCAAATCCAAACTACGAAGAGATGCATTATCCTAAGTTAACTTAAGTAAAGTGTAATAATATCCAAAATGAATATTTATTTACACCAACACACACCATGAACTTCATAAATAGTACTCTCCACTGACTAAGATCACGCAGGTGATCTTAACATAGGGAAGTCCACTTTTAACTTTTTTTTGCCTTAGTTCTACTTCAGTTGCTTGGTCTTATAGGAAGTAATTTGTTGGTACATTTAGCCTCTCCAAATAGGCTAGGTCAACTCAACTAGTTTTATACAATAAGATCACCATATGATCTACTGAAATTTCATTGGCCATGGACTTCTTGCACACTCAATTTTGAAAATCAATGAATCATGATGAAACTCATAGCTTAAGTAACAAGAGATTATAATATATTTGAATCATCATTCAATCTAATTCAATTTATTGTCAAAATAACATATTGATAATATTCAATTCTAAATGAATAAATTTTATAGCAATGTACTTTAGATTTCTATTGCTTAACAAATTAACTTCATGTGTTGTAAAAAGTCATAAGTCGCATATAGATTACATAAAGATCTATGTTGATTAACTCATCCGAATTCACATAATTAAACACCACCATGCACATGATCAATTTGATCTCATGCATGCATACTTGTATGTACCTTGAAACCAAAATAAATGTCCAAATTCAAGGTCCACGACTAGTAACAAAATTGAACTATACTCCAAACTTCAATTCAAATCACAACCCCCATCCACCCAAATCAAAAATCACATCTGTAATAAAGACCTCAATCAAACCCAACCATCATCCTTAATCCTATATCACTTAAGAACTTCGACTATCTTGAATAGAATATCAACTTAAATCAAATGAACCAAACTAAATCAAGCCACCAAAACCAACCTTAATCAAGCTTACTTAAGAACTTGCTTGTCTTTTGTCTAACCATCAGAAAATCC
This sequence comes from Cryptomeria japonica, assembly GCF_030272615.1. Classification (NCBI taxonomy): domain Eukaryota; kingdom Viridiplantae; phylum Streptophyta; class Pinopsida; order Cupressales; family Cupressaceae; genus Cryptomeria; species Cryptomeria japonica. The sequence continues at coordinate 177,890,913 of NC_081409.1, forward strand.
AATCTAAATAAAATATTACTTAAGAACTTTGCCTATCTTAAGTGTAGAAATCAACCACTCATATCAAATCAAATTGTTAGCCTAAGGTCTTGATTATCAACCCTTTTGGAATCAAATCAATCTTACCACTGATCCAAAATCAACCCATCTTAAAATCCTGTGTAGGGGAAAAAGTGACACTAAGCAAACATGCCCTAATCTCACTTTCAACCACACACTTGTGGAATACGAAAGAGCCTAGAGGTATCACACAATTGGCTACTTCTTTTTGTGGAAGAGAGAGCCACGGGCTACCTATTAGGATTTCTATTCTTTTGTTGTAATTGAAAGATAAAATGATGCAAGTTCAATTCCTAACCCAAAGTGCAAGTATGAACAAGATTACAGAATTGAGATTAAACAATGGAAAGTTGTAAACACAAGAACAAGACAAGAATGCAGATACGTACCCGAAGTTAAAATCTAAGTGAAAATGTTCAAGACGGGGGCGCAGGCGCCACTGTCCTGATTCTACCCCTGAAACTACTCCGGAAACTGCTGTTTTACAACCTGGAAAGCTGTCGGAAATGCTAAAAATTGTTGTCTGACAGAGGGACTAGGGTGCCCAGCGCCCCTGTCCTAGCAGGACCAGGGCGCCCCACGCCCCTGTCCTGGTCTTTTGCCTAGAAATTTGGTGTGTTGTCCGGTCTCCGTTTGCTTCTTCCGGATCTGTAACTTGCGGCGTCGTCTGAATCCTGAAATCTGCACTTATATCTGAAAAGGTGTTTTGGGCGGCTATATAGGGTTTTGCCTTAGTCAAACCCCCACTTCGGTGATTTCCACCTCCATGAATAGCCAAGTTGTATTGTAAAAAGTATTGTGTGTGTAGACCTTGTGTGTGTGCAAGATCCTAAAATGCAAGTAAGCAAACTAGAGCAACCTAGAAAGTAAACCCTAATTGCTTGTAAATGATAATGTAAATGCTCCAAATCAAGATGCAAAGTGATCTAAAGCATGAATACAAATGATATAATGAGGCTTATGCAAAGACATGAAAACAACATGAAATCATACCCAACCCCAAGGGAGGGGTACAAGCCAATCTTCAGTTGGTGATCCCTTATTGCTCTTCAATGCCTTCAAAGCCCTAAATAAATGAAATTGATGAATGCTTGATGGATGGATGTTGAATTTTATTGAATTCTTCAAAGATCTACTCTTTCGCTGCATAGAAGGTCCTTGAAACCAAAAATCCGGATCCTTTCAAATGAAGAAAGAGAGCTCTTATATATGAAACCCTAGGTCTTAATTTCAACTTTTGGCCGACCTAGAGATTGAATCTCCCACCAATTTCTTGGGGTTAAGCTTTATTTTATGATTGGATCGCACTCCTAAAATTTCAGGAAAAATGTCCGGGACCATGTGCACTCCGGGCGCCATGGTCCCGACAACTTTTCACCAAATTTTCAGGGCCATCGGATATGATGATTTTAGAGAGAATTCTGAAGTTACAAGTGATTTTGAGATGTTTTGACCCCCGAAATCAAGCTCCCAAGTTCGAAATAGGACTTAATTAGGGTTTTTGATTAAATGATGTATTGGAAGAATAAAATGAAAGGGGCACACTTTAATGAAAAGGGCCCAACTTTATGATATGGGAGATGATAAAATAGAACCTTAGACCTAATTAATTTAATTAATTAAGTGCTAAAGGGGAAATGCAATGCAAAATACAAAATGTGCCAAGGCGGGTGCTAAACTAGGTGTGAAATTGTACCACCCTAGCAAGTGCGTACAATTTACGACGCTACATTTAGCCCCCACTTTAGCGGTCATATGAACATTATGTGCATATGCAAGCTAAAGTACAAAAAAGTAAACATTATTTGAAAAAGGATATATCCATAAGTCTGTCGAACGAAGCCCCCAGCGGTATCTACAGTACACAGTTAGGAACCGCACCCTACAAAACACATGTTAGATCACAAAATCACCTAATGCTTACTAAGGAAGGTGATGAAAATTTGAGGGTAGCTATATGCCCCCCCCTGTTTCGGCTTGCTAATTTTAGTGAGTTGAAACAGGGTATCATGTTTACCACTTCAAATTGTTAAAGAATATTGATGACAAATGCTCACAAGAAGATTTGATATGAGATCAAAAACTAATGGAGTATCATTTGGTAAGAAAGGGGACTAAATCTCAATTCCAACACAACAAAGAGTGTGAGGATTTGAGAGTTCTCTAACACAAGATGAAGGATGTAAATGGAAACAAAATTCAAAGAGAAGAAAAGAAAGGAAAAAAAGCATGAATACACACATTGGTGATCCATGAGAAGAATAGTGAGAGAGAAAACATGGACTTCTCGCCCCTAGATCTTGTCTAGGTGATCCATGGGAAAAAGGACATGGAAAACTAGCCCCTAGAGTCTGTCTAGGTGATCCATGTAAGGGAGGAGAGTGAGAAAGTCTAGCCTTATGCCGCTAGTTCCACTCAACCTCATGCATGTGTGTGTAAGTGAAGTTAGAAGCACCTCATAGGAGTCTATGCCTGAGTATGCTACAACCTGTATATGTATAGTACAAAAGCGTGACATCTCTCTCTAAGAGTCTGTGCTCTGGTTCTGAGAATAATCACCTTGCATAAAAGAAAAATGGAGACATCTCGCTCTAAGAGTCTGTGCTCTAGTTCTGAGAATGACCCATTGCTCAAAAAGTGTAATGTTTATGTCATAAGCAAAGTAGAACAAGGATACCTACCTTCATCACAAAAGAAGATACCCCAAAAATGAAACAATGTCATAGATCCAAGCAAGAGAGTTTTGCACTCTTTAAGCAAGGATAAGATAGTTGAAAAGGGATATCTTGTAGTATGTGTAAAGGAGATCCTTAGAGGAGAAGAGATCTTTGTACAAAAGACACCTATCCCCGAGAGGAATTGTCTTAGACAAATATAACATCTTCTAGAATAAGACAAAGAAGAGAATAAGAATGCAATACTTCCTTCTTTTGCGAGGTGAAAGTGATTCTTAATGAAGGATGACGCTCTTTTTAACCCAATTGAGAGAGTGAATTCATTATGGATGTATTTTACCAAGTGCAAAAGAGGTTGTAGTCAAGGACTTACACCTCTTGTAAGAGAGAATCCTTGAACAAACAACAACAAATGCATACAAGGAATAACATCAAGTAATAAAGTTCACACCATCCACGAAATAGGAAAAAGTGGATCCTTAGATAAAAATAAGGAAAGATCATTGCCTCCCAAGGATAAGGACAATGAGAAGGACTTACACAATCTTCTAGGGAGAGATTTAGACATAAGCAAAATGTACCACATACTCATATGAGTTCATGCAAGCAAGACATTAGTGTATGTAAAATGCTCCTCACAAGAAGTGGGTAGGATAAGAAAGAGAATACACATCTTCTCCCATATCTAGGAAAAGAGGATTCTAAAGAAAAGATGATCAATATTTCCACACTATTACCCCAAAGGGAAATTTTAACCATATAAAGAAGAGATGTATGAAATCACTCTTGTCCCCATAGGAACAAGAGATAACATAGAAAATTAGGCTATTATGTTGCTTCAAAAATATGATTGCACTTGAAATTGTACCATCATGAATGACAATGAGCCCCCAGTAAATGAGCTACCAATGTCACATAATGATGAGCAACATAATAGCCATTAATGTTATTTAAAGACATGATAGATTGAATGAGGTATTTGAATATGACATGCTAAATGCTCAACTATAAGTGAGATCAAAAACATGTATAAAATTGAAGAAGAAAAGTCACAAGAACTCTTAGAAGAGGGATGAGTGTAATTTATTAGAGCCTTATCCCTAGAGGAAAGGACTTTATGATGAATGGGAGATAAAGATTCATAAGTAGATTTAGAAATTTGAGGGGATTCATAAAGAGATTTGTTCATCGCCAAGATTTCCTTATGAGGGGAATGAGAGTTGACAGAAGTAGAAGATGATTTAGTTGAAGTGAGATCATCATCACTACTAAATATAGCATTCACATTGAGAGATGGTCTATTAGATGCTTTGGTAGGCTTAGAAAGATTATATCCAAGTCCAAATGAATATTCATGCATGTTATGTTCTAAAGGAACTTTAATTCCTTGTTCATTTATGCCACAACCATTTCCACTATAGCCACTCTTAGCCAAAATATGAAAACCACGACCATAACGATTAGCCATTTCAGAAAAAAAAGGTGGTTTTTCATAAGACCAAGAATCAAATCCTTTAGAATTAGAGGTGTGAGGAGAAGAAGTTTGAGAAGCAGCCACAAAATTATTGTTCATAAGCTCAGGTGAGATTGATTGATTTTTAGTTTCTTTCTTAGATTTTCCCTTCTCAATCTTAGGCACTCTATATTCTCCTATAAAAGTAGGGTTAAAGTCTAAAGATCCCCAATCGTCTTCTGCAAGAACCTTCTCAAGATCAAAAGCCTTTTCATGTGTAGATTCAAGTTGAGAAGAATCTTCTTCAGGAACTTTAGGCTCATCCAAAGGATTTTGATTATCAGAAGATGATGATTCGTCCATAGGTATCTTGTTTAAAGAATCATCACTAGAAGAGGAAGGTTTAGAAGAACTCCCTTTAGAAGTAGATGTTTGCAAACAAGCTTGAAAATTAGTATCACCTATCAAGGTATATGTCTTATTGTTATAAATAAATTTAACTTGTCTATGCAATGTAGAGGGGATAGCTTGCATACTATGAATCCAAGGTCTCCCTAATAACAAGTTGTATGTTAGATTTCCCAACATAACATGGATAGGAGTAGGCAAAGTAACAGGCCCCACTGTGATGGGTAAGGTGATAATACCTAATGAAGACTTAGCCACATTATCAAAGCCTCGAATGGGATGAGAGGCAGGCTCAATAAGGGATGTATCCACATTCATCTTATGCAATAGATTAATGCTACACACATTAAGGCCAGAGCCATTATCTACCAGTGTTCGTCTTATAGCAGTGTCATTTATGATAACCACAATCATCAAGGGATCATATTGATGTTGAATTTCACTAGTAGGCAATTCATCTTGAGTAAACACAATTTGAGCTTTAGGATTCATCACAGAGTTAACCAAAGACACTATATTACTAGATGTATTAGGTGGAGGAACATTCAAATCTTTCAAGGCATCTTGTAACATTCCATGATGAGCGAAAGAAGTTTGGATCAAATCCCAAAGGGATATCTTTGCCGGAGTAGCTTTAAGTTGTTCTATGAGATCATATTCCTTACCAAGAACTTGTGAAATACGTGGAGCTTGAGGAAGAATAGGTTGGGAAGGATGAAGTGAAGTTGGGATAACTGGAGGAGGATTAGGTTGCCTATTGTTTCTTGTGTTATAGGTATGAGCAACCGCATTATAACTCTCTCTAGTCAGTTGCTTAGCATACTCATAAGGGCTCTTAGAAGAATAACCTCCTTGCACAGTAATAACAGGTTTCTTAGGAGTGCAAAAGGAATCATTAGCATAACCACCTTGTACCACAAAGATAGGCTTATTTAAAGGTTGAGAATTTTGAGAAGGACAAGCACCTTGGATAGTGAAGAGAGGTTTGTTAGGTGTTTCATTCACATGTATCAAATTGATTGAGGATGGTTTAGAGGAAAGAACAAAAGTGTTGGAAGAATTATTGATAGTCTTCTCTTGCACTAAAATCTTATCATGGATCAAATCAATTTTAGGAGAGAGACAATAGATAGGCATTGATGTTCTAGTAGGAAGAGTAATACTAGGAAAGGTCATATCATCCTTTATCATCAAAGGATCTACATGGGGAATAAACTCTCTAGGAGAAGGATCAACATTACTCTCTAAAGTCTCACTTTTGAGAGGGAGATCTTTGAAAGAGATGTTAACCATCTTGCTTTGAACTAGGGTATCCTTATGAGTAGAACCAAGTTGAGGAGAGGGAGATGCTTTATTTTTAGAGGGAGAATAAATGAGATTCAAGGAAGGTGAGAAACTATCAAGGGAGTTTTCAATCTCGATTTCATCCCCTTTGGCTAGGGTTCTCTGATGGGATAGAGAATAATCTACACCTTCTTCTAATGGTTCATCCCAAATAGTGAAGTGGTTGAAAGGAATGTTTGAAGTATTGTTAATTTCGGGAGAGGAGATAACATTGTTTATTAATTCCTCATCCTTAGGAGGGAGAGCATCAATAGACGTGTTAAAATCATCCTCTTTCCTCAAAATATGTTCAATATGATCTTTAGGGGAGAGAGAATTAAGGAAATTGCTTATTATTTCATCTTCTTTCTCTAAGGGATGCTTATGGGTAAGACAAACTTTAGGAGAAGGGTAAGCATTTAGCATTAATTCATCATCTCTAGTGGGAATTTTGTTGGAAAAGGAAATGCCATCACTAGGAAATGTAGGGATAATGTCATCTTCTTGCACAAAAGGATCCTCATGAAGGGAGTGTCTTTTAGGAGGAACATGAACATATTTCTCCAAAGATTCATGCTTAGGAAGGAGATCTTTGAAAGAAGTGTTCATAACCTCTTGTTGCACTAACATGCCCCCATTGGAAGGACCAACTTTAGCAGAAAACAAGTCAATGTCCATCAATACCTTTTCACTTAAAGAGGCATCCTGTAGGGAAGGTGAAGTAACATTAAGAAAGGTGTTTACGATATCATTCTCTTCCTCTAGGATAGCTAAATAGGAAGGGCACATTTTAGGAGAATTGTCAAGATCACTCTTAAAGTCTTCATCCTTAGAGCATGGGAGAGTCTCAAAGGGATTGGTAGCAACTCTTTTAGGCACTAAAATGTTGTTATAGATGGGGGGAGGTTCTTTAGGAGAAGGAAAAATTGAAACAAGGGAAGCTAACCCATTATCACATCTATGAGATGAATGCATCATGACAACACTTTTCCTCTTTCAAATGATAACACATGCAAAATAGAAGGAAATGTTTTAATTTTAACCAATGCAAGCACTTAGAATGTAGATTTAGAAAATGAAATTTATGATTCAAATGAGTTCCTAAATCAGATTTGAAATTATTGATCCCAATTAAGCTATCCACAAGTCCAACTTTAGGGTTTTAGCAAAAATTTCCTCTTAATTTTTTTGAATCTTGCAAGAAATTAGGACTTGTAAATACAAATTTGAATTTGAAATAGCATAAACACTCAAATTTGAAAACATAAATCAGAATTTAGAGAAGATTGGAGTTCACGTCGGGTTCACCAAAATGTGTAGGGGAAAAAGTGACACTAAGCAAACATGCCCTAATCTCACTTTCAACCACACACTTGTGGAATACGAAAGAGCCTAGAGGTAGCACACAATTGGCTACTTCTTTTTGTGGAAGAGAGAGCCATGGGCTACCTATTAGGATTTCTATTCCTTTGTTGTAATTGAAAGATAAAATGATGCAAGTTCAATTCCTAACCCAAAGTGCAAGTATGAACAAGATTACAGAATTGAGATTAAACAATGGAAAGCTGTAAACACAAGAACAAGACAAGAATGCAGATACATACCCGGAGTTAAAATCTAAGTGAAAATGTTCAGGACGGGGGTGCGGGCACCACTGTCCTGATTCTGCCCCTGAAACTACTCCGGAAACTGTTGTTTTACAACCTGGAAAGCTGTCGGAAATGCTAAAAATTGTTGTCTGACAGAGGGACCAAGGCACCCAGCGCCCCTGTCCCAGGGACCAGGGTGCCCCATGCCCCTGTCCTGGTCTTTTGCCCAGAAATTTGGTGTGTTGTCCGGTCTCCGTCTGCTTCTTCCGGATCTGTAACTTGCGGTGTCGTTCGAATCCCGAAATCTGCACTTATATCTGAAAAGGTGTTTTGGGTGGCTATATAGGGTTTTGCCTTAGTCAAACCCCTGCTTCAGTGATTTCCACCTCCACGAATAGCCAAGTTGTATTGTAAAAAGTATTGTGTGTGCAGACCTTGTGTGTGTGCAAGATCCTAAAATGCGAGTAAGCAAACTAGAGCAACCTAGAAAGTAAACCCTAATTGCTTGTAAATGATAATGTAAATGCTCCAAATCAAGATGCAAAGTGATCTAAAGCATGAATACAAATGATATAATGAGGCTTATGCAAAGACATGAAAACAACATGAAATCATACCCAACCCCAAGAGAGGAGTACAAGCCAATCTTCAGTTGGTGATCCCTTATTGCTCTTCAATGCCTTCAAAGCCCTAAATGAATGAAATTGATGAATGCTTGATGGATGGATATTGAATGTTATTGAAGTCTTCAAAGATCTGCTCTTTCACTGCATAGAAGGTCCTTGAAACCAAAAATCCAGATCCTTTCAAATGAAGAAAGAGAGCTCTTATATATGAAACCCTAGGTCTTAATTTCAACTTTTTGCTGACCTAGAGATTGAATCTCCTGCCAATTTCTTGGGGTTAAGCTTTATTTTATGATTGGATCGCGCTCCTAAAATTTTGGGAAAAATGTCCGGGACCATGTGCACTCCGGGCACCATGGTCCCGACAACTTTTCACCAAATTTTCAGGGCCATCGGATATGATGATTTTAGAGAGAATTCCAAAGTTACAGGTGATTTTGAGATGTTTTGACCCCCGAAATCAAGCCCCCAAGTTCGAAATAGGACTTAATTAGGGTTTTTGATTAAATGATGTATTGGAAGAATAAAATGAAAGGGGCACACTTTAATGAAAAGGGCCCAACTTTATGATATGGGAGATGATAAAATAGAACCTTAGACCTAATTAATTTAATTAATTAAGTGCTAAAGGGGAAATGCAATGCAAAATACAAAATGCACCAAGGCGGGTGCTAAACTAGGTGTGAAATTGTACCACCCTAGCAAGTGCGTACAATTTACGACGCTACAAATCCAAACCAACCTTAGCAAGCAAATATAGGTCATTCAAATTTATTTATTTCCACACACTCACTCCAAACCCTATCAAAATTCATCATATCAAATAAAACCATTTCAACTTTCATCCAAATCCAAACCATCACCTTAAAAGTAAATATCTCTTTGTCACCAATAGCACAAGTAGCAGAGCTGGCTTGGGTTGTGGGTTTTCTCCCCATTGGTCTTAGGTTTGACTCTAAGGCCTGGACTCGCCCGATGCACCTGGCTTGCAAGTGGCTTGCTACATCCCTAGTGGACTAGTCTCGCCTCAACTCACCCCTTCCTGAACCCCAACTTGGAAATAAGTAAGTCCAAGGTAAGGTAGGTTGGCCGATGGGTTGGGTGACGAGGATACCACTGGCACAACAAAAAAAAGATCACAAACAAGGAAATATATGAACCCCAATAACTAAAAACCTTTTGAATATAATTGTGGGTACAATACACAAGGTGATATTCCATCTCCAAATGAGTTGAGGATTATGAATGAACCCTGTCATACATATCATGACAACACAATTTACCCTTGAAGTCTTGTCAATCAACTTGAGTATTCACCTCGATTTTGAGAATTCCCAAATGTTGGACAGGCCCAAGCTTAGATGGATCAACTTGGGGGCATCATAAGACCATTTCCTTAAACAACTCATTAACATAGAAGGTAGGCTACCCCACCATTTTAACATATAAAAACTTTACAATGTGATTTGCTGAGAGCCAACCTCATCATTAACATTCCAAAATCCTTGAAACCATCTCCACCCTCAACCACCTCATGACTATCTCATTGACCAACAAGTAAGAAATAGTGTGTCACCGCTACCTCCTCAAACATCATCTTCCAACCCTTCTCCACAAGATTAGTCTCTCTCATCCAACCTAAGGTTTAAATGTCACACATCATCCTAGTCAAGACAATCCTTCATCATCTTCACATCAAAACCCACACAAAAAATAATCTCATTCAAACCTATCATGAATCAGAATCCCCTCCACAACATTTGACCAATACATTCCTCCTCCTTTGGCTATTATCACAATCATTATTTCCACTTATGGAAAGCCTCATCCAATCACTTTCTCCTTTATCCATCCCCCATCATGTAATTATGATATAAGTCATGCTCCCACCAAATATTCAATATCACTAAAATCTATATCAACCCACTTCAACCTTTCCAACATCTTATCAACCAATATCGTTATTGTTCATCTCTCATCAACCTACCTATGAAAAAGACTCCACTTTCAAACCCCATTCATGCCATTTATTAGAGATCTCCATCCTTTGGTTCCATTCCATACCAGCCTCCTAACCTACCTCTTGGAATCACCTTTGACCAAGAGTGGCAAGAGATAAAAATTCTCTCAAAGGTTTACAAAATGAAGTAGCCAATCAAAGAAGTTTAGAGACCTTTTCCCCTACCATTTTTATCAATCAATCACAATGGAACCCTTCCCCTTCACTTCAAAATGCCACCTCAAGGAAAAGGGAGACCCCTAAGACCACATCAAAAAATTTCCCATGGCTTGCTAAGAGGTTGCATACATGTACTTGATGTGACTCTTCCCCAATAGTTTGAGAGATCAAGGCTCAAAGTAATTCTTGCGCTTAGCTCCAAACTACTTTCATTGACTTTTTAGAGAAGTTTGCAACTTACTTCTTCAATGTTGAGTATGAGATAATAATGCTAGACCTATGCAATGCTAAGAAACATAACAAGACAATAGTTTTACCTTCCTATAACAATGGAGGGGCCTCACAAGTCATTTTCCTTGGCCAATCCTTGAAAATATAACTCAATTTATATTTTTTCACAAACCTCAATCAAAGAATGGCCTTCCTTTTGTAGGTCCATTATGTATTAATATCTAACAAATATATACAAGTGCTTCACTTTCCAATTAACACAATCATACAATTGGTATCTTGGTAGCCAACATATAGAACTCAATCTTTTCCCTAACTTGTCACACACATCTCTACCTATTATAATTTCATTATGGAGAATTTGCCCACAGAAATGTTGGGTAGATGTTACCAACAGGCACTTCCACTTAGATGTAATTTCAAATACCTAATCTCATCAGTAATATGTCACAAGCATGCATGGGCCATACAACTCAATGATTTATAATAGAGATTCACACTACAATATCTAGAGAATGAATTCACATCATAATCTAATAAATGATGAACTTTGCAATGTCATTAATTTATAGAACAAAATATAAATGTCTTAAATATCATGAGAACTGCATAAAACATCATAAAATAGAAACTAGTTAACATTTATTGTAGAAATAAATTGTAAAAATAGTTTGATCCTTTCCAACTGCTATCCAAGTAATATTTATAAAATAGTATGCATCAAAAATAACTCATTTGTCCCACAATGGCGTATATGATTTGCTTACATTCATGTTCATGACAAAAAAAAAAAAAATCATTTGAATTTCAATATTTTAACTTCCAAAACTTGTTGTTTGAGTTAACATTGTTTCAACTTCACATCATGAAAATTGTTAATGTGTATTAGATTCAATGCAACAAAATATTTTGTGAATATCTAATTTGATCAACTTCTTTGGTTGAAATTATAATCTCTCATTTATTTAGAAATTTATTAGGAATTCACCTACACCAATATCACATTGGTGCACATGAAAGGGTTGCATTGGTACAATCAATATAGGGTTTATAATCTACAATATTTTTTTCTCTCATCTCTTCATAGCTTTGAATTGTATTCCATCAAAAATCATTCGACACAAAATCTTTACTAAAGAAACTATAATTTGTGAGAAATGTTTATGACCCGTGTTAATTCCAGTTGTAGCTATTATGGCTCCAAAACAACATGCCCCTACATGATGCCAAAGGCATACCATTCAAGTATGAAATGTCATGAGACTGAGATTCCTCGGACCCATAGATGACATGGAGGTATTTGTGGCAGCGATGACGTGGATGATGTTGCCTTTTTGCATTTGACGGAAAAGCTTGCTCACGGTTAACATTTTGTCGGTCGATGTCATGACAATGGGACGGTTACATCAAGCGAGGCGGTTAACATCAAATATTACACACGGTTAACATTTTTGGGATCCACAAGGTGACTAACATTGCTGGTCGTGCGTTATGTGCACAGTTTTCAATATTAAAAAAAAAAAATAGAATGAAAACTCAATTTCCCAAAATTTTTGGATGTATTTCATATGGGAGCTGCATGTCAAACTCTTATCGTAGAGGAGGGGAAATTTTTTGAAGAAATCCATTGAGATAGTTATGGTTGAATGTCCCTAGTTAAATCACTAAGCGAAGGAGTTTCCCTTCCATTGGAGTTATAGGTATGCACTGTCAAAATATATGTGGCTCCGAAGGGGAGGACAAAGTTGATCGCATGCATAACGTGAGTTGTATAGGTATATTGTTATCACCTGTTAACATGCGGGTTTTTTCATGTGCAAGGAGGAGGTATCATAGCGCACGGGTGGGTGGGACATTTGAATATTGTTGTGTAGGGGTATAGCGGCATCAGTAAATTCAAACCCTAATAGATAATGATAGTTTTACAATTCCTTCCTCAACTTTGTGTTTTTTATTGCAAATTTTTTTATCATTTTTGTATCACAGAGGTGGTTGTGAGGGTTTCATTGGGAGGTGTTAAGAGGACAATGATTTGGGTGGAGGCTTAGGCAACTGCGGTAATTTGAAACCCTAAGACATTCAATAAAAAAAAGTTTATTTCCTATGTCATTTTGTGTTCTGTCTATGAAAATTATTAATCATGTTGCAGCATGGTCATGTCAGGATACCGAGGTTCATTGTTTGTGGGTTGGCTGGGTGAAGAGATCTAGAAGATTTTAAAGGTATGTATATTTTCATAATTATATGTGTCAATTTTCCATAGTGATAAGAGTTGTTAAAGATGAAATGCTCGTTCTTTTTCTTGTCTATAGAAAAAATTAGAATGGTTTGGAAGTGTCCATTATTTTGTTGCTCCAACCAAACACATTTTTATTGTTTGATTTTTTGAAAGGTTCTGTGTTAGGGGCGAACGTGTTAAGAGCTATAAAATGCAGTAGGTTGCTTGATTTTTTAACTTTGCAATTGTTTGAATGCATCACATTTCTAGTTTTATGAAAAAGGAAAATGCAGCTTGTTCTACCAAGCACGAGCAACATCTGTAATTTTTTACTAACACACATATGTACGCATAGAAATGTACAAACATATCTATATCTAAACTAGCACACGCCAAACCCCTATGTGTGTGTGTGTGTGTGTGTGTGTGTGTGTGTGTGTGTGTGTGTGTGTGTGTGTGTGTGTGTGTGTGTGTGTGTGTGTGTGTGTGTGTGTGTGTGTGTGTGTGTGTGTGTGTGTGTGTGTGTGTGAATATGGAGCAATACACACACACACACACATATATATATAGAAAAGGTGATGCAGATGATCCTCTGACCCTGTAATTCAACAAATATGTCCTCTATAATACAGAGGAAAAAGACTGAATAAAACAAAGACAAAAGAAACTATGGAAATATTATGCTTTATTTCCATTATTCTTAGCTGCTCATTAGATCAAAAAATAAAACCTCTACTCTCCTCGTTAACAGCATTCCTCTTTATTCCACAAAAGCCCCTAATAAACTCCTACAATTTATTGCCACATAACGATAGTCTTAAACCGTTATCAGTTCCTATGAAGACTACAAAGTAATAGTAGTCCATAATAGATCAATCACATCTAACTTAACACCAACAGAGATTACAAACATGTTCCCCATTGTTCAGCAAATCGATTTGAATGAGAACTGTAATAGCATCCAATCACTTACACGCTTGTTTGCTCAATGGAATGGTAGTGTGTAGAAAATGGGCCCCTCATGTAGCTATTATGCATGTCCTACACATTTATTGTAAAAAATAACAGATCAACTCCTAATTGTCAGCAAACAGCAGATCAACCCCTAAATAAGAGCAGGTCACGCACAGTCAAGGAATAGTTGCATCAAATAGTCAACAACCTGATTTTTAGGAATTTGTTTACATCAAAAGGAAAACCATAATGATTTTAAACACAATACAAACCATAACATACAAACGAGGTCAAAACCACGTAAAAGAATCTCAATTTAAAACATAACATTTTGCATGACTTTCTCTTTCATGTATCTATTAGGTGCCTACCACATGTATTTGCATATATATTTATTCTCAAACATGTATGTTGATGCATGTCATTGGTACGATAGGTTTGTTTTGGAGCCAGAATAGATGCGTCCTATGTATGTTAATGCATGTCATTGGTACAATCGCATTTTGAATCCAGAATAGACATGTCTGACAGAAGTTGGACGCACCTAATCTCACTCAAAAACTGTAGAATAAACATATATGCAAATATATGTGGGAGGCACCTAATATCTACGTGTATTATAGCTCAATAATTGACCTATCGTACCAATGACATGCATCGACATACATTTACAAGACATGCATACCATGCCAACTTGTCGTGGCTCTCGGACCCATAATATGTGATGTGGAGTTGTTGTCGAGTTGTCGGTTTCACTCCTCGGGGCCCACACGAAATTATGTGGACATGTCGAAGGACGGCCACGACATGGTTCATGGTTACTAGCGGTTTATTGTGCATAACACACACATTAAAATCTTGTGAATGAAGGAACCGCATTCAGACGATATCCCGATAGGAAGAAGAGGACGCGAGCTCCAAAACTTGGTACGTTTGTCAGAGAAAAGACTAACACGAAACTCAAGTTAGTCTCGCAGTGGGACGTTGTTACTACTTACTAAGGTTGCCATTAGTCTTATGTTCAAATTTATTCTGTATACTCTAGTCAGTTAACTCTACTAAAATATTCAGTCGGTATGAACAGAGAAGTCGGTAATAGAAGAAACTAGTCACAGAGCCCAGTATGCACCGAGCTGTCTACCGAGTATCATTCCATGTTTACCGAGAAGCAAAGATGACACACCGAGTTTATATACACCAAGTGAAACGTGTTACTAGATTCATTGAACCTGGACATACATATGGAAACGTGTTACAAGATCGAGGAACATAGAACTGTTATCACATTAGAAATTGCACTTAAAGATTGTGTATGATTTCGAGGTCATCTAACCAATGAAATATTTTGCATGGTTATTCATTCGATAAAACATGTTTGTAAGATCGAAGCAATGAATGGATCACCAACATAAGAGATCTATTTAGACAACATGAATTGAGATCAGATACACACATGTAGTATGACTGAAAGGAAGATATAGAAATATATGAAGCAAGACATGTGAAAACACTAAGTGTTATGACTGTTACAGAGACACAAAGGTCACCAAGAAGGTTTTCAGAGAACAGTCAAAGAATAGAGTAAAAAAAAGGGTTTACTAAGTTACTATATGGGTTACTGAGGTATGCTATAAGCAAGGTAATCTTATTTGAGGACATAGAATTTGCTATAACATTTCAATGTAAAGTTGCAGATATTTGTAATGATTCTATTGTAATATTTTGAAATTGTAAGAGAAACCTTTAACGGGGTAAAAGACTCTAACCAAGTCTATAAATTGTAAAGCCTCTAACTAGGTGCGGCATTTAGATTAAGTGTTGTTAAATCCTTTAGCAAGGTAGATCTAATAGATCTTGATACTCCTAATAGGGTAAGCTATCAGAAATAGCTAAACATGTAGCTCTAACCAAGCACCCTTTATTATTGCAGTAGTGAAGTTGTGGGTGCCATCCCCACCGCAATTTTTCTCTCTAACTAAGAGTTTCTGCATAACCAAAATATAAGTGTTATGGAGTGAATCATGTATGATTGTTATTTATTTGGTTTAGCATTATATTATGTTACTGCACTATTCAGTTTATGCTTAACAGTAAAGTTATTGTTGAAGAAAAGTTTTGAAGTACTGATTCACCCCTCCCCTCTTAGTACATTAGCTTTCCATATTGGGCCTAACAAACGCCTCTATTGTGGCTACAAAAAATAGTATGGGGCAAATAACACAACATATTTGTGGCAAGTTTTTAGTCATAGGTTTTGTGTTCGATGACTTCTTTTGTCTAACACAATGCTAACAGTCTGTACGATTTATCTATTTTGGAGCTAGAATAGACACAACCTCTCGGAGCATTGATCATGTACGGTTTGTGATTTGATGTAGCTAACAACATTAAAGCCAAAGGCTAACACGCGATACAATTTATAATAACAAGGCTTGTTGAGCAGGTAAAGCCACTTGGTGTTGGAGTTAGTCAATATAAAGGCTCCAGAATAGACAAATCCCACTGCGTGTTAGTGACATGTTATTCAATCACAACCGTTGAATTTAAAATATATGGTGTAAAATGTGTGACTAAGTTGTGTGTTAGTAGCACTATAGCATTGATTCCAAGTCAGAATAGAGGCGTCTATCCTTGAGCGCATAACAATAGTACCAAAATAGGTGGTTGATATACACAGCTCTAGCATATGGAAAATTGACACATATAATTTAGGTGATATATATTACTTAGTGGTAATTTATATTGAATGTTAAACTGCATTTTCATATATGAACATGTAGGTTCCTTTTATGTCTTTTGAAATGCATTTACTTCCCAATGTAGACTACCACTAACATTAGTTATCCATGCAGGTTGTTGATTTTCAAGGACTATTGAGCAGTCCCCCTGCAAATGTCCAGACGTTCCCAGTTTGTTGCTCTATCTCCCAATTTGTTGTATATACTTTTTTTATGCGATAGAAATGTATGTATAAAATTCAGTTCTTGATCATGTAATATTAATGTCCTTACTTTTACTGAATTTGATAATGATGAAAATGAACAATGCAATTGGCTGATGTGTTATACTCTACGCTATAGATGCACCATATTAGGCAATAAGATATTATTTTCCAACTTGAATGCAGTATGATTGGTATTTATGGATCTTCGAGTCATGAAACTAGTGTTGAATATATGAACTTGAAATCCTTATTCTTGCGAACTATGTGTTATAAATTTGTATATATTCTGTTAGTTTGCATGAGAGTGTTTATGTTCATCCCAATGTATTTGTATATCTAGATTATCGATGTTTGTGATGTTTGATAACTACATGTGTTTGACGATCCAACTTTGATTTGAAATGTTATTTGGGGTTTTGTTTAAGATGTCTTCGATGGCATGACAAACTCCTCACATGTTTATCCTTCACAGTGTTTTTCTTTTTCTTTTGGGAACTTAAGATTAGGTTATTAATAATATTCCCATATCAACAAAGACATGGAACCTTTAGAATAGATACTCGTTTCAAAAGACATGTGTCTTTCAAATAATGAATTGGAGGTCTATGTACACATTAATTATCGTCAAATACTTTCTTAATGGTAATGAATCCATGTGTATTGTGTGACATAGAGTGATCATCTTAATTGTTGCACACTCATTTTACACCATCGATTTTGCAATTAACGGTTGTGATTGACTAACCTGTCATTAACACGTTGTACGAAAGGTCCATTTTGGAGCCAAAATAGACACATCCGATGCGTTAAGCGTGTTCTGCATCCTTCTTTATCAATCCTTAACAAAGTCTATTTTGTGTTGTATTTTGGATGGGGACAACACATGAAGCCTTTTTTACAACGTTGGTGATGGATCATAATCATTATTTTGTTACAATTGCAATGAAATATGTTTTACACCGGAATGTCATGAATAGTTTATGGCTAACCATTAGTTGGGTTGTACATAACACAGTGACATGTTGACTTTATATTGCAATGTGTGAATAATCGGTCGTGTGTTGACTGTGTCATTTGTGGTGAATGTGTGGAGTTACTAATAATGTGAAGAATATCAATTGCATCTTATTTGTTTTTTCAGTTCAATCATGTCAATTGCATTGATAAAAAGGTTGAGGTAAACTATTGATCTTGATTATGGTTTACTGGAGCTAAAGGCAGATGATTAGGAGTTGGCCACATTCACTTCCTAGTGACATGTGACATCGGCCTTCTTGTAAGATAAGTAGTTTTAATGGATTATGCAACACGTAGTATTCCTTGGTTTTGTCACTGTTTAATGCTTGTGACTAGAGATCCAATTTGTATACCCAGGAGAGATTTGGGATTTCAGATGTGGGACCAGTTGGGGATTCAAATCTGAAAGATTTAGGAGTTGGGCTTTCACATCCAAGACTAGTTGAGGATTCAAATCTGAAAGAGTCAGGAGTTGGGATTTTAGATGCGGGACCAGTTGGGGATTCAAATCTAAAAGATTCAGGAGTTGGGTTTTCACATCCAGGACTAGTGGAGGATTCAAATCTGAAAGAGTCAGGAGTTGGGGTTTCAGATGCGGGACTAGTTGGGGATCCAAATCTGAAAGAGTCAGGAGATGGGCTTTCAGGTCAAGGACTAGTTGGGGATTCAAATCTGAATGAGTCATGAGTTGGGTCTCCAATTTTGAACCCATTATCAAGTCGGCTTCTTAGTGACTGCACAACTACTGGCATTTGCATGAAGATTGCATTAATGAAATGATATGTTGTCATTGATGTCAATTAATCGATAATGATATTGTTGTAATATTGTTTTGTAGCCGGTAGGAAGAGCTAGTGAAAGGAAACTGTAACCGGTAGGTAAGTTTGTGGAGTGAACCGGTATTGCTAAGTATTGGAGAATTGAACCGATAAACCTACCTGTTGATTTGATAAACCCTAACCGATTAAGTTTGGTGAATTGGTTATATTGGTTTATGATCTGATGGTGAGCGGTAATGATTATGACACATATGTATATTATATGAAGAGATTTTCAAAGTGTTTTTGGCGCATTGAGGTAATGTTTTTTGTCTTGGGAATGAGTAAGCATATTGCATGTAATGAAAAGCGTATGATGAGTTACTAAGTTTGATGAAGTAGTGATCAAGGAACGGTCAAGGCTTTATTGAATGATGTGTAGAGATTGTTATGTAATCCAATGGTCATACTTGAACTGACTTATTTGTAATCTATATTAGAATTAGATTTTTGTTGTGTTACCGACTTGGTTGATTTGTTTATAAGGTCGATGAGTTGTTTAGTTTCAGAGTTGGCAAAATTTTAGTTGAGTGTGTGGTTGTCGAACCAGATGATGTATCTATAGTTTGAGTAAAGGCGGATAGGAGCATGAAAAGGATTTGAACAAGCAATTGTAGTGTTATTCAAACATATTAGCAAACTCCTATTGTTTTCTAACAATTACAACACTTAAATCCCCTAATCGGGTAAGCTCTAACAAGCTTGGTATTATTCAAATCCTCTAACAAGGTGATCCATTAGCTTGGATTCTAAATCCTTTACAAAGGTTACTCCTCACAGGGTATTGCTTCTAACAAGGCATTATAGTCAATCCCTTAACCGAGTGGTCCCTAACAGGATTTGTTCTTAACAGGACTTTTTGTAAAAGCTTTAACAGGCTTGGCTCCTAACAGAGGGTGAACTTCAAAAGAGTTTAGATAGTTATCTTGTGAGTCTCATCTCACCATGGTTTTTCCCATTTGGTTTTCCACGTCAAAAATATTGTGTCAAGTGGTGAATGTTTTTGTGGTTATGTTTTCTATGGTTGATTTTCTTAACTACTTAATCCACTTTGATAAGTCATGATAATCGGCAGCAATATGAAATAAGTTTTACTTATGTCAGTAAAAGTATTTGGATGTTTGTGAGTTTAAAGTTGTTTACTGTTAATCTGTTGTAACAATCAATCAGTTTAACTTGACAGTGATATTGCATTGATAGTTCTATGTTTAGTTTAAGAGATTGTTTTTGAGATTGGGTGAATTTTATCAGTTTTTCTATCTACTGATTCACCCCCCCCCCCTCTCAATAGTTGACTGGATCCTTGTTCTTTCAGCATACCATCAACAACCATACTGGTAATTATTTATCATTGTATTATAATTTTTTTCCATCATTTCATGGGATGGTTGTTGAAAGTTGGGACTTATAAGTGGAAATGTACATATATATGGGCATAAAAAGCATCGATGATGTGTGATATTTTATTTAACAATATCATGATAGTGGCTCTGCTGGTGAGGAAGATGAGCCCATTAGCAATGTAGATGAGGGCGATTATACTAATCCTCCAGGTGGTGAGAGTGAAAAAGGGGATGTTCGTAGCGAGCATGAGGTGAGCATAGAGCAAGAGATTGAAGGGAAAGGTGATTCTATCATCGCTCAAGAACAGGAACAAGGAGGAGGGGAGAGTAACGAGGAGGTCCACTATTAGTCATTATATTTTGGATTATCTTTATAATGTTTGATTAGTGCAAAATTAAATGTGATGCTTTGTCTCTATTGCATGTGTGCAGCAATAGGCCGATCACAAAAAAGAACATATTAATGGCAAGTTGCACTACTTTTGTCTCTTTCGTCATTGTTCCTACAATGGAGACCGTAAGTTTTGGGATCTGGGGAGGCTTAATATGCATAAAGCCAGAGAACATAAGCTTCTATTATTGGGGGTTGCACGACATAGATGTGAACCATGTGGTAGTGGAGAATGTAGGGTGGATCATATGAAGAAATCGTAGATGTACTTGAAAAAGAGGGAGTCTAATATCGAACACCAAATGGGTGTACGGTATAGTATGCAAAAAAAACATATCATTGAATGAGTGTGCATAAAATATGGAAAGAAAAAACATGATGAGCTTCCAACTGAAGGGAAGGAAGAGATAAAGGAAGCAATGTGAGGGTATGACAACATTTCAATTAGGGAGGCGAGAAGGAAGAAGCTTTTGGAGTTACTGGAAAGAAAGAATATTGCAACAGAGGTAATTTTTAGTGATCATATTGTTTTACAGTTTAATAAATTCCTTTAAACATCTAAAGAATGTCTTATTGAGCTATCTTATCATGTTGCCCAGAGTTTAAGTGATAGTGCAGGCCATGGTGAGGAGGTTCTATTATCAAAGGCTAATCGCGAAACAAACGTGTCAGTGAATGAGGCTACACCTGTTTCGTTGGGGAAGCAAAGAAAGAAGAATGTTGCAGAAAAAACAAGGCCGACTTCAGATCTTCAAACAAATGAGGGTGCATCTGTTTTATCAGGGAAGCAAAAAAAGAAGAATGTTGCCAAAAAAAAGGTGGACTTCAGATCTTGAAACAAATGTTCTAGTCAATGAGCCTGCATCTAATTCATCGGGGAAGCAAGAAAAGAAGAATGTCGTAGAAAAAACAAGGACAATTTCAGATGAAGCCACACATTTTTCATCGAAGGTGATTGTCTGTTGGCTTGTCCATATGTGTGTTTTCATTGCATGGTATGCTTTGCACTCCACTGTGTAGTATGTTGACTATTTTGTCCATGTCATTGTAGGCTAATTTTGATGGGGTTCATGGAGGGAGCATGGTGTGTCCCATGGTATTGGATGACATGGAACGTAGTGTGCCCAAAAAAGTAAGTCAAAAACCTTGGTCGTTTGTTAGGTATCTATTTGTTTGGATGAAGAAGGTGGAGGAGACGTCGAATGAAAAATTGGGTGCATGCAGTGGTGAGAAGATTGTGAAGCAGTCTCCTGAATTGGGAAGATGTTGGACAATAGGAGAAAAGAACAACCAATGCAGTTGTCTGATGACACCATGTGTAGTGTTCCCCAAAAACCACATCCAAAATCTTTGATGTCTATTAGGAGGAAGAAGGTGAAGGAGACAATGATTGAAAAATTGCATTCAGTGGTGAGACGATTGTAGAGCAATCTCCTAAACTGGGCCAGAGGTTGGAGGATAGGTGAAAAGATGAACAAGTAATGCGGTGTCATTGTGCATGACATGTAGTTCTATATAATCACATGTTGTGTTATACTATAGAGTAACTCTTTTTTGTATGCAGTCAGTCGTGGAATTGGATGAGAAACCTCAAAAGTCTGTTTGGAGGGAGAAGTTGAAGGAGACGTTGAATGGAAATTTGAGTGCATACATTGGTGAGAAGATTGCAGAGGAGTCTAGTGAATTGGGGCAGACATTGGAGGATAAGAGCAAAGATGAACAGGTATTGGGCTCTTATTGTGCATAACAGGTGGTGAGAGGCAATGTTATACTGTAGAGCATTTTTTATGTTGTTGTGGTTTGTGTTTGTTATCTGTGTTCCTGTTATTGCCTTAGTCATGTAAAATTCATCGGCCTTGGTCCAGTAGTGTTCATAGGCGTATGGGTTTAATGTTTACTTACACTCTTGTACAATGTGTCACATTTTGCAGCATAATGCAATAGAAGAAAGCATTGAGAAAGATTCTGGGGGAAATGATGATGGATCTACAAATGCAGACCGTGACCGCGATGGGGGCAACGAGACGGGACAGACGATTGTTTCGGTACTGTTGTATTACATTGCCATGAATTGATTTGTCTATGTTTGATGGTCAGCTATAAAGAATTCTATTTAAGCAACTACGTCCACTTGTTACTGATGCAGGCAATTGTGGAAGACAAAGAAGAGTGTGCCAATGAAGATGCTCACGTTTTTGTTATTGGAGTTGAATTCCAACTACTAGTGGATGGGGAAGTGGTTGGGGAAGGTGTTGTTGATGGGCTGGGGGAGAGTGTAATGTGTCATACTATTTCAGTCCCGTGAGATTGTGCTAAAGTTCACATCATGAAAGTCTTTGATGCAAATGCCCATATGCCTTACCCAGGTCCTTTCACTGATGTCTTGTTGGATTCCCTAAACTCGTGGATGTTGTGGCCTATTCAAGACCTGGTTTGTTCCCCACCCACGGTAAGTTTCAAAGATGACAAGATCCCTTCCTGTGTCTTCTCATTCCATCATTTATCTTATTCTAATGGAATGAAATAGGCAGCACTCGTATGATGTCATTTGTATGTGGTAGGATAAAGTTGGTGAAAGTGTCGAGCCACAAAAAGAGGATTTTAAACGTGACCCTGTGATCAGACGAGCAAGTAAGAGGCTACGATCACTTGGCATCACCCCTCCCAAGTTGCATAAGCATGAGAAGAAGTGTAAATCATTTTATGATGTTGTCAACTCCATTGTGCAAACCAGATAGTGGAGGCAATAATATTTTTTGATTTGCATTGTTGTTCCTCTTTCCTAATATTTACAGCGAGATGATGTGGTGGAAGATCAGTCTTGATAGACTATTTAGATGGGATTTGGAGATCTTGTATTGAGATGGATTTTACCTTACCATAGTTTAATGCCTCTCAATTATTGTTTTCATTTTAAATGAACTATACTTTATTTTCAACCTTCCGTGCTATTTTAAGCAACGTAACTGTAAAAGCTTGATTTGTTGGATTGTTTCATAGTGATCCTACACCATGAACTACCCTTTAATAACTTTAGAAACCTATCTTTGGTGTGCAACATTTTTAATAATGATAGTGGATGGTAGAATAAAGTCGATGATAGCCATTTATTGTTCAAGTTTTGTTCAAGGTCTCTTACTTATTGCATATGCATAGGTTTTGTTACTGCGTATCAATAGGGTTCCTGCAACTCTTTTACGTATACAGATCAAGCCGAATGTTTGATTGAAATTGTGAACCATGTTCTCTTTCCACTATAACTTACGACAATTCAATATACCATTGTTATTGTTTGTTTTTAAACACTGAATCTAAAATGATGTAACAACAAAAAATAACCAAAAAAAATCAATTAAAAA
This sequence comes from Cryptomeria japonica, assembly GCF_030272615.1. NCBI lineage: Eukaryota > Viridiplantae > Streptophyta > Pinopsida > Cupressales > Cupressaceae > Cryptomeria > Cryptomeria japonica. Next base: position 177,914,501 of record NC_081409.1, read on the forward strand.
AAGAAGACTTGTGTTATAGTTTCATGGCATATGTGTAATAAGTTGGATGCAGGATGACGAGTGGTGAGTGATGGAGTTATCTTCCCAAAACATGGATTCCCAATTGGCAGCTAACCTACCACCCAAGTTCCCTTCCACTTGTCAGTTTAGTGAGCACGTTAACTTTTGTATTCTACATAATGTTATTCATGCAAAAATGCAATAGATACATGTTCATTTCGTGTTGGCATAAACTATTGTTTCCTACATTTTTCATGTTGTCTTTCCTATTGAAGTACTAATACTTATTTTTTGGCATTGTTTACAAGGATGACAATGGGAAGACCGAGGACATGAAAAGAAGGGGCGTTGAAATATTTGTTCCGGAGAACGGAACGGCTGCTATGACTTCACAAGTGAATGAGACACCTGATGTTCTCACCTCCGACATGTAGAACTGCTAACGCAAAAGGTCAAAATGGCTCATGCTAAAAATGAAAGGCTAAAGGGGATTGTTTCTAACCTTGAATGGAGATGCACTGAACTGAAAAGGAGATGCACTGAATTGAGTAAGAAATGCATAGAACTAAATAACAAGGTCATGGAATTCGATGATAAGAATACAGACCTTGAGCTGGAAGTGCGTAGACTGCAGATGGAGAATGAGAAATAGGAGGTAGTGTGTGAGGCGTGCACTAAAAGCAACAAAATCATAAGTGACCAGATGTAGAGCATGCTAGATGTTTGTGCGCAACGCGCTCAATACTGGAAACGAAGGTTTGAGGAAGTGTTTTCCTTTGTAACCGATGAAGATGATGCGAAGGATGTGCCTCCCCTTACTCTGACCACTGGGGGAAAGAAAGTGATTTAAATACTCAACCTCAACCTCCATAAGAGGCTTGTACTGTTACTAAATTTGTCTAGATGTATATTGTTGGCCTTTGTTGAATAAAATGTCAACAATGGTACAAACTATTTGTAATCAGACATATTGGAATTTTATCCAATTATTTCATTTAAGAAAACACTTTGTATGCTTCATGAATGGTTATTTTCAATAAATGTGATTGACTTCACTTAAACAGCTTGAATGGTTAATGTATGGTTTCTTGTATAGTTTCTCATGCTTTATGAATGGTTATATGTGGCTTTTCTACACGTGTTGTATGATGAATGGTTGAACAAGGTGATATGTGCCTCTTCAATTGGTTATAGGGTTATATATGTTTGCGTATGAAGAATAGTTATATGTGGCTTTCTCAAATTTCTTTGCTTTCATTTATATGTTGTGAATGTGCTCTAAACTTACTTCAGTTGATTTCACTATAATCGAGTATATTATGTGATGTCCCCTTCATATTCTACATTTTTTACAGTGAAGGTACCTTAATATAATTGATAAAATATTCATCATTGGGTGGCACTAACCCAGAGAGAAGCAGATGGTCAAGGTGAGCATTGTCATACCTAAGTCACATTACCAGTGCTTCCATGTGCATTTTCAATGAGTAATTTGATTAAATGAACATAAAACTTGATTGGGATGTGTGTCAGATTGAATTAATGTTTTCTTGGATGTGAATTAACTACCTTAAAACCCTCTGTGATAGAATTAGAGAAGAGGGTTATGTAACAGGGTTAGAGAAGAGTAGGGACAATACATATTAGATAGGATCACAGAATTTTTCAATCAAGAAATAAAAAATATGTTAATCAGGAAGACAAAGATGTGTGCTATAAAGTCATACCAAAGTAAATATTAAATATAGATCAATGAGTATTTAACTATTTAAGAATTACCAAAAGAATAAGATGAAGTATAACACGCAGGTTAGTTATACTTGTATTATTGAAACAAAGAAACTGAATTTGAAACTAACACTTCAAATGAACAGAGAAGTTTTCAGATTATTCTATTGATTTCACTACTGAAATGAGGTACAACATACTGTTACGGTGTTCTCAGAAGATCTACTGTATTTTCTATTGGTCTTGGTTTCTCCCTTTTATACAAAATTGGGAGAAGCAACAAGCTTCAGACCATTAAGAGACACCTCGCCATAACTAATTGACATAATGGAGAAATGAGAGAACAAATTTGTGTAAACATAATTCAAAACATAAACAAATTTGAAGACGATTGCAACTCTCGGATTTTGGGCCTGGCAATCTCTGTTATCGATTTGTAGGCACATTCAAATGAGTCACTTCCCATTGGTAAACTTCATAATCACTGGGCCACTAAAAGTTCAGAATGATGGGCATGTTCATCAAATGATCTTTCCACTTCTTGTTTGTTAAATTTCTGACCTCTGCAACAAACCTAGCGTAACCAAAATCCACATTTATAATCCTGTCTTGAAACACATGAAATCTCCCAACATTGATATCTCCTTCCTCCTTCAAATGTGCAGTGATCTTTGCTACAATCTGGGTGAAGTCGCTCTTCCAATCATCGAATTCCCAGATATGCTTATCATTGTCCATGATATGAGGAATAGTCAATTGCTGAAATGCGTGGAAATAATCAATTTTTGCTCTCACCTTTTGCTCCATACTTCTAACATTATTGAGTCCACTTTCGATTTTTTGCACCATTTGGCAAGTTTCTTTTATTTTCAGTTTAGCATCAAGATTTCTCTTAGTCACCTTGCGTAGCATTTCCAATGTCACATATGTAGGTTACCACATTTTTGACACATTTTCCAATTTGGGCCTATTCTCTTTGAACACTTCTAACATCTTCAACAAATTTTGATAACTCCCATATATCTCTTCCAATTTCTCAACTATAAAGTTGACCCTATGTAGGAGAATTTGTTAAAAAACTCGCAGAGTTTCTTGTGCCATTTTTTACAGGATCTCCACATTGGCTGCCCTCATATCATGTATCTCTCTCTCGTATTTCTTCTTTTCTTAATTCCACTCCTTGTTGTCACCTATTTTATCAATGTTCTTTGAAGGGGCATGCGTATGCAAAACGATCGCCTTATTTTGATTGTTAGGCTAACCTTCCAACTATCCTCTCAATGTAGCATTCTCAATATATAACCTGTTTATTTCATCATTCGTATCCTTTTTCCCAGCCTCTAGTTAATGTAACTTTCCTTCCATTTGCTTTATTGACTCCCTCGTAAACATTGCAGAGTGCATGGTCATTGTAGCTACCTCTAATGGAGATGTTTCTTTTATGGATTTGAAAAGTGTTGCCCCCTGAGTTTCCTTTACCAAATCAACCAACTTTGGCTTACGAGTACTTTTTGAGCTCACCCATAAGGCTAATATCTCAATTTTGGGATTATACCCTATTCCACTCACCCCTTCATCTAAATCAAATTCAACAATTAGCATGGGATCATCATGTTGTCTGACCTAATCCAACAAGAACATTTGTTTCATGGTCATTCTCGAAATTATGAGCATGCTATTGTTTAAAATCATTTTTCTTGCATCTGCAAGGATCAAGTCTGTTTCATCCAATCTCATTTCTTTCAAAGTTTGATAAATCACATCTTCATGTTTCATTTCCTCTACTCTTGTGAGGATCACTTGTTTCCTCTCTTCAAATTCCTTCATTTTTGTCTTTAACCAGAAATTTTTAAATTTCTAACTATGGATGACATTGTCATCATCAAGGAACCTCATTGACATGGCCACTCTTTCATCACTAGTATTGATAGGCTTTGCCTCTTTTGCTACTTGGGCCTCAGCCATGTACCTCTTACTGGTACCTAGGTGGAACCATATTTGATTGATTAGATGGCTCCTCTCTCCGTGGGGCCCTCAATGCAGCAACAACTTCAAGTGTATCATCCTGCTCTTCATGCACTTCTCTTGTGGATTTATTATTTGTTACCTCTTGAATCACAACCCCTACGGGTTTCTTTGGTGGAGCCTTGGCCTTTTGTGGTGAGGCTTCCACACCTGATGATTTTCCATATATCTTTTCAAAATTTTGGAAACACAATTCTATTCTCTCCAGCCCATCAGTCACACCAACATAGAGCCCAAGGAAAGATGGATCCTTTTGTTTCTTTTCCTCTTAAACTCTTGCTATGGTTTCCCACTTCTTCCTTCTATCCATAATTTCTCCATTTGATTTGAGATTTATGATCAGGTCTTCTTCTATCAGTAACTCATGTGAAATTGACTTAATAACACAACTGATGTGGTTTTTAGGATCACATATTCTTTCCTTACCATGTTTCAGCTTGAAATTGATGTTTAAGTAATTTTGTAACTTTTCCAACTATGTCGACTTGAATTTCATCATCAGAATACTACTTGCAACAATTTAGTTTCACAAAATACAAAGGAAATGCTATAGAAAATCCAAATTCAACCAATGAAACTACATGAAATACATATTAAAATAAAATATTATTTTTACCTTCATGGTTTAAGTCGCATTGTGTCCTAACTCCAATGTTCCTGGTTGCAGATGGTGTGCTCTCAAACAAGCACCGATAGCTTCCAAGATGGCATATGAAGAATAGACTGATAACAAGTAGTTAACTACTACTATGATATGCAATGCTAAATGATTATGCTAAAATGAGTATCCTATATGATTATGCTATTTGCTTCAAGATTAAAACTCACGGATGCATAAGTTTTATAAATGATTGTCTTGCAAATTCACTTGAAGTATAACTCTCTCTCAACTCAAACTCTTGATTTTATAGACCTTGAGAGGATAAGATGGTGTGGCTCAGATCAATGGTCATGATCAGATTTGCAGATTTGGATGACTATGAGCAAAGGTGAAGGTTGAGAGAAAGGGGGAAGGAGAAGACAAGTATCACTCATCTCACCTTGACTGGGTTGCTGACTGGTGGAATCTAGGGATGGTTGGAGAAAATTTAGGCATGAGAGTACAAGTGGACTTAAGTCCTTCCTAAGATGTAGGGATGTTGGAGAGAATATAGAAGAAGGTTATGAAATATGTGTACATACACAATATTTCATTAAGTTTGGAGGTTGAAGATAAATGATGAATTAGTATTTAAGAAATATTAATTTCTTTAGCCACCTAATGGATGAGTTGGAAAAGGGAAGATGAAGTGGAGATGGAAGGTGAGTTGGAAAAGAGATTAAATAATTTAAGAAATAATTTAATATTTGAGACTATAGGATAGGAGAATAATCATTAAACATTAGATATTCAAATGATTGAAGGTAATAATTAAATATTTAGATATTCAATTAATTAGAGGAATAGAATAGATGAATTAATTAATAAAATATTTCAATTAAATTAATTAATAGAAAGACACGAAATGAATTAAATAAATTAATCTTTTCAAATTAACTATTTAATAGAAGAATAATTATTAAATAAATATAAAATATGTATTTAATTGCTCATAGCCATTTTTATGTGTATACATTTTTCCCCTCTTTGAAATGATGTCGAGACAACAAGTCTCGATAGCGTGCCTGATGGAGATAAAAATCCTGATTGTGTGCCCCCTCGATAGATTGATCGTGAAATTGTTGAAAAATTTAGTTTGAACGATTGATCTAATGATAATTGAAAAGTTCCATCAATTAAATTCATTTGTAAAAAACAAATCAAATTGCCCCATTGAAAAGCATTAATTACCCTTTCAATTAGTAATTATAAAATTAACCAACGTTAATTTTAATTTCATTTTCATCCTTGTCAGCTTGTGAAGAATGTTAAGATATAGCCCTCGTGAATCTAACTGATGGTAAATCGGTTATTATCTGGAGAGTGATATATTAACAGAGCATACAATTCGGAAATTAAACATAAACAAACTAATTGTTATGAACGGTTGCCTCCGTAGGGGCATGTCCATACGTGACAACTGCCACATATGGACATGTCCCTACGTATGCAACCTTTCCTCTTGTATTTAAACTAGATTCAATGATGGAGACGATCAATAACTCATGGCAATCAGTCTTCTAGAATCACTATCATTATTCTTCAATCCATATTTCACAACATGGTATCAAAGTCAGCATATCAAGAGAATAAATTAGACAGCCATATTACCCATAAGCATTTATCGAAAGTAAATAACAAATCGATGTAGAGGCTATATACGCAGAGGATATATCTGACTAAGAAAATATTCAAAATGTCAAGTAATATGAGAGTGGAAGATAGACTCGAAGGAGCCTCCAACTTCATTTCCTGGAAGATACGAATCATTGTCATTCTTAAAGAACTAGAATTAGAGTCTTACATAGAAGAAAATCTAGACATGCCAAATGATGAACTACAGAAATCTACCTGGAAAAGGCGTAATAATAAAGCAAAGAAAATAATTATTGACTCAGTCAAAGATCATATTCTTCCATCTATAGCCAAACTACCTAAAGCATGTGAAGTATTTAAAACCATTAAAAATACATATGAAGTTAACAATGCGAGTAGAATGTTAACCTTGAAACAACAACTTTTAAACATAAAGATGAATAAAGATGATACAATATCTACATACTTTTCAAGGATATCTGAAGTAAAAGACCAATTACAAACTATTGGAAATGAGGTAGATGATCAAGAAATCTCTCTCATAGCCCTAAGAGGATTACCAATTTCATGGGAATCCTACATTCAATGTATTAACAGAACACCCCCCTTACCCAAATTTGAACAACTTAAGAATGAGTGCATTCAAGAGGAATCTTGACTAATCTCAAGAGGATTATGGCCAAATAAAGAAGGAGAAATCCAAGCACTTAATACAAATACCTTCAACAAAAAGAAAAAGTTCTCCAAATGGAAGTGAGGAAATAAAAACCATCAGAAAAGAGATATGTCTAAAATTCAATGTTACAAATGCGACAAATATGGGCACACTCACAAGAATTGTCCAGAAAGGAAGAAAACACAAGCTACTCTAGTCAAAGTCAAAGGAGAAAACTCACTTTTCTTCTTAGCCCTATCAAGCAAAATAAATACAAATAAAAACACTTCGATTGTAGATAGTGGAGCATCAAGGCATATAATTGGATTCAGAAATCAGTTTGAAACACTTAACGGGCACTCAAGTGAAGAGGTTACTATTGGAGATAACTCCACATATCCTGTGAAAGGAATTGGGACTTGTACTATCAAACTAAAAAATGGAGTATCTCTACAATTAAAGGATGTTCTGTTTGTACCTAGAATAAAAAGAAATCTAGTCTCAATCTCAGGCCTAGCTGATCAAGGATATCAAGTTACCTTCAGTGAAGATAAAGTTCTACTCTGGCCTAAAAATACAAATATCAAAAATGCCATAATAGTAGGTTCAAGAGATGGTAGCCTATACAAATTATGCAATGATCAAAAGGAAGCACTAAATCTTGAAGTTTCAAATAATAATGAATTATGGCACAAAAGATTAGGACACCTAAGATATAGTGCTCTATCCAACATAAAGAAGATTACTTCAGGACTGCCCCAACTAAAATCTGAACACACAGGCATTTGCAAAGGATGTGCCTTGGAAAGAATGTGAAAGTTTCTTTTCCTTCAAATGAGCACAAATCAAAAGTTATTTTAGAACTAATTCACTCAGACCTATGCAGTCCCATGTCATCACCATCCCTAATTGGATCCTTATACTACATAATCTTTGTTGACGACTACTCTCGAAAAACATGGATATATTTTCTAAAGTGCAAAGACTCAAATGAAGTACTATCTAAGTTCAAAGAATTCAAGGCACTAGTACAAAACCAGTCAGGGAAGAAAATTAAGGTGTTAAGATCCGACAATGGGAGAGAATATACATCTGACAACTTCAAAGACTTCTGTAATTCTGTTGGGATTAAGAGGGAGTATACTATACCATATAATCCACAACAAAATGGAGTAGCAGAAAGAAAGAATAGAACCATAATTGAAGCAACAAAAGCCATGATGCATGACCAAAACTTACACACTTTATTCTGGGTAGAAGCTTCAAATACAGCAGTCTACATTCAAAATAGATGTCCACACTCATTTCTAGAAAACATAACTCCTAAATAAGCTTTTACAAGGAACAAACCAGACTTAATCATTTAAGGATATTTGTCTGTCCCGTATATATCCATGTTCCTAAAGAAAAGAGGACAAAACTAGAACCATCTGGAAAAAGAGGTATCTTCATTTGCTATAGTGAAAATACTAAAGGATATCGCATTTACATTCCAGGGAAAAAATCTGTTGAGATAAGTAGAGATGTAAAGTTTGAAGAAAACACTATACTCAAAGAACCTGAGGATGATAACATTACTAAAGAAGAAGAAGATCACATAGCTGAGATTGAGAGGGAGAATATCATAGAAAATTCTGAACCTTCAGACACTGAGAGGGAGGACATCATAAGAGCTTCTGAACCTCTTGTTGATGAAAATATTGAAACACTCAATAACAAGAAAAGACCTCTATGGGCAAGGAAAATGATTGAAGAGAATAATGTAGAACCAAATGAAATTTCCAAAGAAAATAAGAGAACAAGAACTCTAAAATGTTATGCTGCACTTCTAACCGAACTCACAAATTCTAAACCAACAAATGTCAGAGAAGCCTTATCAAAACAGGCTTGGAAAGATGCTATGGTTGAAGAATATCAATCTATACTAAAGAATGGTGTTTGGGATATAGTGCCTAGACCAAAAGACAAATCAGTTGTCTCATCCAAGTGGTTATTCAAGATCAAATATGCATCTGATGGTAGCATTGAAAAACATAAAGCTCACTTTGTGGCCAGGGGATTCTCTCAGAAAGCAGGAATTGATTATGAAGAGACATTTGCCCCAGTTGCCTGATATACATCAGTAAGAACAATCATTGCAATTTCAGCATCCAAAGGATGGAAAATTCACCAAATGGATGTAAAGACCGCCTTCCTAAATGGTTCAATTGAAGAAGAAGTATATATAGAACAACTAGAAGGATTCACCATATGTGATAAAAATTGCTATGTTTGTAAACTAAAGAAAGCTCTCTATGGGTTAAAACAAGCACCTAGGGCTTGGTATGCAAGGATAGACAACTATCTCTCCAAACTAGGGTACTCCAAGAACCTAGCAGATCCCAACATCTACGTCAAGGTTTCAAATGGCAATATAATTATATTGGTCCTTTACATGGATGATCTTTTGATAACAGGAGAGGATAATCTCATTGAGAAATGTAAGCAAGATCTAGCAGTAGAATTCGATATGAAGGATCTAGGGCTTCTACATTATTTTCTGGGATTAGAAGTATGGCAGAAGAAAAACTACATCTTCCTAAATCAAGGAAAGTACACCATAGATATTATAACTAGATTTGGGATGATGGAGTGTAAGCCATTAGCTACACCAATGGAAACTAATTTGCACAAGCTAAAAATTGAGGCAGAAGATTCAGAACCTACAGATCCCACACTCTACAGACAAATCGTCGATTCACTCATGTATTTGGTAAATACTCATCCTAATATCTGCTATGCTACAAATGTATTAAGTCACTTCATGTGTGAACCTAAGAAGATACATCTAATGGCTGCTAAACACATTCTAAGATATTTACGAGGCACAATCGGACTTGGCTTAAAGTATGAAAATGTTAAGATTCAACTTGAAGGATATTCTGATTCTAATTGGGCCGAAAGTACCACTGACCGTAAAAGTACTATAGGGTGTTGCTTCAGTCTTGGTTCTGCTATGATATCCTGGTTCAGCAGAAAACAGTTAGCAGTTGCACAAATCTCCACCGAAGTAGAATATATGGCAGCCTCCATGGGAGCTCGTGAAGCGGTATGGCTAAGAAAGTTATTATTTGGATTATTTGGAAAAACTCTGAATTCAACAATAATTCACTGTGATAATCAAAGTTGTATCAAGCTCTCAGTAAATCCAGTTTTTCACAATCGATCCAAACATATTGAGATCCCTTATCACTACATAAGAGATATGGTAGATCGAAACACCATAAAACTAGTGTACATCAGTACTGAAGAACAAAATGCTGATATCTTCACCAAGCCACTTGCAAGATTGAAGATAGAATACTTCAGAAGTAAACTTGGTATGACTAGATTATAATTGAGATTATTAGGATGAAATTCCTACCATGTGTAATTTGTTCATGAATAAATAAATAAAATGTATATTGCAATATTCTAACTATGTTCAAGAAGATGACGATCTTCTTATGTTTAAGGTTACTATTTCAAGGTGACGATCTTGACAATAGTTGACCCAAGTGTCAAGATTGACTACATTAAGTTGTTGTCTCGGACTGTGTCGGATATCTTGATCCTAAAGTATGTGATCATCTCATGATTGACTTCTTAAGTGATTGTCCCGGGCTGAGCCGGATATCATGATATTGAGTTTATTGTCATGACAAGACTATATTAAATGTTGTCCCGAATTGTGTCGGAAGTCATGACAGAATATGCTCCCAAGAAAATTACTTAGATCCACTCCTGCTAAGAGGGAGTGTTAAGATATAGCCCTCGTGAATCTAACTAATGGTATATTGGTTATTATCTAGAGAGTGATATATTAACAGAGCATACAGTTCAGAAATTAAACATAAACAAACTAATTGTTATGAACGGTTGCCTCCGTAGGGGCATGTCCATACGTGGAAACTACCACATATGGACATGTCCCTACGTAGGCAACCTTTCCTCTTGTATTTAAATTGGATTCAATGATGGAGATGATCAATAACTCACAGCAATCAGTCTTCCAAAATTGTTGTCATTATTCTTCGATCCATATTTCACAACAAAGAAAATTGTCTTGGTGAGGTGGCGAAATGGTGATTCCTTTGGAGAACCATCGATTTGAGCACGTTCGATGATATCAACGACCTCCTGAGTATGGGTTTCCAATATGTATCTTATCTCGAGCTTTGTTTTCAACTTGTCATACAATTTTTCATGTTTTTTGGCACATTTTTGGAATTTTTGAATTCTTTGCGATTTTTGGTATTTGGTTAGTGCTTTTGCATTTAGGTTTAGAGCATTTGCCAATGTTAGCACATGTGCTCATTTTGGTAGTCCATGTGTTAGAAATGTTAGCACATTTTCTTAGGTTAACGCCTCTGCATTGTGTGTTTGTGCTTTTGCAACTAAAGTTAGCACATTTGGTTTGTTTCATGCATATGTTCATAGGGTTATCGCTTTTGTTAAAATAGTTAGTGCATATGCTCTGGTTAGTGTCTGTGTTAGCGCTTTTGTTAAAAAGGTTAGCGCATATGCTCTAGGTGAATGTTTTTGATAGATTTCATAGCCAAAAATCACTTTGTTGATTAGATTTAGGCATGTATGTTGTGCAACTATGATGAATAGGTACTTGATTGATTGATTGATTTTGTTTGATAGATCGATTTGAATTGTTTTGATAGATTAGCTCTAAGAAATGGATTTAGTTTCTAATGAAAGAGCATAGTAGAGTTTTGATTGAACTCAATGATTGATAGAAAACCATGTTTGATAGGTTTAAAATGATTTGATAACCTGACTTGCTTCATTTTGAAAAGATTGATATGATAGATTAGCGGTCTCTTTGATTTGATAGATAGATGAGTGATGACTAATCAAATTATCTTGGTAAACAGGAGAAACTTGATGTTCTCCAGTGTCAGGAGAAATTCTCGATGATGCGGCACTTAGTGCCAAAGCTTACATAGGAAGAGGTGAGACATATAGATGCCTGTGGATTATGCCATCTACTATACATGCTTGATATTACCCATAATAGGGGATTGTTGATAGTATTATCCAAGAGATGGCATAGTGAGCATAACACTTTCCACCTGCCCACGAGTGAGATTAGTGTTACCCTTGAGGATTTGTATAGGATTCTTCATATCCCAGTGATTGGCAAGCTAGTTCAGTATGATTTTTAGGATCATGTAGGGACAGAGGCTTCCAGAGCCGTATTTGGTGATGAGAACATCTCAAGAGGAGAGATCTGATGGGAGGATATGATTATGTATTATGAGACTCTCTTTGTGATTCTTGCAGGTTTGATTGGGGGATTTATTTGTCCAGATAGGAGATCTCAAGGTTTTTCTGTTGGTTGGGGTGAGATTATTCAGAGCATGATGTAGCATCAGACTCAATATGCGTGGGGTGTTTGTATGCTTTCTCATTTATATCATGATCTTCATCAAGTTGTTTATGATGAGAGTGCTAGTCTGTCAACAAGATGTACACTTTTGCAATCTGGTGCTGGGAGCACATTGCTATTACTCGTCCTATTTATCATAGAGTTTATGGAGAGAGGTAGCCATATGTTTATCTATATGCAGGTATCCTTACTCAGCATAAGCTAGGTAAGATGGAGTTGTAGCGTCGTAAAATTGTGACACTTGCAATTTCGACTGCATTTGGGTCTTCACGATGGCGGTGCAACGTTGAACCTGAATGGAGACCCCGAAACCTGTTTACGACATCAAAAACTGCATCTTTCTACACCTTGGCCTGATCCTCCTTGCACCCTGCTGTCCCGGGAGGTGGGACCATGGCGCCCAGCACCCTGGTCCCTGGCCCTATTTTGGGCCCGGTCTCTTGTTGGGCATCAGGTCTTCAAGTTTGCAATTTGGAAAATAATGCTCCTAGGTCGGCCTAAGGTCGAAAAAATCAGTCTCCTAACCCTAATTGACAAGTATATAAACTACATTTCCCCTCCCAAAAAAAAGGAGGAAAAATATATGTGTGCAAGAGGCGGAAGCGATAGGCAAATATTCAAACATTCAAGCATTCAAGCATTCCTTCAAGCAATTGAGCATTCTAGGTCTCCATTCAAGGCTAGGTGTTGCATTCAAGACAAGGATTCAACCATTGAAGAGGAGATCACCTACAACATACAACATCATTACACCTTCGCATGTAAGAATACAAACATTCTTACAACAAGGTATCAGTACTTGATTACATTACAAACATTTACATTTACAACATTCTCATTTCTTGGTTAATTCCAAAATTGGGGTTTGACCTGAAGGCAAACCCCTAATCCCTAACCCCCCAGTCATCCGCTCTTTTCTGTGTGTAGGTTGTAGGTACGTGGCTGTAATTGAAGATCTAGAATCCTTGTGCAGAGACGAACAAATCCCCCTTTGTTTCATGGATTTTTCGGAGGACCGTGTGCACTCCAGGCGCCATCGTCCTGTCAACTTTCGCTCAAACTTGCAAGACAGCATCGTCTCAACATTTTACTGCTAATTTCAGGTTCGTAGCTTCATCCCGTGTCTCTATCTCTGTCTACAAGCGAATATTTCCTACTTTTACATACACTCCTAGTTCAATCCTTCTATCTACATTCTTTACAAAAGAGGTTATCCTTGTTGTCTCAACCCTTGAAACTCATTTAGAATTCAATCTTGCATTGTGTGGGATTGGATCTTGTGAGTTTCAACCCCTCTTTTGAATGTAAATTCTCTCCTAAATGAAAACCGTCAATCCTAGTGACCTCCTTTCTCTCTCCTTGGAGTGGGGGAACACCTAGGGTTTGATTTTCCGCTTTACATTTTGGTGAACCTGACGTGAACATCCTAATTATGATTATTCATGGTTTGATCTGAAAAATTTTGCTTCCTTAATTACATTTCCATGTTTTATCTTTTGCAAATTTTAGAGGTTAATTGCATAAAAAGCCTAAATTTTCTTTTTAGTAATTGAGCTTGTGAAATGTTTAATTGTTAATGCTTGTTTCAGATCTACCCTTCTATTGAAAATTGTCAATTAATATTTGTGCTTTAATTCTGAAAATTAAGTGGTTAAGTGTCAAAACCCTAATTTTTTTAAAAACCCTCTTGATTCAACCTTTGACCAATGATTTCACTAATCAAAACACCTCCAAATTGGCTGTAACTTTGGATTCTGCAACAAAATCATAATATCTTTCATCCCTGAAAATTTTGAAAAAAGTTGCGAGGACCATTTGCACCTCGAGCGCCATTGTCCCCGACATTTTTTCCGAAATTTCGGGAGCTAGATCTTACTATATTTTTTTGCTAGAATCCAAAATCTTGGCTGATTTCATCAATTCTAACATTTTCAAAATTAAAGTCAAAGTTGGTCTAGTGATTGCTTGGATTAAGGCTTCTAATCATTCAAAAATTGTTGAAATTGAAATTTTGTCAAAATTGTATTTCTTACTGTCCTAAATCTGAAAAGTGTGTTGGCATTCATTCAAAGTTTCAGTGCTTTATTCAAATTTTTTGCAATTTGTGACTTTTGAAATTGAGTGTTTGATTGCAACAACTTTTATTTCCACTTTCAAAATTGAATTTTGCATGAAATTGAGTCAACTTTTAAATTTCAAAGCTTGCATTACTTTTAGTATTCCTTCTAAAATCATAAAATTCAAAATTTCAGTTTCCCTCTCTTTTTCAAAATTCAATTTTTGCATTTTTCAACAACCTTGGTAGGATTCAATTTTGAGATTGCAACTTTAATTTGGCCTATCTACAGATCGTAAAATCACTGAATTTTTTCAAATTAGCTTTAAAATCATCATAACCTTCATCCCTGAAAATTTCAAAAAAAGTTGCAAGGACCGTGTGCACTCTGTTTGCCACGATCCCCGACATTTTTTTTGAAATTTCGAGAGATTGTCATGATTGCATTTAACAGCTTAAATCTAGGAGATTGGCTGATTTTATTGAAATTTGCTACCTCTAAATTTGAAAATAAATTCAAAATCCAAGGTTTCAATTTTCAAGATAACAATTAAAATTAAGAGCTACCCCCCTTGGCCCTAATTTTTCAATTGTGCCTACCTTTCTTGGAAGTTGTGTTTCCCTCTTCTTTCACAAAGTTCAAATTGAATAATCATTATCTCATTGTTCAATTTTGCCAACTGTATTTTCAAAATTCAAAATCTTCTCTCTCTCTCTCTCTCTCTCTCTCTCTCTCTCTAGTGCATGAGTTTTACAACAATAAGCCCTACTTACACTATTCCAGTTAGACGAAGCCTTATAATTAAGTCTTTCCAAGGTTTAATTACCAAGGAGATGGAACCTAATTTGAATGGCCTTTTTAACGAGGACATGGGTAATTCCTCTAATCCTCTTAATGATGAAGAAGCTCTCCATGAGGTTTCTGTAGAACAACTTTCCAAATTGGATAACCAATTTGATGATTTTCAGCAATGGATGTCTTGAGAATACCCCGATAGTCAAGCTCTTTCATTAATTGAGGGTCTAAAATGTATGGTTCAAAGTGATAAGAATGGAATAGATATTTTGCGTAGTATTGCACACATCATGGATTCGAATGTGATGCCTATGAAGAGTTGTGCCGAAACTTTAGGTTATACACAACCTCCTACTCAAGTCAATCATTCTATCCCTTTGACAACTTCTATTGCTAGTATACCTACTTTTACATCAAACATAATGACTACTTCAATACAAAACATTCCACCTATGATCACCAGTCATGGGGGCAATCCTTCCTCTTCAATCAACCCTCTTCCTTCATTCAATCCGACTTCTTCATTCATTCCTTCAATGAGTGTCCCTATTACATCTCCACAAATGAACATGACGCAAGGGGGCAATTCATTCAACCATTCCATTCCTCCTTGTAGTGTTCCTTTTTTCCAATCATCTCCTATGACTAACTATCATAGTGTCCCACCACCTTACTCTCAATCAATACCTTCTTTCAATAACATAATACCTCCATCACAATATAACATGTCTAATATGAACTCTTTGACTGAAGCGACCATTAACAATCTTGCACAAACTGTCTCTTCTTTACAGCAACAAATTGCCTCTATGAATCAATCTAAGTTTAGTGTGCCCACATTTGATGTTGCGAGCCCACTTTCTCTAGACATTGTTGGAGCTATCCCCCCTAAGCATGTTGAAATCCCGCAATTGGAGCTTTATAATGGTAAAGGTGATCCTCTAACACATGTTAAGACCTTTCAAACAATATGTACCGATTTTGCTCATGACCAAAGGTTGCTTGCAAAACTATTTACTAGAACATTAAGAGATAAGGCTCTACAATGGTATTGCTCGTTGCCTTCCTATTCTATTACTTCTTTCCAACAACTTGCAAATGTTTTTATTCAACAATTTCAAAACAATATAAGTCCTAAAGTTACTTTGATTGATTTAATGCATTGTAAACAAGGTGTTAAAGAAAAAGTGACTGATTTCATTGGTAGATATAAGCATTTGTGTGCTCAAATTTCTTTTCCAGTACCTGACAATGATATTCAAAGAATCTTTATTTCTAATTTACAAAAAGATATTAGAGAAAAACTTCTATTTTCTGAGTTTACTTCTTTCCAACAGTTGTGTGCAACTCTTCACAATTATCAACTAGCTGTGAGTCAAATGGAACAAGCAAATCCTATGGCTCCGAGTGATAAGGGTGATAGTAGTCAACAACCATTTGGGAAGTTTAAACCAAACAGAGGGTTTGTTAAGTTCAATGAAAACATCATCAACAACAATGTGAATGCAGCATTAGGTGTGCCTCCTATTTCTAAATTTTTCAAGAAAGAAAGAGAGTTTACTCCTTTGAATGAATCATTGCATAGTATTATGAATAAGTTATTGGAACGAAATGTGCTTATCTCCCTCCTATAAAGCAAATAGATCCTACAAAGATTAATTCACCCTATTTTGATAACAAATCTTTTTGTCAATTTCATCATCAACCTAGGCATGATACTGAAAAATGTTTTGCTTTAAAGGGTAAAATTCAAGATTTGATTGATAATAATACTATCTCTGTTTCAGGTGTGAATGATAAAGGCAACACATCTGTAGCTCTTCCTAACCAAAATCTTAAGATTTTTACTGATCCATTACCTTCTCATACCTCTAATGTGATTGAGACTAATGATTCCTCTTTCTCACCTGATGGTCTTCTATCTATGACTCCGAATGTGATTAACTTTGTAGAGCAGCAGATAATCCCTAAAGAACCTTCCATCACATTTGATTCTAGTGAAACTATCAAGGCACCTAATGGTCCTTTCTATATAGTTGCAAAATTCAAGAGTACACCTTGCCGTGGAGTGCATATTGATCCTTCTTGCATGGTTAATGTTATTACTGAAGAATTTCTTTTTACTTTGCAATTGAATCAAGTGATCTATGACAAAAACAAATGTGGTTGTGAAATTATTTGATGCATTCTTCTCCTGCAATTGGTTCTATTACATTACCTATTGAGGTCCATAACAAATCCCTTGATGTGAGCTTTGCTATTATTCCATCATCTGAACAATTTCGTGTGAAGCTAGGCTATCCTTGGCTATCTTCCATGAAAGCTATTGCTTCTCCTATTCACAAGTGTTTGAAATTTCCCCATAATGGTGAAGTTGTTACTGTCAATCATAGTCTCTTTAAACCAGCTGAAAGAACTTCTAGAGTTCCTATTGATTATTTTTGGTCTAAACAATTCCAATCTCTTCCACCGCAAAGTGATCATCTTTTCAAGTCTTATCAAAAGTGGAAAAAAGATATGATCCTATCTCTAAGTGAACCTCGAACACCCAAGCTTGATATTCCTATCGTTCTTGAGAAGGAAGTTCTTCCTTTGAAAGATAAAACTAATGTCTTTCCTCAAGAAGATTCCCAACCCATTCCTATGGATGTGACTATGTCTATGTCTAATAAACCTTCTAAAAGTAGACCTATACCTCCTCATCATGATGGACTTGGTCTCCTTCCTAAACCAAATTTCCCTCCTTTATATGGAGCAGTTCCTCCTCCTTCCTCTTATAGAGAGAAGAGACCTTCCTCTTCTCCTATTATCCAACCTAAGAGAGCACAACCTAAAAATCCAAGTGATAAGGATGAGAACATTCCTCCTCCTCAATCTTCTCAACTTCCTACTAAGACTAGATGAAATCGTTCTACGCGTGAATGCCGATGAAAGCGTCGTCTTAGAGCTCGTGCAGCTGCTTTTCAAACTTTGCAATCCCCAAAAACACCTTCAACTAGTATTATTCCATTTTCTCCTCAGTCGAAAATTGAGCCAAAATCTCCTAAGCATAAGATGCATGATGGTTTTGATCCTGTGCGAGTTAAAGATCCTATTTTTATAAATCTTGATGATGATATAGATGAAAATGTTATTCATGATGAAAATGTTACTTCTCTTGCTTCTGATAGTGAATATGAATATGTTGATATTGATAACCATTTATCTAATGAATTTTCTAAAGCACTTATCTTAGCTCCTAGACAAGAACAACGTGGCTTGGAACATGAACATAGCCCTTGTTTGGATCTTGTGATAGCTCCATCTGCTATGTTGGATGTTCCTCCTCTAGCGTGTTTCCTGCCATCCCGAAATATTGATCAGCAAGATCAGGGGGTGGATGACGTGCTAGACTAGTTCATTAGCATAGCAAACTCTCTTCTCCTCTCTTGATATCTTGTGTTACTTCTTCTATGTGTTATTCTCATTCTTCTATTTGTTGTCCTTAGTATTATCTACTTGAGGACGATGCAAAGCATTGAGATCTCTTTTGGTCTCTCTCATGTTGACTCAAAAGACACATGTGTTCCCTTCTTCTAGGTGACCTTCCTTGATTGGGGAATGAAGAAGAATTATGCATACATACATATGATATACATGAATTATCATACAGCATACTAACCCCAAGGAAAATGAAGTCACCTCATGATTTGTGTTTTGTGTCGATTATCCTTGGGTTTATCTCACACTTGGGGGCTAAATATTTGTGATAACATGCTCCTTTCCCTTCTCATTTCTTATGTGTATCACTACCTTAAAGAAATCACCCCCGATGAGGCATGTGCGATCGCTTTAACGTAGGGGGCATACACTCCATCCATATCTCTTCAAGATTCTTAAAAATTTCTTGGCGAACTTAGCTTTGCCTTGAAAATTTTTGGTTTTTTTCTTGCATGACTCATAGTGAGGGAACCATACTACTGTCAATCATGGTTCTCCCTCATGATCTTCCCTTTTACTTTGTCAATCAAATTCGTAAGATCCTTAGTCCACTAGGGGCTTGGTGTATCTTGCCTCCTTGACGTGGTGAAAGTCTTTCAGTGTTGTTTCCTTGTACTTTACCGGAAGTATGGGCATACGCTTATACTCCCGCTAAAGTGGGGGCTAAATGTAGCGTCGTAAAATTGTGACACTTGCAATTTTGACTACATTTGGGTCTTCACGACGGTGGTGCAACGTTGAACCTGAATGGAAACCCCGAAACCTGTTTACGACATCAAAAACTGCATCTTTATGCACCTTGGCCTGATCCTCCTTGCACCCTACTATCCCGGGAGGTGGGACCATGGCGCCCAGCACCCTGGTCCTTCAGGACAATGGGGCCTAGCACCCTGGTCCCTCAGGACCATGGCGCCCAGCGCCCTGGTCCCCGGCCCTATTTTGGGCCTGGTCTCTTGTTGGGCATCGGGTCTTCAAGTTTGCAATTTGGAAAATAATGCTCCTAGGTCGGCCTAAGGTCGGAAAAATTAGTCTCCAAACCCTAATTGACAAGTATATAAACTACATTTCCCCTCCCAAAAAAAAAGAGGAAAAACATATGTGTGCAAGAGGTGGAAGCGATAGGCAAATATTCAAACATTCAAGCATTCAAGTATTCCTTCAAGCAATTGAGCATTCTGGGTCTCCATCCAAGGCTAGGTGTTGCATTCAAGACAAGGATTCAACCATTGAAGAGGAGATCACCTACAACACACAACATAAAACATACAACATCATTACACCTTCGCATGTAAGAATACAAACATTCTTACAACAAGGTATCAGTACTTGATTACATTACAAACATTTACATTTACAGCATTCTCATTTCTTGGTTAATTCCAAAACTGAGGTTTGACCTGAAGGCAAACCCCTAATCCCTAACCCCCCAATGGTCCTCTCTTTTCTGTGTGTAGGTTGCAGGTACGCGGCTATAATTGAAGGTTTGGAATCCTTGTGCAGAGACGAACAGACCTCCCTTTGTTTCGTGGATTTTTCGGAGGACCGTGTGCACTCCAGGCGCCATCATCCCGTCAACTTTCGCTCAAACTTGCAGGACAGCATTGTCTCGACATTTTACTATTAATTTCAGGTCTGTAGCTTCATCCTATGTCTCTATCTCCGTCTACAAGCGAATCTTTCCTACTTTTACATACACTCCTAGTTCAATCCTTCTATCTACATTCTTTACAAAAGAGGGTATCCTTGCTGTCTCAACCCTTGAAACTCATTTAGAATTCAATCTTGCATTGTGTGGGATTGGATCTTGTGAGTTTCAACCCCTCTTTTGAATGTAAAATCTCTCCTAAGTGAAAACCGTCAATCCTAGTGACCTCCTTTCTCTCTCCTTGGAGTGGGGGAACACCTAGGGTTCGATTTTCTGCTTTACAGGAGTATTGGCATTGGATTCTTGATTCCTTGGATAGTGTTACTTGGAGACCATATGTTGATTGTGAGCCGTGGATGGATGATGCACGGACATTGCCATTTATTATGTAGAGTAGATATCTTATTGGTCGGACTCCATACATTATTGAGAAACAGTTTATGAGTCGCATTCTTAGACAGTTCGGTATCATTCAACCTATGCCTACCGGTGTCATGATATATGCTCGGCGGTACAAAGATAGACGAGATTGGGGACCTTCTTTTTCATTTGAGATTGTTTGCACAGAGTTTCTTGCTACTCTTAGGGTGGCTTATGATATGAGATTGCATTGCACATTCTTGATCCTAGGGTTACTACAGATTATGCTTAGTATATATTGGCACATCCATCTCCTCATATTACTGATCCAGCAAATCCTCCTCCCAGCTCAGGAGATGAGGATGACAATTCAGATGATCAAGTTTTTAGGAGACGGAGATGGAGATGAGAGCTTAGATATTCTCAAGAGGCCGGGGGAGGTGGAGATGAGGGTGGGGATGGAGGTGGTGGCGGTAGGAGACCCAGATGGAGAGGAGGTTGATTGAGAGTCCATGGAAGACCATTTGGACCAGTTGGCAAATTTGGGAGACCACTTCCAATGGGTGGGAGAGATCTTGGATGAATTGGGAGGGATACTGGCAGGGCAGGGATGAGATCACTGAGAGGGTTTCCATTGACAGGAGGAGGCAGGATGACTGGACTGGATGGGGGTTGTGGGAGAGGCATTGATTTTGGTCAGATTCAGCCAGACCTTAGGGTTATTGCAGCTCATGGTGGAGAGGATGAGGATCTAGAGGATCATGTACCACTTATTAGACGATGGGTTCTGAGAGCTACTCGGACAAAGATTCCAGCAGGTGGATAGGGAGGTGGAGATGAGGGGATTGGTGTTCATGTGCCACAATACGATTTACCAGAGCAGGATGTACTAGAGTATGATGTGCCAAAGCAGGATACCATGGATAGTCTCAGAGCATAAATAGATCAGCTTAGAGCACAGATACAGACACTCATGACAGAGAGAGACACAACTATTAGGAGATAGTAAGATACTCAGGGCCTTCTTGATCATATTCAGCAGGTTGGATCAGGCACTCTCTCAGTTGATACTATTAGAGCACTAGTTCAGGCCAGGAAGGAGACTTCTCATTGGCGATAACTATATGAGGATTTATTCATAGAGAGCCAAAGAGCAGGTAGTTATCATACCACCATGTTGATGGATACTAGCAGTGGTGGAGTCATGGGGCCTCTTCAGAGGAGTGGTGATCATGGGAGACATGGATCTTGAGGATCTTCTCATCCACAGCCATAAAGACGGACAGAGTCAGGTGGTAGTGGTACAAGACAATCATGACTTGACTTTGAGGCACTTGTATTTTTTTATCTGATATCATTGTATACTTGGACTTTTATTGTTTTATGATGATCTATATGCAGACATGGACTCTATATGATGATGATCTTTATTATGCAAGTTATTCTATATGATGATGTTCTATATACATGTTATTCTATGTGATGATGTTCTATATGAATTGATGATTATTTTCTTTCTTTTCCTTATGATTGTGATCTATAAGATGTAATGATAAATGTTTCTGATTTTTTATTTTGATAACCTTGGATGCAATTGAAAATGATTACTGACTTTAAATGATGTGTAACTGAAATGATCTAAATGCAGTGATCTATATGCAAATGAATGATTATGCAATATGTTTTTGATGCACATGGACGCAAATGAAAATGATGTGAAAATGCAAATGTTTTATTTTATATGCAAATAACGATGAATGAATCTAAGTGCAAAAAATGCAACTAAATGAGCTTAAAATGGAACTAAAATGAGAATGATCTTAATGCAAATAATAATGATGATTACTATATGACTAATGAAATGCACTTAATTGAATGCAAACTAAATACAATTTTTGAAATGATTCTAAAAATGAATGCACCTATAATGATCAAATGCAAATTGTTTTTTTGTTGGTCCATGTATACTCAATCTTTATTCGTGACCATTGACCTGTGAATGAAATGAAATGAAATGAAATGAAATGAAATGAAATGAAATGAAATGAAATGCTTATAATGCAACTGAAATTGAATGTTTATAATGCAGATGAATAATGAGCTAATCTAAAATGATCTAACTAAAAATAATACTGCCAATCTTCATATGTTATCTTGTAACAGCGCTTGATGTCATCATTGAGCTTTAAAATGTTGTAAGAAAATACAAGCAACTTGACATAATGATCCAAGATGGCCTGAGTATTTCTTACATGGATTTTGATATAGAAAGTTAATACAAGCAACTTAATATAATGAATCAAGCTGACCTGAGTATTGCTTGTAGAACAGACAAGAATTATCTCCTTTCACACATAACTTGGAACGTCCTCCTTGATCTTTTTTTGATCATATCCTGAGACAAGTACATACCTTAATAAGAGATAAACCACAGAAAGCAATCAAAGAAAAATAATCATGCCACATCATAGCTTCTCTAGTCATGGACATCCTTGAGTCGCATAGAGTACATGATTAGCAATAAAATCAAGATATAAACATTGAATCTTGTATGTCTTTCTCATGTTCTTATGGTCATTAATTGATATAATCATCTTGATGAATGATCTTTGATAATACTTTATTACTTGCTAGTTGAATATTTGGTTTCTGAGTTTCATGATTCATTTGTCATGAAATGCATTGATCTTCATTGCTTTGTTGCTCGTTATTTGTTTCAAAACCCTAGGTGTTTTTGGTTTTTTTAAGTTTTTTGAATGTTTTGGATTTTCAAAGATTCAAAAGATCATCTTAGCAAAAGGAATTAGGATTTTTCCCCCAACGGAAACAAAAATTTATTATGGATATATAAATTGATCAAGATCCAAACCGTGGCGGGATATAAATATAGATTGATTGATTCTAATAAAATCTAAGATAGTGACTATGACAAGTGTGTCAAAGATTGATAACTGTTGGTAAGCTGCATATTTTCTGCTAAATGGTTCAGAGCAATTATGTGAAAGATGGAATGGATAAGCTAAGATAGATGGAAGCAATAGATGTGATAGGATAGAGTAATAGGTGCGCAAATCGATCTCATAGATGGAGGAACTCACTTTTTAGATAGCGCCTATTTACCAAGTTTTCACCATCTAAATTTATTGCATTTTTCTCTCTCTTTTTCTTTTTTTTCTTTTTTCTTTTAACTGTTTTATGTTTTTTTAGGGATTTCTACTTTTCTGATTTTTACTGATTTCTTCAGGACTTCATATGCTTTTTATTTATTTTTTCCAGGACTTTATATCTCAAGCATAGAATTTCTTAAGATGAATAGATTTGATAGGTTCATCAAACCAATCACCTTCAGGGGTAGATAACTTGTATGCTTCTGATCCATATGCTGCTACTATGAGAAAAGGTCCTAGCCAATTTGGTTCAAATTTTCCCTTCTTTTCTCGATCTTGTTGATTTCTTGGATTCTCCCTTAGAACTATATCTCCAATCTGAAAAATGTGCGGCTTGACTTTGTGGTTATAACTTCTTGACATTCTTTGTTGATATACTTTCAAATGATCTATTGCATTTTGGTGATGTTCATGAATCAGTTCAAGTTCTTGGAGTCGAGAGACTCGTTGCTCTTCTTCTGGTATAAAACCTTTCAAGGATACTCATAGAGAGGGTATCTCTACTTCCATAGGTAATATGGCTTCTGATCCATAGACCAAACAATATGGAGTTGCCCCCGTTGGAGTGCAGATATTGTTTCGGTATGCCCAAAGAGCAGCATTGAGTTGAATGTGCCAGTCTTTTCCAGCTTCATTGACTGTTTTCTTTATAAAAATTAAGATAGTTTTGTTTAATTCCTCAGCTTGACCATTTCCCTGTGGTTAATATGGAGTAGAAAACCTATGTTGGATATGAAATTGTTCACATAGCTCCTTCACATCTTGATTCTTAAATGGTCTTGCATTATCAGTGATAATGGTTCTAGGAACTCCATAGCCATAGATTATATAATTCAAAATGAATGATGATATTTGTTTTCCTATCATTGTTGTTAGAGGCACTGATTCAATCCATTTAGTGAAATATTTAGTAGCAGTCAGAATGAACTTATGTCCATTAGAAGATGAGGGATTTATCTTTCCTACCAAATCAAGGCCCCATTGAGAAAATGGCCAATATCCTGTCATAGGATATAATTCTTGTGTTGGTGCATGAATGAGATTCCCATGGATCTGACATTGTTTGTATTTGCTAGCATATGTGAATGAATCTCTCTCCATAGTAGGCCAATAGTAACCCATACGAAGAAGTTTCTTAGCCAGTGTTAATCCACTTGAGTGTGTGCCATAAATACCTGCATGAACTTCGTTAAGAACTTTCTCAGATTCTTCTTGTTCAAGACATCTCAATAGAGTACCATCTAGACCTCACCTATATAAGATATCTGCAATAATAGTATAGTGAGAGGTCTGATAGATAAAATTCCTTTTCTGATTGCGGGATAGGTTAAGAGGAAGGATATTCTCTTTTAAGTACTGATAAGTTTGACCGTATAAGGATTGACTGGTTCCTGATATATGGAAAATTCAGTAGATATGCTGGGATTGAATGGTAGGGGTTAAGATATCTTCCACGAGAAATTCATAATGATGTTGATTCTCCTGATTTTGTAAGAGAGATGTTATTGTATCCATTGCATCTGCTGCTTTATTCTCATTTCTTGGAATCTGGGTGAATGATATTTCTTTAAAGTGTTCTTTAAACTCCTCTACTAGCTGTTTGTATGGCATGAGCTTGGCATCCTTAGTTTGCTAATCATAATTTATTTGGTTGACGATAAGCTGTGAATCACCATAGACATGTAATTCTTTGACATTCCATTCAATGGTCATTTTAAGCCCAATAGTCAATGCTTCATATTCTCTAGTTCTGTTGGTGCATGGAAACTGCAGTCTACATGATTTCAGAATTGTGTGTCTCTGAAGTGTGATGAAAAAGATTCATGCACCTAATCCATATTGTGTGTAAGAACCATCAAAGTACAATTCCCAAAATTTGTACTTACTGTCAGAATATTTGCATCAGGAAATTGAATGTGCAAAGGAATGTCATGTTGTAAAGGTGCTTCAGCCAATTGATCAGCAATGACCTGTCCTTTAATAGCATTTTAGACAACATACTCTATATCAAATTCACTCAATATCATAACCCATTTGAATTGTCTTCCTGTCAAGGTTGACTTGCTCAACAAATACTTTAGTGGATCTATCTTTGATATTAATTTCATCGGAATGAGTCAACATATAATGTCGCGGCTTCTGAGTTGCAAACACAATTGCTAGACATGTCTTCTCTATTGAGGAATAATTCAGTCCATAGCCAACAAGTGTTCTACTGATGTAATACACTGCTCTTTCTTTTCCTTCTTCATCATGTTGAGCTAGGAGAGCTCCTAATGATACATTTGTCGCTAAGATATAGAGCAACAATGGTTTCCCTTTGGTTGGTGATACCAATACTGGAGGATTCATAAGATATTCTTTGATTTGCAAAAAAGATTCTTCACATTTCTGATCCCATTTGAATGGAATATTCTTATGTAGAAGATGGGTGAATGGACAACATCTATCTGCTAATTGAGAGACAAATCTCCTTATTGATTGCAATCTTCCTTGTAAAGATCTCAATTGACTTATGTTCCTAGGTGACTCCATTTCCATGATGGCTCTAACCTTTTCAAGATCTACTTCAATTCTGTGAGATGATATAATGTACCCAAGGAGTTTTCCAGAGGTTACTCCAAATGCACATTTCTTTGGCTTTAATTTCAACTGATATCTTTCCAGCCTGTCAAAAATATTGCTTAATATATTCAAATGTTCTTGTCTTGTATGAGATATTGCAAGTATATCATCTACATAATCTTCCATAAATGTATGCATCATATCATGGAAAATTGTCGTCATAGCCCTTTGATAAGTCGCTCCTGCATTCTTAAGTCCAAATGGCATAACATTCTAGCAATAAGTTCCCCATGCATAGGTAAATGTTGTCTTTTCTTGATCTTCAGGTTCAATTCTTATTTGATTATATTCCAAAATGCCATCCATTAATGAAAACTTCTCATGTCTTGTTGATAAGTGTTGGCATATGTTGAATCGGTATGATGATATGATTATAATGTATGTTGTCATTTATTTCAATAAGTGTGGGTGAATCGGTATGAAGATTGGAAGAAATTTTTATTGATGTTCAAGTTGGAGAACTAGTATGAAGAGATGAAGTGGACCGATGTCAGGGTTTCACTAAGTATGACTACCGGTTTGTAGTCTCAACTCTAGGGTTTCCAGTTTGGCAATCTAGCTTATGCGATGCAACCGGTGACATTTTGTGACGAGTTAGCTAAAATATAAGGATGAGATCGAGATGCCACGTCTTTTTTGTTCATGTGAAGGATTTCCTTGAGGATCTTACATGTGAAGATCTATTGCATTAAATGTTTACCTTGGGAATGAACATTCTTCTTAGCAGTATGTGAAGAGAGCATGATGGGTTATTGATTTCCATATGCAGTGGAGAATGGACGATGCAGAATGACTTGTGACATGTTTGAGATTGTTTCATTCTATGCAAAATGTTTTTGAACGGTCAAGATTGGACTGCTTGTAATTGTAAACCTAAAATGTTTAGGGTTTAGGGTTTATGATATTGACCTAATTGTTGTCTATAAGGTCGATGATGTTTGTTATTGTTTGTGTTGGCAAATGTTGTGTTTGTATCCGAGTGATGAGATACTTGCTAGACCAGTAAGTGAAAAATTGTAGAGTGTGATTGCAGAGTAGAGGAACTGAAAAGGATATGCCTTAGCATGTAGTGTTGTTATCAAATTAGAGCTTTACCTGTTGTCTTCTAACCATCTCAATAGTTGGAAAATCCCTTCACCAGGTAGCTTTAACAGGTTTATTGCAAATCCTCTAACCAGGTGACTCAAGATCATTGAGTTCTTCAAATCCTCTAGCATGGTAACCTTTAACAGGGTATATAGCCATCCCTTAACTGCATGATCTTTAATAGGATTGGTTCCTAACAGACCTTATTGTAAAGTCTTTAACCGAACTAGGCTCCTAATAGAGCGAGCTTCAAAATAGTTCAAAAACAAGCTTGTGGGTATTCATCCGCACCGTGGTTTTTCCCATTTGGGTTTCCACATGAAAAATCTGTGTGTCATGAGTTGTGCATTTTTCATGTGATGATTTAGCAGTCTTTGTTTAGGTGAATATGCATGCAAAGTTAATAGTTATGGTATTACTGATACAACACGTGCATGAGTATATTGGTGAATTAGTTATCAAGTGTTGAATGTTATTTGAAGTATTTAGTTTTACTGGTTTAGTTGTCTGAAGTCTTATTGTGTTTAACCGATATTGCCATGGTTAAGTTCGATGATCAAGACAACCGGTTAGCATTGTTTTAACTTGATAATTTACGGAGGATTTTTTTGTATGTACTGATTCACACCCCCCCCTCTCAGTATTGTTTATGTTATTTGTTTTTCATCATTATTCATCAATAAGTCCATAATTATATCAATGTTTGGTAGCGGGAAATCATCTTTGGGACATACTTTATTCAAATCTCTTAAATCTATATAGACTCTTATGCTCTTATCTGTCTTTGACACTGGTATAATACTTGAAACCCATTCTAGATAAGCAACAGGTCTTATGAAACCCACATCTAGTAGTTTCTTCAGCTCAGTTTTTACAAGAAGAGCAATGTGTGGATGCATCTTTATTAGCTTTTGCTTAACTGGTTTTGCTTTTAAATCCACATTAAGATGATGCATGATAAGATCTGAATTAAGTCCTGGGATGTCTGCATAGGACCAAGCAAAATTTATTTGTCTTTGTTTAAAGAATTCCTTTGATAATGAGGCAGCATAATGAAGTATCTTAGTATCCTTTGATGTACCAATGTTTACTGCTTCTGTTGGTTCTAATAGGATAGCAGATCTCTCCTAAAAATATGCAGGAAGAATGTCAAACTTTCCATCTTCTGGTGCGTCAAAGAGGTTTTCACAATCAGATACGTCCTTTATTTTCCCTTTTGATTGATCTAGTGTTGCCGTGAAATGGTTTTCAATAGTAGGTCTCTTTCCTTGTTTTATTTTAATTTTGCGACTGGAAAGTTTGGCATTCTCTTGACTACAAGAAACGTTACTTGATTCTGCAATGGAAGATATCTTAGGTGTTATGGGTTTGATAGCATTAAGATACATGGCTAAGTCATGATCATTGGAAAAGACATTTAATTTAGGGTTTTCTAAATTATCCCAATCAATTAGTTCCGGATGAAGAAGGGGTAAGTCATAATCATTGTCATCGTTATGTGCTTCAAAGTTCATGACATAATGATCATAATTTGGCATACAGTAGGTAATGTCATAGATCGAATGATTTTGAGAATTGTCTCTCCCAAGTGTCTTCCAATTAGTTCTAACAAAATCAGTATTAGTATTTTGTAGTTCACACTCAAATGGTTCTTCAGCTGACATTTGTCCCTTAAACTAATGTGTTATATCAACACACACGTCTTTAATACTATAAATTCCTTCTTGATTATTTTCCATGACTTCATTTGCATTTTGAAGTTGACATACTTGTGTACATGATAAAGAGGATTCTTTTGCTAGATTTTGTCTTCTTTCAAACTCAACTTCTTCTGGACTAATAGTTAATTCTACTTGACTATTTCTTAATTCTTCTATAGTTATGCCACATCTTGATACATCTTGTTCCTTATTTGATAAAAATCTAGTATTTCCAGATGCTTGATCTATCTTTGTTTGTACTTCTTGTGGTGTTACTTCTTTGTCTTTGTCATTCCCTTTCCTTTGTTATTTTGTATATGCCTCTTTTCTCTGGATTCTAAGTTCTTCTTGTTTTCTTTCTAACTCCATCTTTTATTTTGTAATAAACAAGTCTTCCTCTATAATAGCTGCTTGTTCTTCATTTTTTTCTTTACTTGATGTATTAGATAAGACATCTGGACCCCATTCATACTCGTTTGAATTTGTCTCTAAACCATGGTCTAGGACTACCCCACTATACCATACAGGAATGTTGCACGGTGCAAAAAGCTCCCTGGTTTCTGCCATCTCTATTTTTACTGCTTCTCGAATATCTTGCTCAGATTCTACATTTGCTCGTATTTCTTGAACTTGTTGACAAGATTCTTCTTTTCCTTTGATGGTAATCTCTTCTTCTTTCTTTTTTATGTTCTTGTTTCTTTTGTTTATTGGTTACTATTTTTATTGCTTGATGTAACTTTTCTTTCCAATTTGCTTCTTTAGAGACTAATTTCTTTCTCCACTTTGATTGTTGATAATTATGGTGCATTTGATTTGACTTTAGATATCCAAGCCCTGACTTATCTTCTTTAGATTGTGGGTGGGGACAAATTGGTTCTGAAATACCTTGATGTCATTTACCAATTGGTCATTTTCCTTTATATCCCATTTTTTCATGATTTTATAACCTTTGCCATATTGTTTTATGGGAATATTGACTTCTACAGTTGTTGCTATAGTTTCATTTTCATCTTTGTACAACCAACCAAGAATGTCCTTGTCTTTGGTTTCTTCTTCAAGGGTTCCAACTCTAACAAATGCTCCATTAAACATATCTTTTGATTTCTCTGAGGTCTTTGATTGGATATTTGTAGGCTTTCCATATGACTTAGGAGAAATTGGAAAATTATGCAAAGAATATTTTCCCATTCCTTCATCATTTAATTTGAGCTTTTTCTCAAAGTTTTCCCATAACTTTTCTTGAATTTCTTTGGTAGGATATACTGATTCTCTGTTATGTGGAACTCTTGTATCTTGTGTTGGCTTCAAGTTATTGCAATATTGACTAGAGTCTGCAATTATAGTGATCTCTTGTCCTTCATGAGGAAATTTTACACATTGATGATACATAGAAGGAACTGCTTGCATATTGTGAATCCATGGTCTTTCCAGAAGAATGTTGTAAGAGAGGTTCAAATTTAAAACCTGCCACAATGTATTCCTTTCCATAGGTCCTATTTTGGTAACACCACAGTTCCTTTAGAAGAATGTTTTTCTTTTGAGCCATGACATTTTCTGAATATCCCAAAGCTTTTATCAAACTTAGTGCACAAATGTTTTATTAATGGTGACTTCAACATGTAAGGGAGCATTGTGAGGATGTTGTAAAGATGCATCATCATTTTCAGAAAATGATAAGCAATGAGGGGCTTTAAGGTGTCCCACCATGTTTTGGAACTGATCTATATCCAAGTCTTTTGAAACTATTGTTTCCACTAAAGCTTTTTCCAAAATTTCTTTATGCATAGGTGAAACTTTAAGAAGTTCTAAAATTGATATTTGAGCGGGTATTCTTTGCAGTTGCTCCACTAAATTGTATTTTTGTGAAGTGGATGTTGGGTCTTTTGTTATACCTGGAAAGGTAACCTTTGCTTTGCTTCTTGTAATAACATTGATTGGCACTGTAGGTGTATTATCTTTAACAATGATAACATTTACCACATCATCATATGTATAAGTGTAGTTCACTTTGGCTTTTCCTTTGTCATCTTTTAATTGGGATGGTTCACCTTTGTCATAATTCGGAAGTGGAGTTTTGAAAGCTAGGTGTGATTCATTTGTCTTGTGGCTATCTACTGTGATAGTTCCATTATCGATTAGACCTTGGATAAGGTGTTTTAATCTTTGACAATAATTTGTTTGGTGTCCTTTATTTCGATGGTAATTACAAAAATGATTGGAATTCCACCAATTTGGCTTGACTTGTGGTTCATAGCTTCTTTCTTTTGATAACACAATCAATTTATTGGCAAGAAGAGTTTTTAAAGTTGATTCCAATGGTTCTCCAATGTTTGTGAATTTCCTTTGAAAATTGGAGAAGAAGGACTTGGTCTTATTGTTTTCTTGATTGTTATTGCTTGGGATTTGACTTGATAGATTAAAAATTGGTTGTTGTTGTTTTGTAGCACTATTATCATCATTTCCTCCATTGCTGACATTCCTATTCTTTGACCAAAACTTAGGTTCGTCATTGTTGTCATTGTTGTTGTTGTTGTTGTAAGAATTATTGTAAAGTTTTAGCTCTCCTTTCTTTACCATCACGTTCTCTATTTTCAGACCATTCTCAATCATCTTGGCAAAGGAGGGAGGACATTGCATTCTTAGTCGATAACTCATTTCACTGATAAGATTATCAATGAATATGTCCATTTTTTCTTAATCAGACACATCTCTTGGATACCTATTAAACATGTGTTTCCATCATTGTAAGATGATCATAAAAGACTCACCATTATTTTGTTTAACATTGCATAAATCTAGCATTTTTATCTCATTCCTTATATTGTAGGAGTATTGTGAAATAAATCTATTCATGAGTTCTTCAAAAGATTTGATTCTGGATGGTAATCTTAAAAACCACTCCATTGATTGTCCATTTAAACTCCTAGGAAAAATATGCATCGGGTAAGTTTCATCGTGGGTAAACTCCATACTCATAGTACAAAACTCCCCAATGTGATCCTGAGGATCGGATTGTCCATCGTATTTGTCATATTTAGGGATCTCGCAATGTTGTGGAAATGGTACCATATTCAATTTTTTATTGAAAGGATATGGGCAGATATCTTCCAATGAATACATCTTGGAGCTTGTTCCATTTTGCATATATTTCATCTATTGTTGTAGAGTTTTCATTTGTTGAGTAAGGTTTAACAAAGGATTATCCATATAACTTCTCTTTATTTCTTCGTAAGTTCTTTTATCACTATGCTCTTTTCTTGTATCATCGCGTTCTTTTCTCGTCTCTTCATGAATTTCTTTGTTTACATTTTCATTATTTGGATCATCTGTGTTTTGGGTGTTACTTGCCTCTGCATCTTGTTTTAAGCTTTCTATGTTAAAATCTTGTGGCAATTTAGCTCCATATTTTGCCAACATCAAGAGATATTTCTCTTTTTGTTTTGCCAACAATTTTTCCATTAGCCTATCAAACTTGAAATCTTGCTTAAGGTCTCTAATGGTATTATTGACTACTTCTTCGTCAACAGCGGTATACCCAAAATTTTGGAATACAGGATTATCTTCTTCCTCCATTTGTTTTTGTTGTTTTCTAAGTTGTTCGTATTGAGCTCTACTCCAAACTGGCATGTGATTATTTCAAAAAAATTGAAATTTCCTAAGGACAAAGTCAATAGGTGATTATTGGTTTAGGAAGATATGCTTTGTTGATTTTACCACTATTGTTTGTTCATTGTGATAGAGCATCTCTTTGTTGAAAAGAACGTCCTTGCAAAATTTCTCTGTCAAACTCTATACTGCAGCCATGTAAGTAATGGCGAAAACGGTGTAGGAATGTCCTATGTTTTAATAAGATCTTGTGATTGATATACAAGAATCTTATTCTTTTCTGATTAGCTTTATAACTGGGTTTTCTTTTCTTAAGGCAATACTTAAAAGTCATATAAGCATCTGACAGTTTACAAGTTTGTTTGATTCCAATGTTGGTGCAATTCTGATTTTAATATAACCTAGGTTCAAAATAGGAAAGATATATCCAAGATAATGAACATAGGATAAATTGATCAAGCTTCGTAATAGAGGATTTGATATATCCTGATGAGAGACTTGACAATGATGTTGATCTTTTGCACTTAAGATGTTTGAATCAATAGCTTGTTGAATGTTTATGCTTATAGAAACCTTTCGGGAATAGCCTATTGGATTAGTGACCCAGTTGTTGAACTAGTTTGAAAAATGTGTGATGGTTTAGAGACAAATATACTCAAGAAGTGTTTTGATACTGATGTTTTGAAACTTTAGTTTGATCTGGTGTTTAAATGTTGGAAAGCCTTTGTACTACCCTTTTGATCAATTTTTCTGGTAATTGGTTGGATTTTTGCTCACTCTTAGATAATGATTTTCTTCAATTTTTGACCATTTGGAACATCAGACATAGAAGAGACAATTTTTAAGAAACAAAATGCATAAGCAAGTACAAAATCTTATGGCAGACTGAGGCAATAAATATTGTTCAATCTCACATGGGGTTTCCCCTGAGGCTACGCTATTCAAAGTGGATATTTAGATGCTTGACCCCACTGGCTCCACCCTCGGTACTCACTTCTTTGGGATAGCCAAGAACCAGTTTCCATGAAAACTCCCCATGGAAAACTTTATCTCTACTAAGAACCGTATGTGTGTGAGAAGCTTCAGAGATCCGACCTCCTGCGCCAACAACTAGAAGGATTTTGGCAACTAGTACAAGTGGTTTTTAGTAAGGGCTTTCGTTCATGTAGCCATACATGCGACACTTTCAGCTCTGTAAATATAGAAGGTTCCCAGCCTATAGAGGTTATGCTCCATAGGGTTTATGGGGAAACATAATGTCGGTATGAACTTATCACCACATGTTGTTTGGGACTTTCGTCACGAACACAATTTATTTAGAGTGGATTGGAAGGACTCGATATTATCTCGTTTCCACTTTGGGTCGTTCCCCTCTCACTAGCCCCCTCAGGGTAGCTCGGGAAGGGAGGCCCTCTAAAGGTTATACCTTAAAGAAATTAGGCCTAGTTTTCTGATCACCATATGATGGTGAGAGCATACTTACCTACTACTTCATCAAGCATGGAAAACACAAGTTTATTTTAACCTTTTAAAGTCTATGTGTAACTATTTTAAATAAGCCACTCAAAATGCAAGTTGCATGCTGTCAATTTATCCCCATAGTTAAACTAAATGAGAAATATATGATGTGTTACTTTCCAAAATGGAGCTCTTAATTAACTAGGTGAGGAAATGCATAAAATTTGCTTCAAAACACAATCCTGCACATGCATGTCAGTAGTTTGAAAATTTTAAGCTCTTGGACATTCGGACCTGCAAGGAAATTATGTCAGTTGCAAATAAAAACGTTGTTCTAAAAAATACGCTATCTTTCACCTCAAAAGTGATAATCTACAGGGCAAAAGCGCTAACCTGCACTACAAAAGCGTTGCTCTGTGGACTAAAAAGCGAGAATTCTCTAACATAAGCATTAACCAAACTAACAAATGTGCTAACCTATAGGACAAAAACGCTAACCTAAAGGACAAAAGCGCTAACCTGAAGATTAAATGTGTGGATTCTCTAACAAAAGTGTTAACCTACATGACAGATGTGTTAACCTACATGACAGATGCGCTAACCTGAAGGACAAATGCACTAACCTATCAAACAAAAGCATTGTTAGAATTCACACATGCATGAATCTGCATTACAAATGCGTTAAATTTGTTTTTGCGAGAATAAGATAGGATATTAGAAAGATGATTTCGAGGTCTGAGCCCCACGATGGGCGCCAAACTATGTCAACTTGATATCCATCATCAGAATACTTCCTACAACAAGTTAGTTTCACAAAATACAAAGGAAATGCTACAGGAAATCCAAATTCAACCAATGAAACTACATGAAATACATATTAAAATAAAACATTATTTTTACCTGCATGGTTTAAGTCTCATTGTGTCCTAACTCCACTATTCCTGGTTGCAAATGGTGTTCTCTTAGACAAGTACTGATAGCTTCCAAGATGGCATATGAAGAATGGATCGATAACTAGTAGTTAACTGCTACTATGATATGCAATGCTAAATGGTTATGCTAAAATGATTATGCTATTTGCTTCAAGATTAAAACTCACGGATGCATAAGTTTTACAAATGATTGGCTTGCAAATTCACTTGAAGTCTAACTCTCTCTCAACTCAAACTCTTGATTTTATAGATATTGAGAGGATAAGATGATGTGGCTCCGATCAACGATCATGATCAGATCTGCAGATTTGGATGGTTGTGAGCAAAGGTGAAGGTTGAGAGAAAGGGGGAAGGAGAAGAGAAGTGTCACTCATCTCAGCTTGACTGGGTTGTTGACTAAGGGAATCTAGGGATGGTTGGAGAAAATTTAGGCATGAGAGGACAAGTGGACTCAAGTCCTTCTTAAGATGTAGGGATGTTGGAGAGAATATAGAAGAAGGTTATGAAATATGTGTAAGTACACAACATTTCATTAAGTTTTGAGGTTGAAGATAAATGATGAATTAATATTTAAGAAATATTAATTTCCTTAGCCACGTGATGGATGAGTTGGCAAAGGGAAGATGAAGTGGAGATGGAAGGTGAGTTGGAAAAGAGATTAAATAATTTAAGAAATCATTTAATATTTGAGACTATAGGATAAGAGAATAATTATTAAACATTAGATATTCAAATGATTGAAGGCAATAATTAAATATTTAGATATTCAATTAATTAGAGGAATAGCATAGATGAATTAATTAATAAAATATTTCAATTAAATTAATTAATAGAAAGACATGAAATGAATTAAATAAATTAATCTTTTCAAATTAACTATTTAATAGAAGAATAATTCGCTCATAGCCATTTTTATGTGTATATACCAGCATGTTGGATCCAATTGAGAATACACCAAATGTCACATGATGAGGCATAAATGTCCCTTTCCTACTTGGAACAATTAGCTCTCTTTCCAACCACAACATGTGCCATATAAATTCCAAAAATGCAAGCATGTCTAGTACAAACATGGGCAATAAATGGGGACTCTAGGGACAACCATAGACCCTAATAATAGTATATTCCCCCATGTAAAACCAATCTGCAAAATTGTGAGTGTGACCCTTCTCAGGGTCATAGGCCAAAGGTCTCAATACTTTCCTTATTCTAGGAGACAATCTGTCAACCACTCCATGGAAAACAACAACAATGTACTACAAACAAAGGAGTCACGGAAGACCTTGTAATCTGAATCCCTGCATCTCTTATCCCACATGTAACACCAAAGATGAACTGGGAGCCTGTATCCATTTTTTTCCACTATTCCTAATTTCAATCTTTTTGCAAACGCATGCCCTTTTTGAAATAAGATAACATGACATAATAAGGAATAGTGGTGGAAATCACTGCTCTTCTTCTCCTTCCACACCACCAACTACCCTCGTATTCTCCTCTCAATTTTTGAAGAAAAATCAAACTCCAAATTGACATCTGAGTTTTGAATTCTCATAGCCATGTACATAAAACTCACTGGCATCCTCCCCCAGAATCTGACACAAGGCAAAGTAGGTTTTCTGGAAATACCCAAGGAAATCATTGACGGGGAATGGCTTGCTCCCTGTAACCATCAAATGTTGGTTGTTGACACCCCTTCTCCTATGATATGGGAGCTAGTCTTTCATGTATGTTCTCGAAAACCTGTCATAGTCCATTTTAAATTGTTTTAGGTCTACCTTAGTGAGGGATTCTTTGTTCAATGTGAAACAATCAATAATCGCAAACCTAGTAATTACCACCAAAGGTTTCCCACTCGGCATCCTCACAACATTAGTGACAAGGTCATAATTCTCAGCCAATACCTGAATCAACTCATGGTCTATAAACACATTTTGCATGATTAATTTGGCTACATTATATGTCCAAGCATTTGATATTGGAATTTTCTCATTTCTATTTTTATAGAAAAACCAAAATAGGTCTTTTCCAGAAACTGGGATTAAAGCATCTCTGCAACCCTCTAAAGTGTCTTTAAAATAACACTTAGTTGATTTATCTGTAGAACCAGGCAATGCATCTAATAGTGATTTTTGCATAGGCCTCTTGGTCGGGTTTACCATCCTAGGTTGTTTTTTTTCTGGGCTGACCTCCTGTTTTGGACTTTGTCTATCCGCGGTTTCCCCTTTTTTTTAGGCATTTTTTCTGCATATTTCTTACTTGCAAACACTCGTCTGCAGATATCAACTTGAGGGAGAGACTATATACTTACTTGCAAGTCACCACCTAATTTTACCCTCGAATTCTGTCACCGACCCTAACTCGCAAATTTTCGTCCTCAAATGAGAATTTGGAGCTAAAAATAGGGTTATAAATGGTCCTCAAACATGACCATCAAATGTGTCAACTATAACATTGTGCGTTATGCACCTTCGTTGATTCATGGACTGTGTGGCCAGCATTTTATTTGGCCTCGCGAAATGGTGAAAGCGATTAACATGGCGTGTTATGTGCCTTCGCTAATTCGTGGACTGTGTGGCCAACATTTTCTTTGGCCTCGCGAAACGGCGAAAGAAACTAACATGGTGTGTTATGTGCCTTCACTGATTCACGGACTGTGTGACCGACTTTTCTTTGGCCTCGTAAAATGGTGAAAGTGACTAACATGGCGTGTTATGCGCCTTCGCTGATTCACGGACTACGTTCTCGACATTTCCTTTAGCCTTGCAAAATGGCGAAAGCGACTAATATGGCGTGTTATGTGCCTTCGCAAACTACATGGCTGGCATTTTCTTTGGCCTCGCAAAATGGCAAAAGCGACTAACATGGTGTGTCATGCGGCTTTGCTATTTTGCGGACTACGTGTTTGCCATTTCCTTTAGCCTCGCGAAACGACGAATTCAACTAACATAGCATGTTATATGCCTTCATTGTTTCACGAACTACGCGACTGGCATTTCCTTTCACCTCGCAAAATGGCGAATGCAACTAACATAGCGTGTTATGTGCCTTCGCTGTTTCATGGACTGCGTTGTCGGCATTTCCTTTCGCCTCACAAAATGACGAATGTGACTAACATAGTGTGTTATGTGCCTTCGTTGTTTCACAGCTACATGGTAGCCATTTTATTTGGTCTCGTGAAACAACGAATGTGACTAACATAGCATGTTAAGCTTCTTCGTTGTTTCGTGGACTGTGTGGCCAGCATCTTCTTTAGCATGTTTGACAACTTTGTCGATAATTTCTAGTATATGTAATTTTGTTCAATTTTTAAGTTACGTTGTCGATCACTTATGAAATTATTTTATAGTATATGCTAGTGTTATACACAGAGTCTTTTTCTCTCTTCAATTATACTATTTGCTAGTTTTATACACAGAGTCTAGTAATAATAATGCATTTAAAAAAACTAACCTCCTTAATTAATCTTGTTGATCTATCTTAAATGAATCTTTGACATACTTGCATCATCATGAAGGAGAGAAAACAACGAATGCGACTAACATAGGGTGTTATGCACTTTCGCTGATTCACGGACTGCATGGCTGCTATTTGCGTTAGCCTCGCAAAATGGAGAAGGCAACTAACATGGTGTGTTATGCACCTTCACTGATTCGCGAGCTGCTTGGCCGGCATTTTCTTTGGCCTTGCGACACGGCACAATGAATGCAACTAACATGGCATGTTATGCGCCTTCACTGATTCTCGATCTGCCTAGACAACGTTTTCTTTGGCCTTGCGAAATGGAAAATGCTAACATGGCATGTTATGTGTCTTCTCTAATTTGTGGACTTCTTGGCTGGCATTTTGTTTGGCCTCGCAAAATGGCAAATTAGACTAACATAGCGTGTTATGCGCCTTTGCTGTTTCGTGGATTGTGTGCCCGACATTTCCTTCCACCTCGCAAAACAGCGAATAAGACTAACATAATGTGTTATGCACGATCACTGTTTCGTGGACTACATGGCCGACATTTCCTTTCACCTCACAAAATGGCAAATGCGGCTAACATAGCATGTTATGTGCCTTCGTTGTTTCATAAACTGTGCAGTCGGTATTTCCTTTCGCCTCACGAAATTACGAATGCAACTAAAATAGCATGTTATGCGCTTTCATTGTTTCACGGAATACGTGGCCACCATTTCATTTGGTCTCGCAAAATGACGAATGCGACTAACATAGCATGTTAAGCTTTTTTGTTGTTTTGCGGACTACGTGGCCAGCATCTTCTTTAGCATGTTTGACAACTTTGTCGATAATTTCTAGTATATGTAATTTTGTTCAATTTTTAAGTTACATTGTCGATCACTTATGAAATTATTTTATATTATGTGCTAGTGTTATACACAGAGTCTAGTTCTCTCTTCAATTATATTATCTAGTAGTGTTATACACAGAGTCTAGTAATAATAATGCATTTCAAAAAATAAAACTCCTTAATTAATCTTGTTGATCTATCTTAAATGAATCATTGGCATACTTGCATCGTCATGAAGGAGAGAAAATGGAAAATGCGACTAACGTAGGGTGTTATGCACTTTCGCTGATTCACAGACTACATGGCCGATATTTACGTTAGCCTCGCAAAATAGAGAAAGCGACTAACATGGTTTATTATGCACCTTCGTTGATTCACGGACTACCTAGCCATCATTTTCTTTGGCCTCGTGACACGGCGAATGCAACTAACATGGCGTGTTATGTGCCTTCACTGATTCTCAATCTGCCTGGATGGCCTTTTCTTTGGCCTCACGAAATGGTGAATGCAACTAATATGGCATGTTATGTGCCTTTGTTGATTCATGGACTTCTTGGTTGGCATTTTGTTTGGCCTCGCAAAATGGTGAATTAGACTAACATAGCATGTTATGCGCCTTCGTTGTTTCGTGGACTGTGTGTGCGAGATTTCCTTTAGCCTCACAAAATAGTGAATGTGACTAACATAGCGTGTTTTGTGCTTTCGCTATTTCACGGACTATGTGTGGCCAGCATCTTCTTTAGCATGTTTGAGAACTTTGTCGATAATTTCTAGTATATGTAATTTATGTTCAATTTTTAAGTTTCCTTGTTGATCACTTATGAAATTATTTTAAACTATCTACTAATGTTATACACAGAGTCTAGTTCTCTCTTCAATTATCTTGCCCCATTCCCTTTCATGACATGTAATGGATTATTTATATTGTAATAATAATGCATTTCTAAAACCTAACCACCTTAATTAATCTTGTTGATATATCTTAAATGAATCATTGACATACTTGCATCTTCATGAAGGAGAGAAAATTGTCTTCAATCCAAGTCTTCATAATTTACACATCGGCATTGCATATCTCACATCTTACTCAATTTTATTGCATATCAAAATTTCATTATTACATAAATCAATACTATTCCTTTTAGAGTAGACTTAATGATATGACATGTTTAGAGAAAGGATTATATTTATTAGATTTAAATTAACATATAAAGTGTATTAGTTTGTAGACATATAAAGTGTATGGAGACAAACATATACATTGTAAACATAATCGAGACAAACATATAAATTGTAAACATAATCGATACAAACGACGTATGAAGATCGGCTATGTAACCATAGAAATGAACTTTTTTATAAAAAGAACATAGTCGTAGAGGAATAGATATACAATTTTAATGAGAGGACCTCCTTTGTGTTGGGAATCTACTTTGTATCCTGTCAAACCTCAGTGTTGGTTGAGGACTATCATAACCAATGAAAAAGGGAGTGTTGTCCCAAATAACGAGGTTCCATGGAAAGAAGGTCGTAACATCAGTGATACTATCATCGGAGCGTGGCACCAGGGCCCGTCCACATCTCCAATGGGATCTCACAGCACACATGATGTGAAACCAAGGGAGAGTCACTAGCCAGTACGTAAGGGCAAAATATAGTGGCCATAGTCACCTATACAAATTGACCATCCCCCGAATCGTGATTTGGGTGAACAAGTGCACCTCATCTATGTAAACGGTGTACATGTACTCCTCGGTATAATATCTTCCCATGTGAAATTCCCACTCACCAGCCCATCTAGGAGTTATCCTTTCGATAATATCCACAATAAGGATATCGGGGAGGTGCTGAAATAACGTAGATTCTTCGTGGTTCTCTGCCAACGTCTGTAGCAACCTGTAGATACATACGATAAGAGTGTTAGCAATATAACTATAGCATTTAATAAATGTAAGACGTAAGAGTGTTAAGCACTAAAAAAATGTAAGACATAATCATACCATAAGAGTATTAATTATTTATCTAGATCATTCAATAAATTTAAGACATAAAAGCATAATAGTGAAAATTAAGTTGCATAAAACTTGTGCCTCTCACCTGATGTGTATGTAAATGTCATTGTTGGATGAACACAGCGACAAAATGGGATCTGATACAAAGATACATTATAAAAGATGGTTGGGGACAGTAATAGTAAACATTACAGTGCAATCACAATAAACAAATTTGTTCCATATTACACAACATGTTGAATGAAGAATGGCTAAACATGAAGCACATATATGACATACTTACAAACAGAAAGCTTAATCTGAACAAATAATACCAAAATTTGTATCAGTGAGGATCATTTTGTGATCCCTGTCCACGTAAAAGACCATCAAAAGCCAATCGTCGATGAGGACTCCTATGACCAAGTGTTGAGGGGGTGTCGAACACTATCACATATATGTGTGGATCACTTTCACTGACTACAAGACATGATGACTAAATAAATGCGCATGCAGCATTCACATGTTTAGAAACCACTTAAAGGTGACACTAGAGTGCCAACCTATATTAGACATAACCGATGCAGTGGCAAGGACATGTAGTTCCAGTGCTTGGTCCAATTTCCTCTTTCCCTTTCTCCTCCTAGAATTCAAAGGGGAACTCAAAGGTGATAGGTTGTTGAACATCATGAGAGATCTCAGTCATAGTACTCTACATATGTTGCACTTGATTGCGACTACGGACCTGACTTGCACTGAACCAAGGCCGCATACGTTCAATGGTTGTATTGGTTGGATCGCTAGAGGGACTAAAATCAAATGTCATGGCATCGGCATTCTAAAGATCAGCCATGAACCTATCCAGACAGCTTACAAATGCCATTAGTTTATCTCATGAACCTAGCATTGTTTGTGACAACATGTTTAACTTTCTACTTGGTTTGTTCCACATTATAGTATCGACATCCTCTAAATTTGTATATGCATTTGAAATGCTATCAACGACGGGTTGAGTTGATGGGTTTTCATTAGCATTAGCAGATGTTGCAGTCGACATAGGAATGGATCTGTATGAAACAAAATCTTAGAGTGAACTACACATCTTTTAAGTTAGCAAAGATCAACATTCATGAACATCCACTTACATTTAAAATCCACTTACTCGGAACACATGAATCGCCGAATGAATTGTTCATCATTGCAACAACCTTCAACGCATGCTTGCACATGTTTCCTCGCAAACTCCATGGACAATCATAGATGTAGAAGTGATCCCCAAATTTCCTAACCACATACCAGTTGCATGAGGACTGACTTTTCACCCAATACCAACCAGGAGTAGTGTTGTCTAGAACACAATCGGCATCTGGAATTTCCTTTGCCCTCTCCATACTAGTTTGCAAATGTGTCAACCTCTAGTTTTTGATAAATCCAAAATTCTGCAATTCTCGCTTATGCTTGTAGAATGGTTCCACTTTATACACAAGTATAAAATACATATTGTCTATCCTCCTTGAACATGTCTTTTTATCATCTCTTAGGTGCAGTGAATTCAATTTTCCATGGTATGATTCGATGGCATTATTTGTGTCCTGGTTAGCATGAGCGAAATTCCTAAAGTTTTTCGCCAACATAGCTAATTAAAAATTAAAAATTAAAAAATAGTAGTAGGATGTCAACTACCAAATGACAACCAAAACGGTTAACAATTCATAAAGCCAAATCCAAGGTAACGTCCAACTCACTGATACGGCCTTCTGCTTGACACCATGTGTTGTAGAAGTACTCTAGAAAACATGGTTGATCACTAAATTCAGCAAAGAAAGTGTGCAGCTCCTGCACAGTGCTCTCTTCACTTTCATGCATTGCCATCATTATCTTCCCTGGATAGTGAAAAAAGTCCATTTCTCTTTCTTTTGTTTCATACTTGTACACATTATTCAACCATGCTCGACGCACGTGCCAAATAAAAAGTATGACATGTCATTCGAAAACACTCTTGTTACGAACAAAACATTTAATTGAGAAATGCTCATTTCAAATAAAATGTAGACCAACGTATCATAATGTTTGATTTCATGTAGAAAAACATTTCTCTCTTGCACTTACTATATCACATGAATCTTTGCACTCGCATCATCCACGATAAATGCATTGATCCTCCAATCGGGTCTCTTTTCCTTTGCTCGTCTTCGCAACTCCATCAACCACTTGAATATCCTCGATTTTGTTCCTCGATGTCATAGCCCATGCAACAAACACCCCCGCTTGTTGCTCGTCGAAAATGAGACACAAATAAAATTGATATTGTTTTAAAAAACAAACACAAAGATCATGAGCATCCACAAATCAAAAGGCCTACTTGAAAACAGGTTAAGTTTGAAGAGACTTACCCTGTATTTGTTTGTTGCAAATGTCGAATCCATTAAGATGATTGATTCATGCGAGAATTGAACCATCATGTCAAGCATCCAAGATGTTTGTATTCTCTTAATGAAAGGTGTGTCAGCACCTTCTAGCTGCTGGGAAAAAAAAAAGAAATTAGCGTCATCTTGTTTTTTCCATTCTAAGATGCAAGTGGCATCATGCACATGCTTTCGTGACCGAATAGAACGAACCCTCGTCATCGCATTGATAACATCTTTGCGTGTGACGAATGAATCTCTCTTCTTCAACATGTCATGAAAAATGGGATCATCAAGATGTTTGTCCATAATAACATCAACGCTGACATCCATCAGCAACAGCCTCTCTATATACACTTTGCATTCATCTAAAAGGTTTGGTGCAAATTGAGAGTGCAGCTCATTACTAGTATCATCCACACCATGACAAGCTTCATCATTCTTGTCTACATGCAACGGTCGATTCAATGTCAAGATGACCACATCTAGCCTACCATATAACACCTTAACAATGAAGTGGACTATACAACCTCTTTTTTTTTATATGTCCGAGCGCACTTCTTATTTGGTGACTTTTTCCTATTGTCTTCTAGTCCATATGAACACCAATACCTTCAAAAAAAACTATCCTATTATCAACAAGAGTCGTAATGTCATTAAACATGGACAAAGAATAGGAAAGAATGTGTGTACTAACAGGTTGTACATCTTTGTTGTATGCATCTTGTGCACAGCACTATCGTGCTCACTCTACCACTTTTGGAGAAATTTGGTTTCAACACCTTCACGCAATGATTCCCCTATAATGAATGCATCCAATCTACCGAGTGGAATCA
The DNA here is from genome assembly GCF_030272615.1 of Cryptomeria japonica. Classification (NCBI taxonomy): domain Eukaryota; kingdom Viridiplantae; phylum Streptophyta; class Pinopsida; order Cupressales; family Cupressaceae; genus Cryptomeria; species Cryptomeria japonica. The sequence goes on from NC_081409.1 coordinate 177,959,001, forward strand.
CTGCACAAAGGTCTGTCGTTGAATCATTTTCCACACAAATTGGCATCCATTGAATATCCCTTGAAGAGAGATGACGCAAACCTTCACCAGTGTCTTGAACTTCCAATACCATAATGTCCTACCATTTTTGGTGTTTTCCCATCCTAGTCTTGTACATATCAGACAGAGATAGAGACATTATCAACAGTAAACAGCCACAGTTAGTCAAACGTGTGACTAATCTGTGTGTTACTCAAACCCAAGATCTTCGATGTAGGAGGTTCATAGCTAACCGCTACGTTGTGGGGTCATCCCCAAAAATTATTAAATTGTTAAATATAAATTATTTATGAAATTAAAATCAAAATAGCACGACATAACTAATTTCTTGAGGGGAGTAGAAAAGCTCACAATATCTTCTTCAACTTAAATAAATAGAAGGAAAGTGTTACAAGATATAACCCCATGATTCCAAATACATGAGAACGAAGAAAAGACAAAACAAAAAAATAATAAATTACTTGAATTAAATTTTCAAATCCATGATAATAAATAAAACGGAGAAATTCCATGAGAGAATTTATTCAACTCATTATGCTATCTTACTTAGTAACAATAAATTACATAAATAAACTTAATAAACACATAGAGGTTCTAGATATAATGTTTATGATTTGTGTATGTTGCAACATTAAGTTTACAAGTCTTGTATTGCTCAGAGGGTAGAGTTGGTTGGTTGTTGTTTCTATCAGTGCGGTGTTTGTCATATTTAGTCTCGAGAATGCTTGGCGGTCCTCTGATATGTGGATTAAAGTGTTGTAGCTTGGAGGACATGTTCATTTTAGTTTGTGTAGTGTTCCAATTCATTTTTCTGGTGTTCGTTTGATTGGCAAGTGGAGTTATGTTTTTCTAAGTTCCATGGTATCAGTTGGTTTGGTTTGTAATTGATTAAGGTGGTGTACCTTATCTGTATCATGACTCTTTGGTCCATATATGCATTGGAAGTTGAGTTTGGATCTTGATATGGTTCTCACCATGGTGTGTGTAGATTGACATTATGTATTTTTCTTTGGAGATTATTTTTGGGCTGACTGATTAACGTGTTTCCTTGTTGTTCTACACGTTACGGTTGATGCTAACTTTGGTGGATATTCTAGAAAATCGGTTTGTTGAAATTGACTTTGGAGGATGTGTTGTGATGTGTTTGGGTCCACTTTATCTCTTGGGGTGGACCACAATGAATTTTATAGGTCGTGACCTAATTTAAGTAATGTTGTATATTTTATTGGTGGTCGACCTAGTTGAGGTTTTTAATGAATAATCTTGTATATATAGGTGTGCGGATGTACATGAGTTGAGCATGGAATTTGTGTGAATTACTGTGAATGATATGCAAGCAAATATGATGTGAAAAGTAATTTTTGAAGAGCTTTAATGATGATATCTTTAGTGTGATAGTGTTTTGAGATAGTGGTTGATGTCAAATGTGTTTGCCATGATATTGGTCGCTTGGCATAGTGATTCAAGGACAATTTCTTGATTAGGAAATCTTTGTTCATTTCAATTCATCTATTTTTTGTACTTGTTGAAAGAAGATGTGTTCCTTTTGGTAGCTTGTATAGACCTTTGTATCTTTCCCTAAGGTTGTGCACCTTAATCTTGCAAGTCCTATTAGCTACAATAAGCTCCTTGACCTTGAGCCTAAAATATTTTAATCAATTATTCGTATTATTAGTGTGATTCTCATTGTGGTTTTTCTTTAATTAGGGTTTTTCACATAAATTTGGTGTTCATGTGCTTGTTGTACTTTGTGCTTTCATGTTTTATAACTATTGTAATAAGTTAACTATAGTTTGAAGTTTACAAGATCAAAAGTAAAGTATTGTAAGGTACATGGACTGATTCACCCCCCCCCCTCTCAGTCTTGTGGTATGCTCAACATATTTCAATTGATGTGAGAATCCATATCTTGTCCCAGTTATAGTCAAACTGTGTTATATTGATTCAATGATGTTAGAACAAGATTGAAGACGTTCCATAACCAAATTGCAATGTTGTTTGATGCTAAATGTAGTGTTAACTCATTGATAACTTTTTTTTATCACCTTGCTCTTTGTTCTTGTTTACTTAGTGATTTTTCTCTTTCTTTCTTATCATGATTTAGAATTACGTAGGACTCTCCTTTATATAAAAAATAATTTAACATGAATCTTGTCAAGTTGTAATCACTATGATCCTACAAAATCAACTATAAAGGTGGGTAAAAGATATAATTGTGGTCAAGGTCACTCTTATAGTATTGAACTAGGTTTAGGACTACAATTATGGTTTTAACATGGGAATACAAATATTATAGAAAATGATTGACTCAAATAACTACCTATAACCACTACAACCCTGAAAAAATCTTTAGATCTCAAACCTCGAAACATACAAGAGCAAAACCAACAGACTCCTCACATATTCCTCAGATAATGCAACACTTGCGAAATCAATTCACCCAGGTTAAATAGGGTGTCAGAAGATTCTTCTACCAGCCACCAGTCTTCATTCTCCTTCAGTTGTCTAAATGCATTCAAGTCTTCATTCGATACCCCATCTTTGAAAGTCACTCAGGCCGACGTGACAAACATCTTCTTCCGTTGCTTCTCCTCCCTCCGCTCCCTGTCCTTGCTCCTCTTCAATGTCCGCCATATTCTGAACACCGCCTACCTCCTCAACATCTAACAGGTCTTCGTCCTCCTCTGTATCTCCTTATGAATCAGAAGACAAATAGTAGTTAGGATTAAAATATAATTTAAGAATAATCTCCTTCACTCGGTTCTGCATCTCACACAGTGCACCAACCACCACATCCCCATAAGCTTCATTAATGAAATCACCCACAATCTCAATGCACCTCTCCTTGGATTCCAGAACATCCACAATCGATGCTAAAACAGCCTCATAGATGAAGTCATCGCACCAATGCCTATCCAGATTTAAAGAGATATCCACCATTTCCAGAATAGCCTCATAAATCTCATCCTCTACGTTGAAAAGTGTTATGCACTGGTGTTCAATAGACTCTACACAATTTATGCATGCTATCACTATAAATGGAGCCATCCTAATCATACACTAGATATGTTTCCCTATACAGTCTCTCTCTTCATATAGAGATCCATTGCTTCTAGAAGCAAGTCATAAGTGGACACCACCATCTAGGAAATCTAATATAGATCTTTTGAATCTGCTAATTCTGACTGACCTATACAGAAGTGTCGTATCCACCAGTAAGTAGCCGTAAAATACTCTTATCTTCCCATGACTAAGGCACTTTGTCAGTGGTACTGGCAAAGTCCTGATGCCTTGTCTGCAATGCATGACTGAGTGAAAGAAATATAAAATTGGAACACAAATAAACTATTCTTTTGATTCAAGAGATTACATGAGCTTCTTGATCAACTGATCAAGGATTAGAGTAACTTATAGAGAATGAATTACAACTGCCTCATTATATAGAGGTTTTACATACATCTAGATTTTGGAAAACTTGTGTTATTAGAAATAAAGCAAAAAACTAAAACAGCTTTTATGCATAATCATCACAAATAAAGTTTAAAAACTAAAAGCATAAAACTATGCAAGTGGGAGGAATTACTAAACAATATTCCAACACTGAGAACATCATATATATTGAAATGCTCAAATTTGTTATAGACTAATTTCATGCACATAGAATCAAAAAACAATTTTATTTTTTTTCACCATATATATTGAAATCCTCAAATTTCTTACCGAGCCAAAATATAAGCTCAAATTTGGTCACAAATTTGTGCTAAAAGAATTTAATTTTATTTGCAGTCATATATATTGAAATGCTTGAAATTGATGTTATAGAAGAATTTCATGCACATACAATCAAAAACATTTGTTTTTTCACCATATATAATAAAATGCTCAAATTTCTTATCGAACAATTTCAAAATAGCGACGATAAGAGTATCAGTTGCTGTCAACAATTTTTTTTTTGTCCGATAAAACTATATTTAATATTAATTCTAAAAATGTTTACATTCTAAAAGAAAAACCTCCATGGCTAGTCGACTAGACTATCAAAGTTGGTATACATAACGGTCCATACATATCACATTGAAAAACATTTCAAAAAAAACATAGTCCTTGCTTCAAAAAAGGTTGTATGTTCCATCTCGCTACTCCATGTGAACAATCACCATGTCCGCTTCCACATCCGTCACTTCCATGTTCCTCACTTGGTTCATTTTCATCTCCCTATTGGAGCCTTCACTGAACTGTAGCACACGACCGTGCTTAGCTCTTCCTCGTCTACGAGGTCGACCCCGTTGTTTTGTACGTGCAGGAACCATATGTTGCACAAGTGCTCTATATTCTGACCAAGGTTCCCATTTTTCAATCTCCACACGGACTTGCTAGACATCGAACGTTAGGTATTCCACAATAGCATGAATTCCAGCCTGTGCTACACTTCTTCTTGCCTCTTTATCGAATGTGACGCTCCAAAGCAAGAACGGTCGCAAGGGAGGAGTGAATTCACTCACGTGAATCCATGCTTCGTCCACACTATCAAAGTCGTCCATGTCTTGTGCCAAACCTAATAAACCTTTCATTCCCCCTAGCCATTCATTCTTGACACACCTGTTCATGATTTCTCTGACTTCCACAATAGGTTGGAGCTCCAGACACCATGCCATAAATAGACACTATGTTTGAATTCGTTATGTACTTCCGTCCACCGTCTAGATACTCAGATCCAAGGATTAACTTCACCGCGGAAAGGAATGCATTGTCTTCATAGATGAACAAGTTCATCAACCTATCATTGCTTATTCCTCCCCAAAATGCAACCTCTATTTTGCTTGTCTGTAAAGAAAAGTTGGCCTCCATATTTCAATTCGAGATACCTGTAATTCCAAAACGGACATGCGAATATATCATACTAATAGCGACGTCTATAAATTATTTCAATTTTTATCAACCTATGCATTAATTTTTTAGTGCTTTCTAATAACTAAATTCATCTACCACAAGTTCCATGCTATTGCCCTTCTAGAATCTAAGTACTTGTATTCTGCACCATAGTTTGTTTGGGTGTTTGTACACTTACACGTATCCATACTATCCTACAAAGACCTTGGATTCATATGATGTACACAGCTAATAGAAAATTTCATTCTGATATCTACTAACAAGGCACGTTATGCGCTTTTGAAATTTCCACGCATGACTCCTTCAATGCATTCTCTACTACCGCGTAGCAGTGATGAAGACTAACACCGCGTGTAATGCACTTTCACAATGTTGCGACTTTACAGGTGAATGTCATATGTTGACCCGCGAGACAGTGATTGCACCTAACACATCGTGTTAGGTGATTTCACACATTCGTGCACGACCTGTTAAACGCATTCTCTATTAGTGCAAAGCAGTGATTTTGACTAACATGGTGTGAGTATGCTTTCGAAATTTCGCTACTTCATGGGTCAATAACATTTATTGACTCGCGAGGGGGCGATGGAGACTAACGCACCGCGTTGTCCTCATTCGCAATTTCGCACATGACCTCTTTGATGCATTCTCTACTACCGCGAAGCAACGATGAAGACTAACACCGCATGTGATACGCTTTCACAATTTTGCGACTTCACGGGCCAATGCCATCTATTGACCCGCGAGACAGCAATTGCGACTAACACACCGTGTTAGCTTATTTCAAACTTTCACACAAGACCTATTAAACACGACCTATGTTTGCGTCTTCTAACCCTAACGCGACCAATCGAAAACCTAACGCGACTTCTAACCCTAACGCGGCTTCTAACCCTAATGCGACCAATTGAAAACCTAACACGGCTTCTAACCGTGGGGTGGCTCCTAACCCAATCCCAATCGTCCAATCGAAAATCTACGGTTACAAAGATGGGACTAACATCATGTGTTAGTCCCATCTGGTTCAATACTTCGCGGATTAAGCCCAACATGTTAACCCGTGAAACGATGATAATGTGATATCTTCTAAATCTAACCCTAACCCGACCAATCAATGTGCATTCTAACATGGTTGTGTCTATTAGGATTGTCTATTATGGAACTTAATGCGAAAACCAATGGTTCAAAAGGGGCGACTACCATCACTTGTTAGTTACATCGTAAGGTTTTTTGGAGCCAGCACACATGCATCCTATGTGGTCTCTAACCCTAATGCAATGATATGCATCTATTTTGGCTCCAAAATAGGCAAATATTCGACATATAGAGGCAAACAAGAAACGTAAACAAACAATGTAAACCCTAATGATTTTAAACAAAATCCCAACTGAAATAGGAAAAATATGAGTTATAGAGGAGGATTTCAACATACCTCACACCTTGCTACTGCTCTCATGAAACTCTTCTCCAGCTCAAGTTGTAGCACAACACAGAAAACTACAGTCCCAGAAATCTGCCCTCAATCATTGTGAAATTGCATGCCCTTCAACAATCAACTTGTTTTGTGCTTCAACAATAATATTTGCGTTTGCGCATTAGTCTACCTTTTTCCATGTTAGGCCGATAAAAAAGGCGCCATGTTTGTCTATCGTTTGATGAAGGTACATTTTTTGAAGCCCGCGCCCTCTTTTTCCCACCAATATGTCGTTTGAACGCAGTTTCTTCATTCGTGGGCAGTTTTTTATTTTGAGGCTTTTTTTTAAGCTCGCACCCTCATTTTCCTGTCGGTATGTCGTCCAAATGTAGTTTCTTCATTCATTGGTAGTTTTGAAATCTAGCTTTTAATGTGTGTGTTATGCACAAAAAACTGTCGGCAACCATGAAGCGAGCCACGGTCGTCCTCTGGCATGTCCACATAATTTCGTGTGGGCCCTAAGGATTGAAACCAGCAAGTCCACGACAGCTCCACGTCACATACTGTGGGTCCAACCGCTGCGGCAAATTGGCATGGTATGCATGTCTCGAACATGTATGTCAATGCATTTTGTTGGTATGACAAGTCCCTTTTGGAGCCAAAATAGACGCGTCCATTAATTCCTACAGTAATCTGTTATTGACTAAATAACATAAAACAAACACAAAAAGTTTATTAACCTCTCTTTAAGACCCATACGTGCTCTGCAGATCCCTTGCACCCATGTATCCAAGGGTTTTATGTGCATTTGGCCCCCTCGTTGCGGCCTCCATTACAGAAGTTGTTGCCCCATCATCCTCTTTAGCTACCCTGGTTTCTTCTTAAGCAACCCTTGTTTCCTCCCATTTGGCTCATTCTCTCAGTGCGGCTCCTGATGTAGTCCTAGCCATCATTTCCTCCCATACCCTGCAAGGAGGCTCGATTACTAAGGTTATTTCCTCTGTTCCTGTGTAAGGAGTCTCTAGCCCTCATTTGGCATCCAAATTATTTATTGAGACTAGAAGCTTTGCTCAAGTTGAGTCTGGCGCTTCACCAATAATTGTCAACGATGCTTAGGTAGCTGAAAATGAGGATTTATACTAAAGATGAGGCTTGGTGTATCATTTCTCTAAGCCTCTAGCCTTCTCTTTCAGATTTTCACAGTTAGGTCCTCTCTTCTTAGAAGTCTCTTTCATTTACAAACATTGAGCTTTCCCTTGCCCTTAAGGTTTTTTCATTTCTTCTTTTGTTTCCTCTAAGAATTGAAATTTGGTGCCAAGTCAACATTGGGTGTGGGCAGAGTGCTCTCTCTCTCCATTAAACCCTGGTTATCATCTCTCAACTCCCTTAATGAATCACTTCATGTGCATTCAGTTTTGGGTCAAAATGCCAAATCTTTCCATCCAATTTTGGGAGTCGTATTATGAGGCTATCAACAACTCAATTGGGTGTTTCTTCAAAATAGGTGATTCCACTTTTCACATGGGTCATTCTACATTTGTTCGTATTTTAATGGATATTGATACCTCTAAACCTCTCCCTACAAATGTGATTCTCATAGTTGGGGATAGGCCTTGGACACAATTGTTAAATTACGAAGGGCTCCCCTTCGATTGTCATCGATGCTTTGCTATTGATCACTTGGCTTCGGACTACTCTCTTTTGCGTTAAAAAGGTTATCTACTTGGTCGAAGATTACTAAGGAAGATCACTTGATGATGGAGGTCCCTTCTTCTGCTAAGGATTACTCTTCCCAAGATCTTGATGAGGGTCTAGCTCCAAATATATCATGCCCAAATGTTCCCTATGCGATTCTTCTTGTTTTGTGTTTGTCTCAGCTAGCTTTGAGTGCTTCCTCACAACATTGGCTTCCTACAGTGGTCGATGACCATCTCCCACTTGGTAAAATCCCCTCTCCCTCAGTTGTTGTTGATCACCCATTAGAGGGTCACCTCTTCCCTCTCATTGTAATGGGGCCACAGATGATAGTATCACTTGGATTTTAGAAGGCAAAAAGGCCCTTCCCCTTCTCCCTTTACTCGTTTAAGTGTGGTGAAAGAGAATTTGGTTGTTAAGATTGAGACCCTTACTTCTCATCGGTTCCTAGCTCCAATCAAAAGATTTCTCTATCTTCTTTCCCAATCTTATCAGTCATGAGATTAGTCCAATTCTCCTTGATGGCTAACATGTAATGAGTCATGTCCCTTCCTGATCTTACCCTATCAAAACAATATTTTATATTTTTTAATTTCTACTACTAATTAATAATTAGTATAATTGAGAACATATAGTCTAGTATTTTAAGCGCACAACTAATGATATCTCTAAAAATTCAAGATGTTAATTTGATTCATTACTTTAATTTATTATAATAAATTTACATTATAACAATCGATAAATTTATGGATTGAATATTTAGTCAAATGGTTCAAACGTTAATCGTGTTCTCTTAGTGGGTGTAGGGATCTACCACTTGACTTAGCTTACTCCCATATTGAATCAATTCCCTTTAGTGTACACATTAAATATAAAGGTTATACGCTAATCTTTCCATGGCAAATCTATCTTAATTTTAGACTTAAGGAGTAATAAAAATTTATAACCAAGCGACAATGAAATAGAGATCTCATGATAATATATAATAAAATCAAAACAAATATGGAATAATAAATCTCACAATGAAATATATAATAAAATCAAAATGAATATGGAATAAGAAAATTGAGTGTTCTCTCAAATAAAACATAAAAATTCAAAATAATCTTTCAAAAATGGGATATAAAATTGTCTAAATAGTCATTGGAACACTCACTTGGCCACCTAAGTTGTTTTTCACATAAATTATTTTTCTAAGATTTTACAAAGCACAAGCCAAAACACTAAGAGGAAGACTTTTCTCCATTCCTGTGTGTCAAACTCACTTGCCAAGCTTCAAAATCTACCACTCAACACTCTTAAAGATAAGGTTGTTATGATGAATTGTTTGCTCATTCCTACCTACATAGGGGGAGGGGCCAGAAGTTGTATAGGGTCCAATAGTTGTACACCCACTTGTGCTTATAATATCCAGTCTTGCCACATGTTTATACTATATATTGTAAATAAATAATCCATATGTAAGGGGAAAAAAAACTAAATGTTGGTCAAAATGGACCAATAATTGAACATAAGAGAACCTATAAATGTTATAAATAAAAAGACTAAATACATAAATTAACAAGAAAAAAAAAATTGTTCGAAATAAAATATCATAGCTATCCACTATAAGTGTGTCATTTATAAAATAAGATTCTCACTTAAACAAATATTGTTATCATAATGAAAAAATATTGTTCTTATGTGTACAACTATTGGGGTAGCAATGTATATGCATTGGAGTGTTTCATATTAATAATGTGTCTTATCACAGCTATAAAAGATGAACACAATAAATACCCTTGTTTTTTTCCATGAAATATGAGGGATTTTCCAAAGGTTTTAGTGTTCAACAATTGGTCCCTTTGTGTTCAATATAAGTTGTATTTTATATAGTAAATTGTTATTTTTATAACAAAAAATATTTTTTTGTGTTCAACTATTGGTCATTTGTTGTTGGATATAAACATTAGAGATAACACACATTAATGATTATTCATAGGGAATTGGTCCATTTAAGTTGCATATAAGCTATATTTTATATAAAAATACGATATTATACTAATTGCAAATGATATTTTTTTATTCAACGATTAGCAATTTTAAATTAAGTTTTGGTCAAATCTTCAAAAAGTCATTTTTTGGACACTTCACACCATACATGTTATTTTAACAAGTTGCATGATGAGTCATGCCTTCAAACCTTAGTTGTAGATATTTAAGTGTCCATTTTACATTTCTAAAAAATAACATAGGTCTTACGATACTCCATGTGACGGTTGCATGTTGACAAAGTTAGCCCTCACGACTGCGGGTCCCTCTTCCCTATCACCTAAGACACTTCCTTGAGATATTATCTCCACCTAATACAAAATGGAGAAGTAATAATTTTATTGGGTTTTAAAGTTAAATCCTGGTGTATATAATTCATACTTAAATAAATTATTCTAATTTCCTCTTATAAACTTATAAGGCACTAAGAGAGGGGGTGAATCAGTGCAAGCAAAAACTTAATAGATCTAATAACACCTTTCAACAACTTGAAAATCAATATGCATGCAAGAAATATAACCACATAAGCAAACATCCAACAAAGCACGCAAACCATAACACAATGATTTTTCACGTGGAAACCTAAATGGGAGAAACCACGGTGGGAATTAGTACCCACAAAGATCAACTATCTGTAGTATAGAGATCTGATCGGTTAAGGTCATACAACACCCTGTCAGGGGTACACCCCGTTAAGAGTGTTTTAGCTCGGTTAAGAGCTATACAATAAGGCCTGTTAGAACCCTGCCCTATTAGGAGCTACCCGGTTAAGGGATTTCAAAACACAAGCTAATATGTCACCTTGTTAGAGGATTTTCACCTTCGGATCTGTTAGGATCCTACTACACCTTGTTAGGAGTGACTGTGTTAGAGGATTTTCTTGCTGCATCTGTTAGGAAGACAACAAGATCAACTGATCTGAAGTTATCACCTTTGTGCCTAATTAGATCCGCTTCTTCTCTACTTCTATCACCGACTAAACATCAAACCCTAACTTCTTCTTCCACCACATGATTAAATTCTCACTCTTGATGCATAACATCATACAACTTTCATCTCTTTATAAGAACTTTGTTAAGTCGGCTAAGAACCTTAAAGCAATTCCCTAGATTCATTGAATCTAGTCACCTTTTATATTTTCCCGCTCTTTACACTTGAGTCATGTTGGTCAAACAAAACATAACATAAGTCTACCGGTTACCGATCAAAGTAACTCTGCTTTACCGGTTCTTTGTTCTTCGTGACTGTAACCGCTCTTCTTATCATAACTCGCTCAATACATTGAATCTTTTGATGTGGTTTCAATCAAAGACCCATGCCAATGTCATAAACATATGTTCCAAACCGCAGCATCTAACTCTACTCCAATCATATGTACCGGTTTCTTGATCATCGCTTTGTTCCTGCTTATCGGTTGCCTGTAACTTAGCAGTTTTGCTATCTGACAGATTCCACTACCGGTTAGGCTATACCGGTTGGTCTAAATGACTTAGATGACTAACAAAACATGGTTTTCATCAATGACAACACAAATAAAGTCATCAAACAACCTATTACAACAATATCATCATCATCGAGCCAACAATCTTCCCCTTTAGCATTGATGGCAACACTTAGGAAAAATTTTGTCTAAGTGTCACATTACAACAATCATGACCTGACTCAAATACAAAACTTTCCCTTAGCAATTACATGCTATTACAAAATTTTGACTGACTTATACTACTCCCCCTTTGACAACAATGACAAAGGTAAGCAAATACATATACAACACACCAAAATTTGCATTACCAAATGTATAAGAGTTCAAACATTTACAAATACATTTTGAGAAAAACATTAGCAAAAATTAGTCTTCAAGACTTTCAAATCATTCTCCCATGTCTACAAAAGAGTAGATGTAATCTCAATATGTGTTCGAATCTGGTATGCAAGTTCTTCCATAGCATCAAGTGTACTCATTTCAAGTGTAGCCAAAATTGTCTGTCTCTTTGTATCCTCTCTGCAAAATTTGTAACTTGGGGACTACGTGAGTTTGTAACTCCTACAATGATGTAGTCCTCTTAACCTGTTATGCCTCATATGCCTTAAGCTTATGATGTACCACAATAACATATCTACCAAAAATTGATGAATCATTTAAGGGATCAAATGATTCACTCAAAATCCTTAACTCCTGCTGAGCTTCCTTTCTCTTCTTGTCAAGATCATCAAAGAACAATCCAAAAATGCAAATAGTAGATAGAATTTTACCTCCACTCTTCAATGCTTCTCTGATTTAGTCCATATTCACAGTAAGACCTATTTTGTCTTTTTCAATTGTCTCGATTAGCATCTCAATCCTTTTCTTTTCATATTCCTTCTCCACATTGTGTAGAGCAGCCTCTCCACGACTTTTCATTAACTCCCCTATTGTTGTGACCAAGTGGTCCAGTTTTTCAATGGGAGTTGCGAGACTAACAATATCAATCTCTAGTAACAGACTAGAAAATATGTCAACTGCAGTATGTATGGTTTGAGCTTCTCTCCTCTGAGCTCTCATTATCTTCTTCTTGGCCTTCCTCGATAACACACTTCTAGTGTAACAGTGGGGACACATGTAGTACCACCTTCCGGTTCTTTCTCTATTTGAGTAAATATCTCATCAATTTCAAATACCTCTAGTAGTTCTCCTTCAATTACCAGTGCCTCTAGAGTATCTTCTTCCTCAAATGATTCAATACATTCTGGTTCCTCTTTCTCCGGTCCTAAAAACTTCTTCAAAATCTCCTTAGTCTCGACTTGAACCGACTGGAACTCCAACAAGCAATCTAGTCAACCTCTTCTTGGTCCGGAATAATGGTTTTGATCTTGAAAAAATTTCCTGCACTTCTTCCTTAGATGTCTCTAGTTGCAAATGCATCAGTACATACTCAATTGTTTCTTTGTCCTGCCTAATAATAGTCTGCCATCTTCCTTCTAATTTATTGTACAAAGAATCAGGTATTTATCCTTGTAATTCAATCAATGCTTTGCTATAATGATTCATGTACCAAACAACTAAATCTTCACTCTATTTTTGCTCTTCCTCATCAAAATGATTATAATTCTTATGTACGCCAACTAATATACCATACTTCCTTATATTCTCCAACAATTTCTCAAGTATAGTAGTTTTAGTTACCTATGGATTTACTGATTTAATAGTAGGTGTTCCAACCACTTTGGATTTCTTACCACTTGCCCTCAATTCCTTCTTGTCTCCTTCAGATTCTGTTTTCTCTGTCTCTTCCTCTGCAACAGCCTTCAAAAATCTTTGGGCTTGATCTTTCTTCCTCTTACCAGTAGCTATAGGTGCTTCCAGTGCAATCTCCTTAGCTTTTCTTCTGATTTGTATCTTAGGAGGAGGAGGGGGCTTCTCCTTAACAACTGTACTTCTGGTTTGTCTACCGGTAAGGTACACTAGAGGTTCCTGCCTTTCAGCTTCAAACCTGGTTCTAGCTTCAGCAATCATTTCCTTTGTGAAGCCTTGTTCCACAGCAAATTGCTCAACTTCTTTTCTAACCTTTTTAGCTATTACTGGTTTTGCCAACTCAGAATGTACCTCTATTGATTTATCTTTAAAAGTTCCAAACCTAGTTATATTAGGATCTTCTGGTGTAGATAGAAGGTGATCAGCATAAACAATTAGAATGTTTGCCTCTACCTCATATCCCATAGGCATGACCCATGAAGTCCTTGGGTCTGCAGCCTCCATCTAATAGGTATCAATATCAACCATAAAGTAGATAGAATCTCCATACCTTTTTACAACATGCTCTGGTATCCTTTCTCTCTTATGCATTCTCTTCTGGAAATCTTTGAAATATCCCCAAATTGTCTTTGTAAACTCATTCCCAAGCAACTTAATGTTGTTCTTAATTTGCAACATTGTCGGTGTATCCACAGACCATTGGATATCACCCATACTGGGAAAAAAAAAAAGAAATAGAAAAACAATCCAATAATCAACTGACCAAATTTGAACTTTTGTTGCTTGTCCTTCTTGATTGATTCAAGATTCAATACCAGTTGGGCTCTCAAGGCTTCTGCTAGATCATAATTAACATTCTCTTTCAACATCTAGTAAGTTGTGTGGATACCAGCTCCGGGAATGCTATTCATCTGGCTCGAATGATAAACTCTATAGCTGATAATCATAGATGCAAGCTTTACCTCTGGACCTTCAATCTTATTTACTGTCATCGCACGACCATCCCACTTCAATTTTGTCAATTGAATCACCTCATCATTCGAGATTGATCTAAGAACAGGAACTTCACCGATGGCCCATAATCTGGTGACAGCATGGATAGCCTCCTTGGTAATCTTATGCGGTCTATCTAACCACATGAATTGATCATGAATCATGCTCACAACATATCTGACATGCTCTTCTTCAAAATCATCTATAAAGTTCACAGCATGGTGAAAACCTTTATCGGTAACCCTTCTGAATTGATCATTTCCTTGTTCATCACACAGTGTTCGGTATTGATTAAAGATTGCAAAAGTTCCCAAATCCTCCAATTTCCCGCTCTTTACACTGGATAGGGCTCCAACTGGATTTGTCTCCGTCGACTTATGAGGATGCCTCTTGAATTCTAGTCAAGGCCTTTCGGTAACATCAACAATGTGTGGTGTATCCATTGTGAAAATTCAAACATAGAATCGGATTCTCAGAGAAATACCTTTAAATTTCTTTGCAACTAGGGTTTCCGATCTAAATGCTCTTCCACCGATTCACTTTTCCACAAATCTTCACAATCCGCTATCAACTTCGCCAAAGTAGCAATCAAATGCTCTTATGTGCTTCTGTCGCTCTCTAAATATGCTCTTGAAAATGCTAGGTGAGAAATGAGACTTGTAAAACACCTTTTATTTCCTTTTGCTAACTGCATTTAATACAAAACGGTTGAAAATACCCTAATCACCGTTCAACCCTAAAACTTGCTACCGATTCATATAACACATCCAAACTACCAATTTGAAATATAACCGGTTCAAAATCACTTCATAACATCGTATAGCATCAAAACATGCAGTTTTGACTTACCACACATCATTTAGGAGGTCCGAAAATGGATCTAACAATATTCTCCCCCTAAGCTTCATACACAACTTAGTTTACCAGTGAGGGATTCTCCACACCAGGTGAAGAATTGGAGTTCTCTGATGGTTTCTCCTCACTTTTCTTCCACCATATCTTATTCATCTCACTTCTAGTTTCTTCTACATCTACCTTCTTCTTTCCTTTCCTATCAACAGACTGATTAACCAGTTGGTTCATTCTAGCTCTACAAAACCTTGCAATGTGTCCCTGTTTGTGACAATGGAAACATGTCATTCTAGATGCTCTCCAGGGTCCAACATTGCCTCTATTAGTTCTTCTCCAACAATTCATAGCTACATAACCATAGTTGTGATAGATTGAACATGTCACATTCCATCTATTCTCCATTTCATAAGGACTAGACCAATTCACATAAGGTCTCTACCAAGTAGGGTTCCTCCGGTTATTGTAAGATCTATGTCATTCACCATTTGACCTCTGATTCATATAAGATCTCTTATTGTTCACTCTTGACCTGCACTCAACAACTCTATGTCCATACTTGTTGCAATTGAAGCAATATCCATCAAAAGTACTAGGCTTATATCCTTCATATGCATAAGGTCCATAGCCATCAAAAGTACTAGATCTACATCTACAAACATTTGCAGTATGACCTACCCTATGATAGTTAAAACATACTAGTTTGTAGGTTCTCTTATCGATGATCTTCTTGGTCTTTGGTGTAGATTTGGCTTCATCCATGGTGTCCTTGGTACCGGATGGCTCTCCTTGTTCAAAAGTTGTGTATCCCAAGCCATGTGTATCTTCATTTTGCTTTTGTGTCTGAATCTGCTCTTGTTGAATTTAGCTAGAAACTCATTTGCATCAGCCAACTCCTTGGTAAGATCCTCATTCTTCTTTGTAAGACTTTCTCTAAGAGACATAGCCATGTCTAGATCAGCTTGTATTTCCTCTTTTTCCTCTCTTTCCTCACGAAGATGTACATGCAAGTTACCAATCTCTCGATTCAACTTAACGATCTCATGCTCCTGATCTCTTATTTTGTCTTCAGTTGTCCTCCTAGCTTCCAACTCTTGACTCATCCTGATGGTAAGGGCTTCCAACTCTCTCCTCAGATTTGTCTTATCATCATTCAGCTTTTCCGCCTCATTAACCAAGGCATCAATGTTTGTTTCATCAGATGAACTGTTTTCACTGAGTTCCAACAATTGCTCAACCAACTCTTTTCTCTTAGCTAATGAAGCTTTGTACTTGACCTTTAGTTCATCATGGGCTTCTTCAGATTCTACAAGCCTATTTGAAAGCTCTTTGTAACTCATTGAACTTTCACCAATGTTAGCCTTAGAGATCCTTCCCAAACGATTAAGCCTTAAGGAAATTAGGCTCTAATACAAATTGATAAACTTACAAAGCACTGAGAGGGGGGGTGAATCAGTGCAAGCAAAAACTTAATAGATCTGATAACAATTTTCACCAATTTGAAAATTAATATGCATGCAAGAAATATAACCACATAAGCAAACATCCAACAAAGCATTCAAACCATAACACAACGATTTTTCACATGGAAACCCAAATGGGAAAAGCCACGATAGGAATTAGTACCCACAAAGATCAACTATCTTTAGTATAGAGATCTAACCAGTTAAGGTCATACAACACCCTATTAGGGGTACACCCCATTAAGTATGTTTTAGCCCCGTTAAGAGCTATACAATAAGGCTTGTTAGAACCCAATCCTATTAGGAGCTACCCAGTTAAAAGATTTCAAAACACAAGCTAATGTGTCACCTTGTTAGAGGATTTTCACCTTCAGACCTGTTAGGATCCTACCGCACCCTGTTAGGAGTGACCTTGTTAGAAGATTTTCTTGCTACAACTGTTAGGAAAACAACAAGTTCAACTGATCTAAAGTTAGCACCTTTGTGCCTAATTAGATCTGCTTCTATCACCGACTAAACATCAAACGCTAACTTCTTCCACAACACAATCAAATTCTCACTCTTGATCCATAAAATCATACAACTTTCATCTCTTTATAAAGAACTATGTTAAACGATTAAATATTCACCTATCAATTTAAACATTTAAGTCATTACACATCAAATATCAAGATATGTTCAATTGAAAATGCCCTAACATTATAAATCATATCTATATTACATCAACATATCTAATAATACATCTTAGATAATATAACTCGATATGAAAATACTTGCATACAAACTAATCTAATCCACAATGCATAACATCTTATTACGAAAAAGAATGGAAAATATTAATAACTAGTCCATTAAAGCAAATAAAAAACTATTACAATAAAATTTAATTAAATATATGCATAATATAAATAAAAATCTATTACAATAAAATTTAATTAAATATATGCATAATATAATTGAGATATTTGTTTAAGTTGCTGACGACATTGATTATGATTTATAAATTATCTTAGACACTAATACACACATCATCACACCCTTACATTTTAATAATACAACTTGAAGTTTAATTGATGCGTTGATAAATTCAAAATACATTTCAAGCTTCTTCACAAAAGCCTTAAATAACTCATTACATTATTTTTTTATCTTACAATGATGAATTGCATTTAATGCAAATCTTGAGCCTTCTCCCGTATATTTCTACAAGTTACCCAAACTTAGACATTTGGATTAAAAATCAATTACATCGTATTTAAACTTCAACTGCAAATGACAATTGAGAAAGTTTTTGGATTAAATTAAACAGTGATTTTTCCTGCATCAACACTACAAATGATTGTTTGGAGAGAATACCATCAATTTTGTGAATAGATTCTTTTGGTTAACGATCTCCTTTAATTTCGTGGTGTGCAACTGCTACACGTTGTTTAAGGGGAATAACATCAATTTTGTGGATTTTTTTTTGGTAGGGAATCCCTTCAATTTCGTTGTGTTTTTTTTATAATTTACTAACATTTCGCTTACTATTTGGCAACTTAAACAACTGAAATGACAAAGTAATGTACAACACTAGCATTTGAGAATATGTACAGCTTTAAGCCAAGCAACCATTCAAAGTTATGGTCAGCACAGAGCAGAAACACCAGGTTCACCTTTTGCCATGGCTGTCATTTGCTATGAAATCTTATTAACTCCAAATAGCCTCAGTCAACCCTAAGGTAAGTTTTTTCACTTCCATCAAATTAAAGAAAAGATTAGAACAATCCAATAAGAAAATCAGTGCATCCATAATATTTGGTATTTGTTGAGGGATCAAGCAAGTATTAAGTTCATTTAATTTCTTATTAGTTGCTCTTTTATACACTATAGCATGTTAATCGACATGTACCTAGAGTCATCTCAGAAAAGCATCAATCCATTTCTACAGTCATCTCAACAAAGTATCAACAAAGGTTAGCCTTCGCTTCAGTTAGAAATTAACCTAGTTAGTTTATAACATTGCTAAGGAAAGAACTTCAAAAGCTTATGGCATGATTTTGCATAAATTTATTAGCCCTAAAAACGCAATCCACAAGTAAATTGAACATTCAAATAAAATGTTAAAATAAGTAAATCTGGACTGTTTTCCAATATCTATCATCCATGATTAGTGAGCTGCTTAAAGATGAAGAAAATCCAACGGATATGAGAAAAGAGATGAAAAAACTCCAGATTTATTATTTTGCAAAACTGGATCATTCCAATCCGACATGAACCCAACATTGGAATCTGAATGAAGATGAGAATATTGATTTACTCAGATTCTTCACCTGTCCTGGTTCCCAAGAGTGGGATATCCTGGAACCTTTTCTGCAAGCAGATACAGACGAGCAATATTAAAGAACACGTGATTTGAGTATCAAATTAATCAAAGAAAATGTAGCAAGAAATGCAGGGAATGATGAAGCATACCGCAAATATGGAGCTTTGATCCATAAAATAGGTCGCATCAAATATTTATAACACATTTTCCCAAAATATATCGCATAGCCATAAAATCTTTAAAAAAAATTGAATGGATAAAAGATTCGTTTGGTGAAATGTGTGATTCCAAGAACAGTTGATTATGGGTTACAAATTTCCAGTGGTTCATTAATTTGCGATGCCATGCACATGCCAAAAATATGTAAGCAGGATACAGTGAATCATATTACAGTTACTAATTCAATTATTCAAAATATTTTAAAGAATGGAACATAAAATATTTTAGAATCGGAACATGTTCATTTGGGTGAGATACTTTTCAGATAGCACAGAGCGGGAATATTTGGGTGTTATATTTTAGAATCTGATAAAGAAAAAGAAAAAGCACTGCTCTAAATAGTGCATCACGAAGGACTCTGTATTAGGAACCATTCTGTGATTTGATTCTCATTCAAGTCAGATAAGCCTGCCACTGTGGAATTGGAGATGCCATGCATCCATGCATAGTGCAGAAACTGATATTTAATAAAGCATTGCAAAATTCACTGTGACATGCAAGGGACAAACCGTGCACACCTCCTTAGCATGCTAATAAACTCCTCCCTCTCAGACGTAATTTTTCTAGCAATCAACATTATTGTTTTGGCTCACTGTTACAAACATACCCAACTTTTCATCAGCTCTAACTTGAACAAGAAGCAAAACATATACAAGATGGTTTCAATAAATTCAATCAGGTTTGGCAGAAAGCAATAAAGAAGAAATTGCCAGATTATAGGAGTTTGATGAGCAGATTATTAAAGGAGACAGAAAAACTGGGTTCTTCTTGTTACAGGAACTGAATGTAACTCCTCACTGTCCAGGCGAACAAGGATAGGCAATGAAAGAGAAAAACGGAAGATAAATTTAAGCTCTTTGCTTCTTTTCATAAGACAAGATTGATCCAGTGGCTCTGGACTGATCCTCCCAGTTGTCAATCAGCTCAGTGGAAAGGATGAAGACCTCACAAAAGTTCTCTGCTGGTTGAGCTGAGTACTCCATATTTAATGTATAAACTTGAGGAGCATTTTTAGTGTTGCATGGCATAAAAGAACTGAAATTTTTTTATAGCAATGCTTAGTTTTTGCTGTGATTTTCTCATGTCCAAGGCCCTTTGCAGAAATTAACATTATTATTGTTCAACAATAGCGTTTCTTAACACTAACTAAATAAAATAAAATAAATTATTTATTAAATTATTAAAGTATGTATCCTAAAATAATTTTACAATATATAAAAGATAAAAATTCAAATTTGCAACCAAGAATAGGGCCCATAAGTCCTATTCAAGGTGGGTATAAATGCGGGTTTGAGGATTCACTTTAAAGTGCCTGATTTTCATATGTTTCAGTTGGTATATTGAGGTTCATCACTCCAAGCCAGCAAAGTTGAAAACACTTGAGGGCAGTCAAAGAGGTTAGGACTCATTAAAGTTCCTTGCTCTCATTTCAGATTTAAGCAATTAGGTCTGCAAGCAAATCATGGAGGATTATTTGTGATTTCTTTGGAGGGCCATCTTCTTCCATACTGTTGAGGGTTTAGGTGACAGATCTGGTCTTTAATCTTAGATCTGCGCACTGATCGCCATTTTGACACATCTAGTGAATCGCCATCATCAAATTCAACTGAATTTCCGATCCACTCAAGAGTGAATAATGCGATAAGTTGAAGAAAAATCGCCTCCCAGAATGAATCAGATTACACTTCACAGGGATAGTTAATTATTGGAACGATGGATCAGGGTATTGTGTTCAGTATACAAAGAAATCGCCCAGCTATACCTGTAAGTTGTTTAAATGCAATAAAGTCACAGCTGTACCTTCAGTTAGACTCACATTGGATCATCTATGTATGTTTTGAATCCTAAAGTCATTAAACAGCATTTCCAGCTCAGCAAGGGTTAATATAATTGAATGGTCAGATTATTCTCACGTCTGAATTGTAGACTCAGTTTCAAAGTGAAGTTTGACAGCAGATTGTCTTCATATGGTTCAATTTATCAATTGCCAAAAATAACCCAGCAGCAGAGATCTGCAACAAGTTTTCAGTTTGAGAACCATTCTTGGAGTGTCCAGCTGATCTTGAGGTTGCTGTTGTATACCAATTTTAATTTTCACATTGAATGTAATCTGATGTAGGGTTGGAGAGCTGTAAATCAGCAGATACGTAAGTACATTTGAAGGATTTGAGTTTGCGGACAGTTAATAGATTCCCACTTGCTGTTCCAATTTGCATTTGTTCAGAAATATCAGAAAATTACATAAAGAAACCAGAATACTGTAAAAAAAACCTAATCATTGAAACCACAGATTTATCCAGTGCTAACGGAAATTTTCTGCTGTCTCCTAAGGAGAAACAGGTGCATAACTTTTGCCCATAAACTCCTTTCTTTTAACTTAGTTTTGGAGAGGTCCCAGGGATGCCCCCTCTGCATCGGTTATATCCTGGGGTTGTCTCCAGGGATTCAGTAACGTCCCTCAAAAGGAAACATCCTTATCCCTCCTTAAGAATTTTTTGTGATCTGATTGAATTTTATTTCTTTTGATTGATTTTTTCCTGCTTCTTCAATGCCCTATATAGTATATTATGTCCTTTGACTGGAAACTGCAAGTCTGTTGCTGTAGAAATATGGTTCATAACAACTGCATCTCTGGTTGATGCTTTATCATGACTGAAAACTTCATTCTCTTGAATATTCAGATATTTACTTTTGCCTCCTTGAAAGTGATTATTGTTTGTTGATTCCGTAGCCTTATCCATCTTTGGATCAGTATCTTTGTTTATCTTAGAATTCAAGACTTCATTTGATAATTAGCTTCAGAATGTTGTATAGTACGCAAAGTTGCTTGGAAATGGATGTGGTACCGAATGCAGATAGGTGATTTTTCAAGATCACATGGCACACCACAGATACAGCTGGATACAACTATAGAAATATACCTAGACTCAATTATATAAATATCTAAGTGTATAGAACATAACTTATTTTATAATATTTATTATTTATTTATATATATTCTGTTTTTTATATTTTAGCTTACAATATTTATTTTGCTATTTTATTTTTGTGACCCTACTGATATATGTATATATATAAACACGTGTGTGTGCACGCATACAATTTTTTTAATTTTTGCAAGCTTTGAATGTTCTTCTGACTTCACACTTGAGGATTTTTCCCACATTGGTTTCTAAGGGATTTAACCATTTGGTTTATCTATTTTTCATTTGTATTCTATTCATTGGATTGATTACTTTAATTCCATATAAATATTTCACCATCTCAAACACTTCAGAAAACATCTAATTGTTACGCTCAGCTACTAGAGGCATATTACTAGTTCATAACAGAAAATAGAAATAACGCTCTGCATACTTTTTGTTGAACTCTTGGTTTAATAAAATAAAGACTGCTCAAATCTGATACATAGACAATGTAGGCACGTATGAACATGTACGAAAAATGCATAATGGAATATATGATGTAAATGGGAACAAGGAGTTGAAGTGAACATTCCTTTTGAAGCCTTACATTGTTGTTGCAATGGCAGAGAACTTTGGAAAGGTAATAAATCATAGAAGTCAATCCCAACCACAACGTCCTCTCCAGCAGAAATGTGTATAAAATTGGCCTTTTTGTTAACAAATTAACTCTATTGCCAAGCTTCTGACTTAGTACCTAGGCTTAATGATAGGCAGTAAATTTTACCATACTCGATGTGGAATGTAAGGCTCACATATTTTTGTGATCCCTGTCAACACTTGTTTTTGACATATTGTTCAACACTCATTTTGATATTCAGGATGTTACTCAGACCCTCATTCTAGTTTGATTTATTTGATTTACATATGTTCCTAATAGATGTTATATTGTGATTCTGGATTTCTGCTTATTAATTAATTTATGACTTTATCGTGCAATTATTTAAATTATTTTAAACAGTAAATAATTTGATGTTAATCGTGATCTTGTCTTAAATGTTGATAACTAGACTTAGATGAAATGCTGTTTAAGATGCCAACTTGAGTCAATTATGAATGAAAAATGATTTAAAATCTAACACAGGGTTGAGAAATTGATTTTATTGATTGAGATGTGCATCATGATCTTATGACTGGTTCCATATGCAATGTCAAGTGAAGTACTTGTGTGTGTAGTTAGATTAACATGTAATATTTGTGTTTTGGCTATATATTACCATGACGGATTTAATGGGTAATATTAAGTGTACAGGAATTGAGGTTGGCTAACAGGGCTAAAGAGGATTGCCAACCAATTCACTCTCGCTCCACACTTTGCAGTAATGAACCATGGCAGCACCTAAAGTTGGCATTGTACCTAAAACCCCATTATTCTAACCTTGTATTATTATAGAGACGGGTTTTATCCTATATGAGACTCATTTCTGTTTGTTTAGTTTAAATGTCTCCTGCCGTGTCCTATATGCAGCACTTATATCAATATTACGGAGTACCAATTTCTTTCATGTAGAATATGGCTGAGAATTTATATTATTAATATGAGAGTATAATCATTCCAAATCTAAAATCTACGCCAAATTGCTGGAACGTAAGCAACTAGGGCCAGCTGAACAATTTCTCCTTCCTCTAATTCCAGAGATCTGGCAGTCTCATCATTGGCATGCTCAACTATGTCAAAACTAGCATTGCTAAAATGTTCTGCTTCAACCTAGTAAAGACTGAATTTTGATACTTCTTTTTCTAAAGGCATTTCAAGTTGTAACTAATATTTTCCATTTGTTATATATTTTCTCTAATAAAAAAAGACATTTCCCCCACTGTTCCCTGTGGATGTGTCCCTAGGGTGAAACCAACATACCAAGTGATTGGATTGGTGGAGTGGTGAGGAAATGTCACCCCATTGTCCCTTTGGGCACCACGTGCAAACGGTCCTGCAATGCAGGGAATGCCCCTGGATATATTCCCCTCCGCAGGGTGCATCAAGGGACAACCTGCAATCGCCAGGGTGGCCAAGGAATGTCCAGACATCCCTCAACTATCCCAGGGAGGCTAGGGCATCTCCACAACTTTTTGAAAAAAACACTCATTTTCTTAAATTGCAGTTAAGCTCTGTAAATTTTCTTTTCAAAAAAGTTTTTGTTCATGAATCCTCATTACCATTCCATGTGAAGCAGACAAAACAAAAACAAAGAAGGAAATAAATAAGAAGAATAACAGTATTCCATTTCAACTGTGCAGTGCTCACCTTCAGCCTTCACAAGCCACTCCCTCTGTAACTTTTACACTACCCTCTTTGTTCAGTTTTAATTTAATAAATATAAGTTGATTTATTTTTAATTTTTATTTTTAAAACCTTGAATTTCAACTCGATATAGCAATCAATCATTTCGAGTTTATTTTTTCTACCAATGCTTGACTGTTTCCTGCCAATCAGATATATTGTAAATTTCAATTTATCCCACTCAAGCTTAAGGGAATTTGATAATGCTCTGTTGTATTTGTCCTCTCTTATCAAAGATAGCCAAAAACAGTCGAGACATAATTTGCCTTACGGATTTAGGAGTTCAAAAGGGATTTAGCATCTCTACCGATGAGTATGCCATAGCATCATTTGTACTGGACAATAATTTAACGATCACTATTAGACATTGGTCCTTTGCACTATAACACTTTGTGTTGCAAACTTGACAAACTCATATAATTGAGTACTATAATATAAGTATTGTGAATTTTGGTACAACTATTGTCAAACTGTTTACATAAATGATATATTGCAATTTCCTTTTTACAATTAATTTTAAAAATATTATATATTATTTTAGCCAGTCCCTAAAACTCTCTTCATGTCCTGGAGACTTATGGAATACTATATCCACATGTTCTGTTTATGGTCTTCTGGTGCTGCATTTGGCCTTCGTTCTATCAAATATGAGGATATCCGTGCTCCATTGAACTTTATAAGTATATATGTGTATTTTTCCTCTAGTGCACTTTTTAATTTACATTCCTTAAAATCATATGAATATCTACGATAAGTATCAGAGGCTGTTATAAGCATTTTTAATTAGAATTTTCTGTTTTTGTTGGAACAGACTCATGAATGTTTTGAGATACTTCAAAATGACCTTGATTTGTACTAATGAAATTATATTTCTTCTTGTATGTTGTTAATAACTACAAGTAAAGAATGCAATGTTAATTACAATGAAAGGGGGCATGCTTAGCACACAAACAACTCTAAGCATTTATTGGTCCTTTTCCTCCATGGCATAAAATTATAGGCATTGTGGGATTAATCGAAGTGTAACCTTATAATCTATTACATGTGTCAGGTACTAAAGGCTGTCATGAGCATGTTTAATTAAAATTTTAATATTTTCGGGAGATTTGACCCATGGAAATTTTTGAACTCCACAAGTGGCCATTTACACTAATGACATTTATTTCCTCATCTATGTTGTTAATAATTAAAAAGAAAGGATGCTGTTAATAATTACACAGGCTCACTTAGCACACAAGCACCTCTTGTTAAAAGAATAAATGCATGGAGATTGAGAGAGAATTGGGTGATAAAATAAAAAACACAAAATGTGTCTGGGAAAAGGGGTTAGATGAGGTTGTGTGTATGAAACAAATTAGACGTGGTTTTCTATACACAAACGTATTTCATCTTCTCTCAGATAATTTTTAGACCCAACTGCCTTCTTCCTTTGCCTATCGTTTGGCTAGAGTTGCTGTCCCCTAATTCAGTCTGCCACTTGATTCTAGGTTCTGCTTTTTCTGCCCTTGAATTTCTCTTCCCACACACTAGTGTTTCCCCACTGCCTTTCTCTGCCCAGTCAGCCACAACTGCATAATACAATTAATGTTGGCCCCTTTAAAGGCAATCAGTCTTTTTTAAATCACAGTCAGCCATATATAGGGCACAGACAGCTCTAAACAAGGGTCACTTAACCCAAGTAAAATCAGTCCCACTTATTTGGCCTTAACAGCATACATTGCATGCAATTTATATAGTCCCAGTTGGCCTCAACAATAATCCTAACATGACTAGGGTACAGACTGCAAAGTACACAGCCAATACTGAGAGGGGGGTAAATCAGTATTGGAGATTTTTGCTAACTTAAAAAACTCAAAAAAATAATTAAAACAGATATATAGCAATGGAAGCAAAACATAAGAACCAGAAAACAAAATTTTCTCGTGGAAAACCCTTTCGGGTAAAAAACCACGGCACAAATATGTTCATTCAAAAATGGGCACCAACCCAAATACACGAGTGAGCTACAACTCACACAGAGAGCACCAACTCAAGACAACTGAGGCTCCAACCTCAACCAGAGCACCAACTCAAAAGATAATCAAAACTGGAATTCTAAAATTCACAAGGCTCAGCAATGATAGCTCAATCTTCGGTCAAAAGAACAAAAATCCACTCTTATCTCCACCGTGGGCGAACCACCTACTATGTTCATCTCTTTCCAAACACACAGAAAACACACTCCAAAGAAATCTTCCAAGTTCGTATTTTTAAATCTGCAGCCTAAAATCCACACCAAAAGAATACTACTCAGTGCACATACTTCTTCAACGCATCAACTGATGAACAGATTCTTTTTCAAAAGAATCAAAAGCACAAACCATTCCCTTTTAGAGCACTGCAACCACTACAGTCGCCCAAAATCTCCATCCAGTCTCTGCCCCCAATAAAACATCGACTGTAACTCAAAAAAATATTTTCAGTCCAAGAAAAAAGTAACACTCATTCTGCGATAACTTCTTCTTGCCGTTACATGCTCCAGCATCATTAAATCAAACCGTTTTTTACCATACTTCCAATATATGCTGAGTTCATGTTTTTATGTCTTCCAACATGCACCTTCAAATCGATTCATAAAGAAAAAAAAACACCCCATTCACCTCTCACAATTTTAATTAGAAAAAAAAAACTTACACTGCACCTTGCATGATGATACCAAATACGACCTCCACAACACAAAAAAAAATGGACTACTGAAAAATTGAAAAATAAATTGAATGAATGATTCAATAATCGGATGATTACATTGAACGATATACACACATATATATAGAGGTTACAAGACGATGTTCTATAATTGGAACATAACGTTAAAGTAAAAGATTAAAGAGCTAAAAGCTAAATTAAGCTTAAAAGCTAATTAACTAAAAAGAAAAAGCTAAATGCTAAATAAAGCTTAAAAGCTAATTAATTAAAAAGAAAAAGCTAAATGCTAAATAAAGCTTAAAAGTTAATTAACTAAAAAGCTAAATGACCATTAAACAAGGAACTAAATATAGGTGACTAAAATATAATTAAATATTCTAATACCCTCCCTTAATGGTCATGCTATCTATCACACCAAGCTGCCCTCTAAATTTGAGAAACTTTGCCGGGCTCAAGGACTTGGTGAGGATATCTGCAATCTGATCTTCTGTAGGAATGTACTGCAGTATCACTGATCCATCTTCAACATGCTGGCGGATGAAATGACAATGAAGCTCCACATGCTTTGTCCGCTCATGTAAGACTGGATTTTTGACTAATTTTAGAACCCCTTGATTATCACAAAACAAGGGAGTGGGTCCTGGTTGATACATTTGCATGTCTGCAAGCATCCTACATAGCCAAATTGCCTCACATGCTGCCTTAACAGTTCCCCGATACTCTGCTTCGGTCGAGGAAAGAGCTATTGCCTGTTGCTTCTTGCTAGTCCATGTGACTGCACCTGTACCCAAGCTGAAAACATACCCAGAAGTTGACTTTCTGTCATCAACACAACCTGCCCAATCTGAGTCTGTAAAACCAACCAGCCTAGGATCTTTGCTTCTGCTGTACAAAATGCCAAAATCAGGAGTGCCCTTCACATATCTAAGCACACGCTTCGCTACAACCCAATGTTCAAGTTTTGGGGCTGACATGAAGCGAAAAATATAGCTCACAGCATAACTGATGTCAGGTCTAGTGGCGGTGAGATAGAACGTGGAGCCTGTTTGAGGCCATAGAGTGCTTTGACTAGTCTACATACCTAGTGTTCCTTACCGGCAACCTTGAAACCTAGAGGTTGTGTCATGTAGACTTCTTCCTGCAAATCACCATTGAGAAAGGCACTCTTGACGTCCATTTGATGGACTTTCCATCCAAATTGAGCTGAGAGAGCGAGGACAAGCCTAATGGTACTCGTCTTGGCTGTGGGAGCAAATGTCTCCTCATAGTCGATGCCCTCCTTCTGTGAAAACCCTTTTGCCACCAACCGAGCCTTGTACTTATCAAGACTTCCATCAACTTTATACTTGACTTTAAACACCCATTTGCAGCCAATGGGCTTCTTTCCTGGAGGAAGATCAGACAATACCCAAGTGTGGTTTTTCAGAAGACTATGTTGCTCCGCTGCCATAGCCTTTTCCCATTCAGGTACACCTTTAGCCTCTGTATATGTTTGAGGCTCATAAATACTGTGAATGTTGGCCATAAGAGCAAAATTAACTGTGTTGTTGGCTCTTACCTCTAACAGATCTACCCTCAATGAGCTCATCATCATGAAGATCACCAATGGTCTTGGCCCACCACTTAGGCCGGAGAGTAGAAGTACCAACATCTGCTGCAGGATGAAGAGTGCCTGGAATATCTAGAGCAAGCTCCTCTGGATGTGGATCGAGAAGATCTTGAGGAAAGTCAAGGGGTGCAATGTCATGCCTGGGAGACCCCACAACTTTAGAGTCAACTAAATCCCTCCCATCAAATGGAGCTAAGGGAAGACGAACACCCATACTTACAGCCTTTGGAGGGTGATCCTCAATGCTCAAATCAAGAGAGGAAAGCTGAAAAGGCCCTCTTTCTTCATCAAATACTACATCTCGACTGAATATGAGGTGATTAGTGTCTATATCAACCAACAGATATGCCTTGTGGTTGTCACTGTAGCCGATGAACATCAATTTCTAACTCTTTGGATCCAGTTTAGTGCGTGTGGCATCTGGAATCCAAACATAAGCTGTAGAGCCAAAAACTTTCAAATGATTGATTTTGGGCTTCCTACCAAACCAAGCTTCCTCTGGAGTCATCTTCTTAACGGCCTTTGTGGGAGACCGGTTCAGAAGGTAGACTGCAGTGAAGACCGCTTCCGCACAAAAGTGTTTTGGAACATTTCTATGCTCCAACATAGACCGAGCCATCTCAGTGACTGTACGGTTCCTGCGCTCAACAACACCGTTCTGTTGTGGGGTGTAAGGTGTGGTAAACTGATGCTTAATGCCATGTGATGCACAAAAGTTGGTGAACTCTATAGAACAAAATTCCCCTCCATTGTCGGACCAAAGAGTGACTATCTGACAGCTAGACTCTTTTTCCACTAAGGCCTTCAACGTTTGAAACATCGTGAACACCTCTGATTTTTGCTTAAGAAAATAAACCCACATGCGTCTGCTGAAATCATCAACAAATAACAGAAAATACCTGCATCCAGTGACTGATGGAGTGTTCAAGGGACCACAGATGTCTGCATGAACGAGTTGCAAGACCTCGGATGCTCTCCAAGCGTCTCCATCTAAAAACGAAGTCCTAAATTGCTTTCCAGCTTGACACGCTCTACAAACTCCATGATTCTTAGTTTGAATCTCAAGTAATCCTACGACTAGATCCTCTCGAACCAACTAAGAGAGATAGTGGACATTGAGATGCCCATATCGTTGATGCCAAAGAATGCTGATGGAAGTACTCCTAGCTGCCATGGCGAGCTCTTGAGAACTAGTAGAATCAACAAGTCTATAAAGACCATGATCCTCAATACCAACTGCAACTATAGTGTGAGTCTCCCTGTCAACAATGTTGCACTTGTGCAACCCGAAGACGACATCCAGCTGTGGTGAATGCTGCATAATCTGACTGACTGACAATAGATTGAGCTTCATACCAGGTACAAAGTATACATTGAGAAATATTAAATCCCTCCCACCAAATGAAATCTGAACGTTGCCCTTGCCGACAACAGTATACTCTTCACCTCCACCAAAGATCACTGAATCAGTGAAAGGCATGTACTCAGTAAACCAATCCTGACGATGTGTGAAATGTCAAGAGGCTCCAAAGTCAATGTACCAGGCTGATGATTGAACATCATCAGAGGAGGTTTGGGCCATGAACGCATAGAAGGCAGATTCCTTCTGATCAGGATGCGTGGCAGAATTGGCTTTCTGCTTGGACCCTCCTTGTTTGGATTGTTGGGATGCTATCAATTTCCGGCAATCTTTCACCAAATGGCCATATATGTGACAGTAGGAACACTGTAAGCTCTTCTTTTTGGAAGACTGCTGAGGTTGACCTTGACCTTGTCCTTTCAGCTGGAAGGACGAAGCTTTACCCTTGTACTTATGCGAAGCTGAGGCTGTGAAAGCCTGTTCAGTGGATGAACTAGCGCTGCTGCCAAACTGCTACTTCCATCGATCCTATTGGAACAGCTTGTTGCAAAGATCAGGAAACTTCAAATCAACACTAGTAGAGGAGATATTGAGCGTATCAATGAAATGCTTGTAGGATCTGGGAAGGCTTTTCAGTGTGATCACTACCATATCCTCTTCCACCATGGTTCAGCCTATAGCTTCTAACTGATCACGAATGTCCTTGATCTTCGTAAGATGTGCCTGGATAGATGACTTCTCATCCATCATGATAGAAAACAACATATTCTTCAAAAAGAAAGCTCGGCTCTTGTTGGAAGTTTCATGAAGATCCTTCAAAAGATCCCAGATCTCTTTTGTTGTTTTACCTGAAGGCACCTGTGGGAGTTGATCATCTGTGACGGAAAGTTTGATAAGCATGACAGCCTCTTGATTCTTCACATCATGTTTGTCTTGATCATCACCTGCTGTTGTAGGACGAGATTCCTTGCCCAAAACAAGTTGATCAAGGCAACAATACTCAAAGATGGTAAGCATACGCTGTTTTCAGGTGTTGTAGTTGCAGCCGTTGAGCTTCTGACTGTGTTCCAACATGATGTTGGTTAATGATGCCATCACGGAAATTGAGGTTGATCGAGGTCAACTAAGTGAAAGCAAGAGACGGAAGAATCTGAATTTTAAAAAAATCAGAATAGAAACAGCTGCTGAAAAAACTGAAACCCTATAGGAGAATTCTAGCACGAATTCCAACGCATGAATTTCGAGGTTTGGAAAAAACCCAAAAATTAAAATTTTCTGCACACTTAAAACAGCATAAATGGTGCCAAAAAAACAGCAAAAATCCCAACGTCCACAAAAATAGCAGAAATTGTGAACTGTTTTTAAATTCCAAGGCAAATTTGCTGGCACAAAAAATGAGGCATGGAAAACGAGGCACCCAAAAAAATCTGAGACCAACCCAAAAAAGCTCTCGAAAAACCCACCAAGAATCTACAACCAAAATAAAATTTAGACTTGAACTGAAGGGTCAAAACCCTAGTCAAAAATTGCAGAAACCCTAGGAAAATTTTCAACCTGCAAAAAAAAAACTGCCCTGGAAGAGAAAAAAATCTGCTTTTTAAAAAAAACAGTTTTAAAAAAAATCTCTTCAATAAAAACTTTGAAAAATTTTAATAACAAAAATTTTTGAAATTTTTAATTTCCATGCTCTGATACCATGAAAAATAAATTGAATGAATGATTCAATAATCGGATGATTACATTGAACAATATACACACGTATATATAGAGGTTACAAGATGATGTTCTATAATTAGAACATAACGTTAAAATAAAAGATTAAAGAGCTAAAAGCTAAATTAAGCTTAAAAGCTAATTAACTAAAAAAAAAAAGCTAAATGCTAAATAAAGCTTAAAAGCTAATTAATTAAAAAGAAAAAGCTAAACGCTAAATAAAGCTTAAAAGCTAATTAACTAAAAAGCTAAATGACCATTAAACAAGGAACTAAATATAGGTGACTAAAATATAATTAAATATTCTAATAAAAATCGCTGCCATTTACATCCACAACTTAAATGGGAAATGCGATGCCAAAAAAAAAATGGCTCCACTCCATTTCAATATGTAGGCCACAATAATGTTTTTCCAACACCAATAAGAGCACACACAGCCCGACTAGGCCCCCATAGTCTTTTTTTTTAAATTCCCTCTCAAATTTGTATTAATGAAATGGCACGAACAGGGAAATTATGATTTCAGTTTTTCAATGAATGCATGAATACCATAGAAATATACTTCGCACGATACAACATTAAAAGAAAATGGCAAAAATGTTAAACACAATGCACCACTGAGAGGGGTGAATCAGTGGTTCTCAAACTTTTTCCCTTTAACTGACTTATGTGAGTATACCAATTATTAGATTCTAACTCAATGCAGACTTACCGGTTAGTGAGGAGACTAGACACAAATGCATTCACATAAAAGGGACATCACATAACACCAGTGTGTACAAGGAAAACCCAGATGGGAAAAACCTCAATGAGCAATGTTGCTAGAGTCTACTGCTCCAATCCAACCTCACAATGAAACTCTGTTACAATGTTTAGGGCTACAACCCAAGGAGTTACAACCCCTGATTTAGGGCAGCAACCCCTTACTGATTTATGGGCTACAACCCAAACGAGCTACAACCCCTGCACCGAGCACCAACTCGGCAATCACAATAAACATTCAAATACAAAAGTAATATCCTGGTTACAAAAGAGTTTTGCAACCTCTGCACACAAATTCCTTCTGTCAGTGAGACACCTTCTCTGCTACACTAGTGCACCTCTCTCGCTGTTGTTGTATTATCGGTAAACTCTACCGGTTCACCTTTCTTCTGTTCTGCTCTACCGGACCTTCTCCTCACTGCTCTACTCTTTACCGGTACTAAACTCTGCCGGTTCTATGTCTGCCTTCTCTACAGCTTCCTTCACTTCTGCTCAACCAGTATGGACACTACTGGTTCTGCACTGCTACCGATTGAACACTTCAACCTGATTCTCCCTCACTCTCAATCTCATCTCAGATACTCGTTGAGCACTTGACTGATTTTCTCTCACATGCAAAAGTAACACTCAATCACTTCACAGCAGCACTCTCTTCATTTATTTAGCAGCACTTTCGATATCTTTGGCTTGCATATATATAGCCTGGTTTTCCCACCAAATGCCAATTCAAATCTCAGGCGGTTAGGGTTTCCTCATCATTTTCGAGGCAAACCAAATCCAATCAGATCTTGTCCGATCTAATCTCCCAGACAGTTAACTATACATCCTCACCATTAACGCGCCTTCCAATACACATCTTCTAATCTTAGCAACCACAACCTCATCACTCGACCTGCCTCTATCAAAACGCCATTAATGTTTCTACTGTTTCCTTCTCGAGGTCTTCTCATAGTCTGATCTTCTTGCTTAGACCCAACCGCCAACAACTCCCTGATTTGTCTTTGTCGCTCATTCTTCCTCGAGCTGCACTCTTCTGAACCGATCCACAAATCACGGGATCCATATTAAGTGCACACCTATAGAGGCGACTATCTCTGCACGGCACTCCACCAACCTCTGCATGCTTGCCACTTCATCTCCACGTGGCTTCCATGTCGGCATCCTCCTCTACTTGAACAACTATGTCGGTATGGATTGGATCACCAACCAACTCCATTACCGGGTTCATCTACAGGTATGCCAACCCTGCCGGTTAAACCCTCAAACCGGTCTATCATCAACCTTGCACTCTGCTTCTCTTCCGATGAACTACTCAATCGATTAGCACTCTTGCTAACCTGCCTTATGCACATCTTCATCAGATGGGGAGTCTTCTTCATCTGCACCTTGTCCATATTACCAGTGGACTTACATACCAGTAAACACTCTTGATGACACCATGTCATCAACCTTCCACAGACTCCATCTTCAATCAGGCCATTTTCCTCTATCTGCATTTGCTCAACCTTGCCTTCCACCTGATCAACTCAAACCATATCACAACCGGTTTGTCAAAATGATAAACTCATCACTCTTCATTTGTACTGGTATCTCAACATGCCTTCTCAATCAATCTAGTGTGTATCCCTAATTTCATGCACTTGAGGCATTCCTTTGATTTACCAGTAGACCCGGTGTGAGCCTTCAAAACACCTTGCCCATCCTGCTTGTACACTGGTCATGAGCTTGCCAATTGGCAACTACATACTGTCAACACAACACTTATCAGTTGACATCCTTTCCTTACCAGTGATACATTGTACCGGTAACCAATCCATCTCATCCACACAAGTCAGGCACTAACTTGTGTACCGGTCACACCAGTGATCATTCCTCTGAATGACATTCTCTTCCTTGCCTTACCGGTGATCTGCAACACAAGGTGATATCAAGGATATCTCAACCTGTACTCATCCTTAACAGTGTTGCATATATATCTCTCATACCGGTAGTCATCCCATACCAGTTGACATCAATGACAACACAATGCCAACAAAAAATAAATAGCATATGTTCCAAAATTTGCACTTTCCATTATCTGCATGGAGGTGAAATGATAAATTTGATGTTTCCGCAAGCTGTTAAAACATGTCGCCTTAATAGCTGGGCATAAAACTCAACTCTCAATAGTGCAGGTGCCAAAAATAATATTCATAATGTCTGCTAAGTATGGTTCAATATATGCTGATTAAAAAAAATTGACTCCCTTATTCCACGTGCTGACCTTTCTTAAAGATTGCCTTGATCCTTTTGAAAGTCCAAATGATGATGCAGCAAATAATCTGATAGAGCAGCTGACAAAGTGACAGGTAAGCGCACACACAACCAGCTCCAGCAAGCAACCAAGTAGCTTTAAAAAAAGGTAACCAAGCAGCTCAAGCTGCTCAACCAGCTAGGCCAACACAGGGAGCTCAACCAAAATCCATTATCAAACTCAAAATAAGCCTTTGACATCAATGACAAATAATCCAACACAGAAAGCCCTCTTTGCCCTACGCTGAAAATTTGCCAAGTACTTGCAGGATAATATCATAGCCGAGGAACTCATCTACACTGAGTTTTGCCAAGTTAATGAATTTAAGTATTTTTCTACTTCAACAAGATTCTGCCAATTTGCTGTGTCCAAGTCAAAATTGGGTCTGCTGAGTTTTGCCAAGTCACAAATTTTAAAACTATGATCGTAACAGCTATTCAACAGTCAGCCCTAATTCCTCAAAAAAATGTTTTTAAAAATTCTCCTTCAAACTAACTGATTTTGTTTAGTATACCCTCTACAGGGCTAACCCACACCTCTACTCACAATTTGCTGTCATACTAAATGTTAGAAGAATAAATGCATGAAGATTGAGAGACAATTGTGTGCACATGCTCCAATGTGTGTATTTCTGCATTTATTAATGTACCAGGAAATTACATTGATGG
Source organism: Cryptomeria japonica (assembly GCF_030272615.1). Taxonomy (NCBI): domain Eukaryota; kingdom Viridiplantae; phylum Streptophyta; class Pinopsida; order Cupressales; family Cupressaceae; genus Cryptomeria; species Cryptomeria japonica. Next base: position 177,994,465 of record NC_081409.1, read on the forward strand.
TTATAGTTTACATCATATAAGTTATCTGATTATCTCATTAGACATAACCGATGTCTGTTATTATGTCATCATATGTAATTAATGCCTATTCATTCATAACAATCTAAAACACCTCAAATCATTTGTTGCTCATCTTTCCCAGTGGCATGCCTATACTTATATCGATGATGCTTGGAACAGAATTTAATAATTTCATGTTTTAGCTAACTAAGTATATTAGATTCATGATCTATTTAATATATATGCTAGAAGGAATATAGAAACTATAATATTTTACTGCAATATGATCTGACTTTGCAGTATAGTTTCTAAATCACAAATCAATTTTACTATGGTCTTCAACCTATCAAAAGTTACAATGGTCATTAATAATGATGACCATTTGCCTAGGGTAAGCTCATGATTAGTATAATTGCCTTTTATTAGCTGAGTTAGGGAACAGTCACTAGTTACAGTAAAAACATGTTAAACTTTGATGCAAAGTCCTATTCAAATATAGTGTTCACATGCCTTTGTATCTAAAACTATGCTAACATAGTGACACATCTGCACCCTCCACCCCACATCCCTATCCCAAAAATGTCATTGAACATAGATCTAAAACCATGTTGACTTTCCACAAACAATTTATACATGCATCAAATATAATCAACAGTGTGCAAAACTTGCACAACAATCAATAAATAAGATAATAAATGAAAAATGTAGAACAAGGTGAATAAACAGTACCCCAGCATTGTTTAGCTCCCATACTCTATTTACTCCATAATCCACTACCTGCAAGCCAAAATGTCACAAGCATTGTAGTAAAAAGAAACACCTTATATAAATGGAAACTGGTATTCAAATGTTAGATGATAAAACTAGTATGCAAATGTTAGATGATAATGATTGAAAAAGACTCAAAAACTTGATACATAACTAGCTATTTTTTGTGCCTTGATATATCATCAAGGCCGGCCAACCATTAACTGTTACACATGCTTCAGGGTATGAAAAGTATGGGTCTTCGTAAGTGTTTTAACTTTTAAGTAGTTCATCTGGCATGTTGAAACTCTCTATAATTTTGTACAGGATCTTGTCTTCCTACAGTAAAGTTTGTAACATAGCCTAGATATCAGTTTTGTGGTCATCCTTGACGCATATGGCCATTATATCCAGAAGGAATTGTTCTTATTGAAAATCAATGTCAGCATATTTAATGACTTTCCTTTTGCAAAAGAAAATTAAAGCAGCATTACTAGTTGACATTTAACTTACACATTACCAGTGGACATTTACCATACACCCCTTAGTAACAAGATGAAAAAAATTAATTTTAAATTGTTCACATGCCTTGTCGAAAGATCATGGAATTATCATTGTACTCAAAGACATCATAAAAACGCCCACATGTTTGTGAGGAAAACAATCACTAGAGTCTAAAAAATATCACTGTACCCAATGAAATTTTAGCATGCTCACAAGATTGTCTAGTTATTGCGTGAGTTATTATTTCCTAGTCCAATCAATTTCTTTCGTTATTACCATATCTATATGCAAGTTCACTAAAAATCATCTCCAAAACAAAAATCTTAAAGAAAAATAAAGCTTAATCTGTTTAAATAATTAAGCCACGAGACACCCAACTACCAAA